>NW_026947596.1:0-600000 GCF_034190915.1 Cavia porcellus | reverse complement strand
TGCGCATTGTATGGGTGTGTGTTACATTACATTCACTAGTAGGTGTGAGAAAAACATCACGGGGTTTCTGCGCATTGTATGGGTGTGTGTTACATTACTTTCACTAGTAGGTGTGAGAAAAACATCACGGGGTGGTGCGCATTGTATGGGTGTGTGTTACATTAGATTCACTAGTAGGAGTGAGAAAAACATCACGGGGTGGTGCGCATTGTATGGGTGTGTGTTACATTACATTCACTAGTAGGAGTGAGAAAAACATCACGGGGTGGTGGGCATTGTATGGGTGTGTGTTACATTACATTCACTAGTAGGAGTGAGAAAAACATCATGGGGTTGTGCACATTGTATGGGCTTGTGTTACATTACATTCACTAGTAGGAGTGAGAAAAACATCACGGGGTGGTGCTCATTGTATGGGTGTGTGTTACATTACATTCACTAGTAGGAGTGAGAAAAACATCACGGGGTGGTGCGCATTGTATGGGTGTGTGTTACATTACATTCACTAGTAGGAGTGAGAAAAACATCACGGGGTGGTGCGCATTGTATGGGTGTGTGTTACATTACATTCACTGGTAGGAGTGAGAAAAACATCACGGGGTGGTGCGCATTGTATGGGTGTGTGTTACATTACTTTCCCTAGTAGGAGTGAGAAAAACATCACGTGGTGGTGCGCATTGTATGGGTGTGTGTTACATTACATTCATTAGTAGGAGTGAGAAATCATCACGGGGTGGTGCGCAATGTATGGGTGTGTGTTACATTACATTCACTAGTAGGAATGAGAAAAACATCGCGGGGTGGTGCGCATTGTATGGGTGTGTGTTACATTACATTCACTAGTAGGAGTGAGAAAAACATCGCGGGGTGGTGCACATTGTATGGGTGTGTGTTACATTAGATTCACTAGTAGGAGTGAGAAAAACATCACGGGTTTTGGGCATTGTATGGGTGTGTGTTACATTATATTCACTAGTAGGAGTGAGAAAAACATCACAGGGTGTTGCGCATTGTATGGGTGTGTGTTACATTACATTCACTAGTAGGAGTGAGAAAAACATCGCGGGGTGGTGCGCATTGTATGGGTGTGTGTTACATTACATTCACTAGTAGGAGGGAGAAAATCATCGCGGGGTGGTGCGCATTGTATGGGTGTGTGTTACATTAGATTCACTAGTAGGAGTGAGAAAAACATCACGGGGTGGTGCGCATTGTATGGGTGTGTGTTACATTAGATTCACTAGTAGGAGTTAGAAAAACATCACCGGGTGGTGCGCATTGTATGGGTGTGTGTTACATTAGATTCACTAGTAGGAGAGAGAAAAACATCACGGGGTGGTGCGCATTGTATGGGTGTGTGTTACATTAGATTCACTAGTACGAGTGAGAAAAACATCACGGGGTGGTGCGCATTGTATGGGTGTGTGTACATTAGATTCACTAGTAGGAGTTAGAAAAACATCACCGGGTGGTGCGCATTGTATGGGTGTGTGTTACATTAGATTCACTAGTAGGAGTGAGAAAAACATCACGGGGTGGTGCGCATTGTATGGGTGTGTGTTACATTAGATTCACTAGTAGGAGTGAGAAAAACATCACGGGGTGGTGCGCATTGTATGGGTGTGTGTTACATTACATTCACTAGTAGGTGTGAGAAAAACATCACGGGGTGGTGCGCATTGTATGGGTGTGTGTTACATTAGATTCACTAGTAGGAGTGAGAAAAACATCACGGGGTGGTGCGCATTGTATGGGTGTGTGTTACATTACATTCACTAGTAGGAGTGAGAAAAACATCACGGGGTGGTGCGCATTGTATGGGTGTGTGTTACATTACATTCACTAGTAGGAGTGAGAAAAACATCATGGGGTTGTGCACATTGTATGGGCGTGTGTTACATTACATACACTAGTAGGAGTGAGAAAAACATCACGGGGTGGTGCGCATTGTATGGGTGTGTGTTACATTACATTCACTAGTAGGAGTGAGAAAAACATCACGGGGTGGTGCGCATTGTATTTGTGTGTGTTACATTACATTCACTAGTAGGAGTGAGAAAAACATCACGGGGTGGTGCGCATTGTATGGGTGTGTGTTACGTTACATTCATTAGTAGGAGTGAGAAATCATCACGGGGTTGTGCGCATTGTATGGGTGTGTGTTACATTACATTCACTAGTAGGAGTGAGAAAAACATCGCGGGGTGGTGCGCATTGTATGGGTCTGTGTTACATTACATTCACTAGTAGGAGTGAGAAAAACATCGCGGGGTGGTCACATTGTATGTGTGTGTGTTACATTAGATTCACTAGTAGGAGTGAGAAAAACATCACGGGTTTTGGGCATTGTATGGGTGTGTGTTACATTACATTCACTAGTAGGAGTGAGAAAAACATCATGGGGTGGTGCGCACTGTATGGGTGTGTGTTACATTACATTCACTAGTAGGAGTGAGAAAAACATCGCGGGGTGGTGCGCATTGTATGGGTGTGTGTTACATTACATTCACTAGTAGGAGTGAGAAAATCTTCGCGGGGTGGTGCGCATTGTATGGGTGTGTGTTACATTATATTCACTAGTAGGAGTGAGAAAAACATCACGGGGTGGTGGGCAATGTATGGGTGTGTGTTACATTACATTCACTAATAGGAGTGAGAAAAACATCGCGGGGTGGTGCGCATTGTATGGGTGTGTGTTACATTACATTCACTAGTAGGAGTTAGAAAAACATCACGGTGTGGTGCGCATTGTATGGGTGTGTGTTACATTACATTCACTACTAGGAGTGAGAAAAACATCACGGGGTGGTGCGCATTGTATGGGTGTGTGTTACATTAGATTCAATAGTAGGAGTGAGAAAAACATCACGGGGTGGTGCGCATTGTATGGGTGTGTGTTACATTAGATTCACTAGTAGGAGTTAGAAAAACATCACCGGGCAGTGCGCATTGTATGGGTGTGTGTTACATTACATTCACTAGTAGGAGTGAGAAAAACATCACGGCGTGGTGCGCATTGTATGGGTGTGTGTTACATTACATTCAATAGTAGGAGTGAGAAAAACATCACGGGGTGGTGCGCATTGTATGGGTGTGTGTTACATTAGATTCACTAGTAGGAGTGAGAAAAACATCACGGGGTGGTGGGCATTGTATGGGTGTGTGTTACATTACATTCACTAGTAGGAGTGAGAAAAACATCGCGGGGTGGTGCGCATTGTATGGGTGTGTGTTACATTACATTCACTAGTAGGAGTTAGAAAAACATCACCGGGTGGTGCGCATTGTATGGGTGTGTGTTACATTATATTCACTAGTAGGAGTGAGAAAAATATCACGGGGTGGTGCGCATTGTATGGGTGTGTGTTACATTAGATTCACTAGTAGGAGTGAGGAAAACATCACGGGGTGGTGCGCATTGTATGGGTGTGTGTTACATTAGATTCACTAGTAGGAGTGAGAAAAACATCACCGGGTGGTGCGCATTGTATGATTGTGTGTTACATTACATTCACTAGTAGGAGTGAGAAAAATATCACGGGGTGGTGCGCATTGTATGGGTGTGTGTTACATTACATTCACTAGTAGGAGTGAGAAAAACATCACGGTGTGGTGCGCATTGTATGGGTGTGTGTTGCATTAGATTCACTTGTAGGAGTGAGAAAAACATCACGGGGTGGTGCGCATGGTATGGGTGTGTGTTGCATTACATTCACTAGTAGGAGTGAGAAAAACATCACGGGGTGGTGCGCATTGTATGGGTGTGTGTTACATTACATTCACTAGTAGGAGTGAGAAAAACATCACGGGGTGGTGCGCATTGTATGGGTGTGTGTTACATTACATTCACTAGTAGGAGTGAGAAAAACATCACGGGGTGGTGCGCATTGTATGGGTGTGTGTTACATTACATTCACTAGTAGGAGTGAGAAAAACATCACGGGGTGGTGCGCATTGCATGGGTGTGTGTTACATTACATTCACTAGTAGGAGTGAGAAAAACATCACGGGGTTTCTGCGCATTGTATGGTTGTGTGTTACATTACTTTCACTAGTAGGTGTGAGAAAAACATCTTGGGGTGGTGCGCATTGTATGGGTGTGTGTTACATTACATTCACTAGTACGAGTGAGAAAAACATCACGGGGTTGTGCGCATTGTATGGGTGTTTGTTACATTACATTCACTAGTAGGAGTGAGAAAAACATCATGGGGTTGTGCACATTGTATGGGTGTGTGTTACATTACATTCACTAGTAGGAGTGAGAAAAACATCACGGGGTTTCTGCGCATTGTATGGGTGTGTGTTACATTAGATTCACTAGTAGGAGTGAGAAAAACATCACGGGGTGGTGCGCATTGTATGGGTGTGTGTTACATTACATTCACTAGTACGAGTGAGAAAAACATCACGGGGTGGTGCGCATTGTATGGGTGTTTGTTACATTACATTCACTAGTAGGAGTGAGAAAAATATCATGGGGTTGTGCACATTGTATGGGTGTGTGTTACATTACATTCACTAGTAGGAGTGAGAAAAACATCACGGGGTGGTGCGCATTGTATGGGTGTGTGTTACATTACATTCACTAGTAGGAGTGAGAAAATCATCACGGGGTGGTGCGCATTGTATGGGTGTGTGTTACATTACATTCACTAGTAGGAGTGAGAAAAACATCACGGGGTCGTGCGCATTTTATGGGTGTGTGTTACATTACATTCACTAGTAGGAGTGAGAAAAACATCACGGGGTGGTGCGCATTGTATGGGTGTGTGTTACATTACTTTCCCTAGTAGGAGTGAGAAAAACATCACGGGGTGGTGCGCATTGTATGGGTGTGTGTTACATTACATTCACTAGTAGGAGTGAGAAATAATCACGGGGTGGTGCGCATTGTATGGGTGTGTGTTACATTACATTCACTAGTAGGAGTGAGAAAAACATCGCGGGGTGGTGCGCATTGTATGGGTCTGTGTTACATTACATTCACTAGTAGGAGTGAGAAAAACATCGCGGGGTGGTGCGCATTGTATGGGTGTGTGTTACATTAGATTCACTAGTAGGAGTGAGAAAAACATCACGGGGTGGTGGGCATTGTATGGGTGTGTGTTACATTACATTCACTAGTAGGAGTGAGAAAAACATCACGGGGTGGTGCACATTGTATGGGTGTGTGTTACATTACATTCACTAGTAGGAGTGAGAAAAACATCGCAGGGTGGTGCGCATTGTATGGGTGTGTGTTACATTACATTCACTAGTAGGAGTGAGAAAAACATCACGGGGTGGTGCGCATTGTATGGGTGTGTGTTACATTACATTCACTAGTAGGAGTGAGAAAATCATCCCGGGGTGGTGCGCATTGTATGGGTGTGTGTTACATTAGATTCACAAGTAGGAGTGAGAAAAACATCACGGGGTGGTGCGCATTGTATGGGTGTGTGTTACATTACATTCACTAGTAGGAGTGAGAAAATCATCCCGGGGTGGTGCGCATTGTATGGGTGTGTGTTACATTAGATTCACTAGTAGGAGTGAGAAAAACATCACGGGGTGGTGCGCATTGTATGGGTGTGTGTTACATTACATTCACTATTAGGAGTGAGAAAATCATCCCGGGGTGGTGCGCATTGTATGGGTGTGTGTTACATTACATTCACTAGTAGGAGTTAGAAAAACATCACGGGGTGGTGCGCATTGTATGGGTGTGTGTTACATTACATTCACTAGTAGGAGTGAGAAAAATATCACGGGGTGGTGCGCATTGTATGGGTGTGTGTTACATTACATTCACTAGTAGGTGTGAGAAAAACATCACGGGGTTTCTGCGCATTGTATGGGTGTGTGTTACATTACTTTCACTAGTAGGTGTGAGAAAAACATCACGGGGTGGTGCGCATTGTATGGGTGTGTGTTACATTAGATTCACTAGTAGGAGTGAGAAAAACATCACGGGGTGGTGCGCATTGTATGGGTGTGTGTTACATTACATTCACTAGTAGGTGTGAGAAAAACATCACGGGGTGGTGCGCATTGTATGGGTGTGTGTTACATTAGATTCACTAGTAGGAGTGAGAAAAACATCACGGGGTGGTGCGCATTGTATGGGTGTGTGTTACATTACATTCACTAGTAGGAGTGAGAAAAACATCACGGGGTGGTGCGCATTGTATGGGTGTGTGTTACATTACATTCACTAGTAGGAGTGAGAAAAACATCATGGGGTTGTGCACATTGTATGGGCGTGTGTTACATTACATACACTAGTAGGAGTGAGAAAAACATCACGGGGTGGTGCGCATTGTATGGGTGTGTGTTACATTACATTCACTAGTAGGAGTGAGAAAAACATCACGGGGTGGTGCGCATTGTATTTGTGTGTGTTACATTACATTCACTAGTAGGAGTGAGAAAAACATCACGGGGTGGTGCGCATTGTATGGGTGTGTGTTACATTACATTCATTAGTAGGAGTGAGAAAAACATCACGGGGTGGTGCGCATTGTATGGGTGTGTGTTACATTACTTTCCCTAGTAGGAGTGAGAAAAACATCACGTGGTGGTGCGCATTGTATGGGTGTGTGTTACATTACATTCATTAGTAGGAGTGAGAAATCATCACGGGGTGGTGCGCAATGTATGGGTGTGTGTTACATTACATTCACTAGTAGGAATGAGAAAAACATCGCGGGGTGGTGCGCATTGTATGGGTGTGTGTTACATTACATTCACTAGTAGGAGTGAGAAAAACATCGCGGGGTGGTGCACATTGTATGGGTGTGTGTTACATTAGATTCACTAGTAGGAGTGAGAAAAACATCACGGGTTTTGGGCATTGTATGGGTGTGTGTTACATTATATTCACTAGTAGGAGTGAGAAAAACATCACAGGGTGGTGCGCATTGTATGGGTGTGTGTTACATTACATTCACTAGTAGGAGTGAGAAAAACATCGCGGGGTGGTGCGCATTGTATGGGTGTGTGTTACATTACATTCACTAGTAGGAGTGAGAAAATCATCGCGGGGTGGTGCGCATTGTATGGGTTTGTGTTACATTAGATTCACTAGTAGGAGTGAGAAAAACATCACGGGGTGGTGCGCATTGTATGGGTGTGTGTTACATTAGATTCACTAGTAGGAGTTAGAAAAACATCACCGGGTGGTGCGCATTGTATGGGTGTGTGTTACATTAGATTCACTAGTAGGAGTGAGAAAAACATCACGGGGTGGTGCGCATTGTATGGGTGTGTGTTACATTAGATTCACTAGTACGAGTGAGAAAAACATCACGGGGTGGTGCGCATTGTATGGGTGTGTGTACATTAGATTCACTAGTAGGAGTTAGAAAAACATCACCGGGTGGTGCGCATTGTATGGGTGTGTGTTACATTAGATTCACTAGTAGGAGTGAGAAAAACATCACGGGGTGGTGCGCATTGTATGGGTGTGTGTTACATTAGATTCACTAGTAGGAGTGAGAAAAACATCACGGGGTGGTGCGCATTGTATGGGTGTGTGTTACATTACATTCACTAGTAGGTGTGAGAAAAACATCACGGGGTGGTGCGCATTGTATGGGTGTGTGTTACATTAGATTCACTACTAGGAGTGAGAAAAACATCACGGGGTGGTGCGCTTTGTATGGGTGTGTGTTACATTACATTCACTAGTAGGAGTGAGAAAAACATCACGGGGTGGTGCGCATTGTATGGGTGTGTGTTACATTACATTCACTAGTAGGAGTGAGAAAAACATCATGGGGTTGTGCACATTGTATGGGCGTGTGTTACATTACATACACTAGTAGGAGTGAGAAAAACATCACGGGGTGGTGCGCATTGTATGGGTGTGTGTTACATTACATTCACTAGTAGGAGTGAGAAAAACATCACGGGGTGGTGCGCATTGTATTTGTGTGTGTTACATTACATTCACTAGTAGGAGTGAGAAAAACATCACGGGGTGGTGCGCATTGTATGGGTGTGTGTTACATTACATTCACTATTAGGAGTGAGAAAAACATCACGGGGTGGTGCGCATTGTATGGGTGTGTGTTACATTACTTTCCCTAGTAGGAGTGAGAAAAACATCACGGGGTGGTGCGCATTGTATGGGTGTGTGTTACGTTACATTCATTAGTAGGAGTGAGAAATCATCACGGGGTTGTGCGCATTGTATGGGTCTGTGTTACATTACATTCACTAGTAGGAGTGAGAAAAACATCGCGGGGTGGTGCACATTGTATGTGTGTGTGTTACATTAGATTCACTAGTAGGAGTGAGAAAAACATCACGGGTTTTGGGCATTGTATGGGTGTGTGTTACATTACATTCACTAGTAGGAGTGAGAAAAACATCACGGGGTGGTGCGCATTGTATGGGTGTGTGTTACATTACATTCACTATTAGGAGTGAGAAAAACATCACGGGGTGGTGCGCATTGTATGGGTGTGTGTTACATTACTTTCCCTAGTAGGAGTGAGAAAAACATCACGGGGTGGTGCGCATTGTATGGGTGTGTGTTACGTTACATTCATTAGTAGGAGTGAGAAATCATCACGGGGTTGTGCGCATTGTATGGGTCTGTGTTACATTACATTCACTAGTAGGAGTGAGAAAAACATCGCGGGGTGGTGCACATTGTATGTGTGTGTGTTACATTAGATTCACTAGTAGGAGTGAGAAAAACATCACGGGTTTTGGGCATTGTATGGGTGTGTGTTACATTACATTCACTAGTAGGAGTGAGAAAAACATCACGGGGTGGTGCGCATTGTATGGGTGTGTGTTACATTACATTCACTAGTAGGAGTGAGAAAAACATCGCGGGGTGGTGCGCATTGTATGGGTGTGTGTTACATTACATTCACTAGTAGGAGTGAGAAAATCTTCGCGGGGTGGTGCGCATTGTATGGGTGTGTGTTACATTAGATTCACTAGTAGGAGTGAGAAAAACATCACGGGGTGGTGGGCAATGTATGGGTGTGTGTTACATTACATTCACTAATAGGAGTGAGAAAAACATCGCGGGGTGGTGCGCATTGTATGGGTGTGTGTTACATTACATTCACTAGTAGGAGTTAGAAAAACATCACGGGGTGGTGCGCATTGTATGGGTGTGTGTTACATTACATTCACTACTAGGAGTGAGAAAAACATCACGGGGTGGTGCGCATTGTATGGGTGTGTGTTACATTAGATTCAATAGTAGGAGTGAGAAAAACATCACGGGGTGGTGCGCATTGTATGGGTGTGTGTTACATTAGATTCACTAGTAGGAGTTAGAAAAACATCACCGGGCAGTGCGCATTGTATGGGTGTGTGTTACATTACATTCACTAGTAGGAGTGAGAAAAACATCACGGCGTGGTGCGCATTGTATGGGTGTGTGTTACATTACATTCAATAGTAGGAGTGAGAAAAACATCACGGGGTGGTGCGCATTGTATGGGTGTGTGTTACATTAGATTCACTAGTAGGAGTGAGAAAAACATCACGGGGTGGTGGGCATTGTATGGGTGTGTGTTACATTACATTCACTAGTAGGAGTGAGAAAAACATCGCGGGGTGGTGCGCATTGTATGGGTGAGTGTTACATTACATTCACTAGTAGGAGGTAGAAAAACATCGCAGGGTGGTGCGCATTGTATGGGTGTGTGTTACATTACATTCACTAGTAGGAGTGAGAAAAACATCACGGGGTGGTGCGCATTGTATGGGTGTGTGTTACATTACATTCACTAGTAGGAGTGAGAAAAACATCACGGGGTGGTGCGCATTGTATGGGTGTGTGTTACATTACTTTCCCTAGTAGGAGTGAGAAAAACATCACTAGGTGGTGCGCATTGTATGGGTGTGTGTTACATTACATTCACTAGTAGAAGTGAGAAATCATCACGGGGTGGTGCGCATTGTATGGGTGTGTGTTACATTACATTCACTAGTAGGAGTGAGAAAAACATCGCAGGGTGGTGCGCATTGTATGGGTGTGTGTTACATTACATTCACTAGTAGGAGTGAGAAAAACATCACGGGGTGGTGCGCATTGTATGGGTGTGTGTTACATTACATTCACTAGTAGGAGTGAGAAAATCATCCCGGGGTGGTGCGCATTGTATGGGTGTGTGTTACATTAGATTCACTAGTAGGAGTGAGAAAAACATCACGGGGTGGTGCGCATTTTATGGGTGTGTGTTACATTACATTCACTAGTAGGAGTGAGAAAATCATCCCGGGGTGGTGCGCATTGTATGGGTGTGTGTTACATTAGATTCACTAGTAGGAGTGAGAAAAACATCACGGGGTGGTGCGCATTGTATGGGTGTGTGTTACATTACATTCACTATTAGGAGTGAGAAAATCATCCCGGGGTGGTGCGCATTGTATGGGTGTGTGTTACATTAGATTCACTAGTAGGAGTGAGAAAAACATCACGGGGTGGTGCGCATTGTATGGGTGTGTGTTGCATTACATTCACTAGTAGGAGTGAGAAAAACATCACGGGGTGGTGCGCATTGTATGGGTGTGTGTTACATTACATTCACTAGTAGGAGTGAGAAAAACATCACGGGGTGGTGCGCATTGTATGGGTGTGTGTTACATTACATTCACTAGTAGGAGTGAGAAAAACATCACGGGGTGGTGCGCATTGTATGGGTGTGTGTTACATTACATTCACTAGTAGGAGTGAGAAAAACATCACGGGGTGGTGCGCATTGTATGGGTGTGTGTTACATTACATTCACTAGTAGGATTGAGAAAAACATCGCGGGGTGGTGCGCATTGTATGGGTCTGTGTTACATTACATTCACTAGTAGGAGTGAGAAAAGCATCGCGGGGTGGTGCGCATTGTATGGGTGTGTGTTACATTAGATTCACTAGTAGGAGTGAGAAAAACATCACGGGGTGGTGGGCATTGTATGGGTGTGTGTTACATTACATTCACTAGTAGTAGTGAGAAAAACATCACGGGGTGGTGCGCATTGTATGGGTGTGTGTTACATTACATTCACTAGTAGGAGTGAGAAAAACATCGCGGGGTGGTGCGCATTGTATGGGTGTGTGTTACATTACATTCACTAGTAGGAGTGAGAAAATCATCGCGGGGTGGTGCGCATTGTATGGGTGTGTGTTACATTAGATTCACTAGTAGGAGTGAGAAAAACATCACGGGGTGGTGGGCATTGTATGGGTGTGTGTTACATTACATTCACTAGTAGGAGTGAGAAAAACATCGCGGGGTGGTGCGCATTGTATGGGTGTGTGTTACATTACATTCACTAGTAGGAGTGAGAAAAACATCACGGGGTGGTGCGCATTGTATGGGTGTGTGTTACATTACATTCACTAGTAGGAGTGAGAAAAACATCACGGGGTGGTGCGCATTGTATGGGTGTGTGTTACATTACTTTCCCTAGTAGGAGTGAGAAAAACATCACGGGGTGGTGCGCATTGTATGGGTGTGTGTTACATTACATTCATTAGTAGGAGTGAGAAATCATCACGGGGTGGTGCGCATTGTATGGGTGTGTGTTACATTACATTCACTAGTAGGAGTGAGAAAAACATCGCGGGGTGGTGCGCATTGTATGGGTCTGTGTTACATTACATTCACTAGTAGGAGTGAGAAAAACATCGCGGGGTGGTGCACATTGTATGGGTGTGTGTTACATTAGATTCACTAGTAGGAGTGAGAAAAACATCACGGGTTTTGGGCATTGTATGGGTGTGTGTTACATTACATTCACTAGTAGGAGTGAGAAAAACATCACGGGGTGGTGCGCATTGTATGGGTGTGTGTTACATTACATTCACTAGTAGGAGTGAGAAATCATCACGGGGTGGTGCGCATTGTATGGGTGTGTGTTACATTACATTCACTAGTAGGAGTGAGAAAAACATCACGGGGTGGTGCGCATTGTATTGGTGTGTGTTACATTACATTCACTAGTAGGAATGAGAAAAACATCGCGGGGTGGTGCGCATTGTATGGGTGTGTGTTACATTAGATTCACTAGTAGGAGTGAGAAAAACATCGCGGGGTGGTGCGCAATGTATGGGTGTGTGTTACATTAGATTCACTAGTAGGAGTGAGAAATCATCACGGGGTGGTGCGCATTGTATGGGTGTGTGTTACATTACATTCACTAGTAGGAGTGAGAAAAACATCGCGGGGTGGTGCGCATTGTATGGGTGTGTGTTACATTACATTCACTAGTAGGAGTGAGAAAAACATCACGGGGTTTCTGCGCATTGTATGGGTGTGTGTTACATTACTTTCACTAGTAGGTGTGAGAAAAACATCACGGGGTGGTGCTCATTGTATGGGTGTGTGTTACATTAGATTCACTAGTAGGAGTGAGAAAAACATCACGGGGTGGTGGGCATTGTATGGGTGTGTGTTACATTACATTCACTAGTAGGAGTGAGAAAAACATCACGGGGTGGTGCACATTGTATGGGTGTGTGTTACATTACATTCACTAGTAGGAGTGAGAAAAACATCGCGGGGTGGTGCGCATTGTATGGGTGTGTGTTACATTACATTCACTAGTAGGACTGAGAAAAACATCACGGGGTGGTGCGCATTGTATGGGTGTGTGTTACATTACATTCACTAGAAGGAGTGAGAAAATCATCCCGGGGTGGTGCGCATTGTATGGGTGTGTGTTACATTAGATTCACTAGTAGGAGTGAGAAAAACATCACGGGGTGGTGCGCATTGTATGGGTGTGTGTTACATTACATTCACTAGTAGGAGTGAGAAAATCATCCCGGGGTGGTGCGCATTGTATGGGTGTGTGTTACATTAGATTCACTAGTAGGAGTGAGAAAAACATCACGGGGTGGTGCGCATTGTATGGGTGTGTGTTACATTACATTCACTATTAGGAGTGAGAAAATCATCCCGGGGTGGTGCGCATTGTATGGGTGTGTGTTACATTAGATTCACTAGTAGGAGTGAGAAAAACATCACGGGGTGGTGCGCATTGTATGGGTGTGTGTTGCATTACATTCACTAGTAGGAGTGAGAAAAACATCACGGGGTGGTGCGCATTGTATGGGTGTGTGTTACATTACATTCACTAGTAGGAGTGAGAAAAACATCACGGGGTGGTGCGCATTGTATGGGTGTGTGTTACATTACATTCACTAGTAGGAGTGAGAAAAACATCACGGGGTGGTGCGCATTGTATGGGTGTGTGTTACATTACATTCACTAGTAGGAGTGAGAAAAACATCACGGGGTGGTGCGCATTGTATGGGTGTGTGTTACATTACATTCACTAGTAGGATTGAGAAAAACATCGCGGGGTGGTGCGCATTGTATGGGTCTGTGTTACATTACATTCACTAGTAGGAGTGAGAAAAGCATCGCGGGGTGGTGCGCATTGTATGGGTGTGTGTTACATTAGATTCACTAGTAGGAGTGAGAAAAACATCACGGGGTGGTGGGCATTGTATGGGTGTGTGTTACATTACATTCACTAGTAGTAGTGAGAAAAACATCACGGGGTGGTGCGCATTGTATGGGTGTGTGTTACATTACATTCACTAGTAGGAGTGAGAAAAACATCGCGGGGTGGTGCGCATTGTATGGGTGTGTGTTACATTACATTCACTAGTAGGAGTGAGAAAATCATCGCGGGGTGGTGCGCATTGTATGGGTGTGTGTTACATTAGATTCACTAGTAGGAGTGAGAAAAACATCACGGGGTGGTGGGCATTGTATGGGTGTGTGTTACATTACATTCACTAGTAGGAGTGAGAAAAACATCACGGGGTGGTGCGCATTCTATGGGTGTGTGTTACATTACATTCACTAGTAGGAGTGAGAAAAACATCACGGGGTGGTGCGCATTGTATGGGTGTGTGTTACATTACATTCACTAGTAGGAGTGAGAAAAACATCACGGGGTGGTGCGCATTGTATGGGTGTGTGTTACATTACTTTACCTAGTAGGAGTGAGAAAAACATCACGGGGTGGTGCGCATTGTATGGGTGTGTGTTACATTACATTCATTAGTAGGAGTGAGAAATCATCACGGGGTGGTGCGCATTGTATGGGTGTGTGTTACATTACATTCACTAGTAGGAGTGAGAAAAACATCGCGGGGTGGTGCGCATTGTATGGGTCTGTGTTACATTACATTCACTAGTAGGAGTGAGAAAAACATCGCGGGGTGGTGCACATTGTATGGGTGTGTGTTACATTAGATTCACTAGTAGGAGTGAGAAAAACATCACGGGTTTTGGGCATTGTATGGGTGTGTGTTACATTACATTCACTAGTAGGAGTGAAAAAAACATCACGGGGTGGTGCGCATTGTATGGGTGTGTGTTACATTACATTCACTAGTAGGAGTGAGAAATCATCACGGGGTGGTGCGCATTGTATGGGTGTGTGTTACATTACATTCACTAGTAGGAGTGAGAAAAACATCACGGGGTGGTGCGCATTGTATTGGTGTGTGTTACATTACATTCACTAGTAGGAATGAGAAAAACATCGCGGGGTGGTGCGCATTGTATGGGTGTGTGTTACATTAGATTCACTAGTAGGAGTGAGAAAAACATCGCGGGGTGGTGCGCAATGTATGGGTGTGTGTTACATTAGATTCACTAGTAGGAGTGAGAAATCATCACGGGGTGGTGCGCATTGTATGGGTGTGTGTTACATTACATTCACTAGTAGGAGTGAGAAAAACATCGCGGGGTGGTGCGCATTGTATGGGTGTGTGTTACATTACATTCACTAGTAGGAGTGAGAAAAACATCACGGGGTTTCTGCGCATTGTATGGGTGTGTGTTACATTACTTTCACTAGTAGGTGTGAGAAAAACATCACGGGGTGGTGCTCATTGTATGGGTGTGTGTTACATTAGATTCACTAGTAGGAGTGAGAAAAACATCACGGGGTGGTGGGCATTGTATGGGTGTGTGTTACATTACATTCACTAGTAGGAGTGAGAAAAACATCACGGGGTGGTGCACATTGTATGGGTGTGTGTTACATTACATTCACTAGTAGGAGTGAGAAAAACATCGCGGGGTGGTGCGCATTGTATGGGTGTGTGTTACATTACATTCACTAGTAGGACTGAGAAAAACATCACGGGGTGGTGCGCATTGTATGGGTGTGTGTTACATTACATTCACTAGAAGGAGTGAGAAAATCATCCCGGGGTGGTGCGCATTGTATGGGTGTGTGTTACATTAGATTCACTAGTAGGAGTGAGAAAAACATCACGGGGTGGTGCGCATTGTATGGGTGTGTGTTACATTACATTCACTAGTAGGAGTGAGAAAAACATCATGGGGTGGTGCGCATTGTATGGGTGTTTGTTACATTACATTCACTAGTAGGAGTGAGAAAAACATCATGGGGTTGTGCACATTGTATGGGTGTGTGTTACATTACATTTACTAGTAGGAGTGAGAAAAACATCACGGGGTGGTGCGCATTGTATGGGTGTGTGTTACATTACATTCACTAGTAGGAGTGAGAAAAACATCACGGGATGGTGCGCATTGTATGGGTGTGTGTTACATTACATTCACTAGTAGGAGTGAGAAAAACATCGCGGGGTGGTGCGCATTGTATGGGTGTGTGTTACATTAGATTCACTAGTAGGAGTGAGAAAAACATCGCGGGGTGGTGGGCATTGTATGGGTGTGTGTTACATTACATTCACTAGTAGGAGTGAGAAAAACATCACGGGGTGGTGCGCATTGTATGGGTGTGTGTTACATTACATTCACTAGTAGGAGTGAGAAAAACATCACGGGGTGGTGCGCATTGTATGGGTGTGTGTTACATTACATTCACTAGTAGGAGTGAGAAAAACATCACGGGGTGGTGCGCATTGTATGGGTGTGTGTTACATTACTTTCCCTAGTAGGAGTGAGAAAAACATCACGGGGTGGTGCGCATTGTATGGGTGTGTGTTACATTACATTCATTAGTAGGAGTGAGAAATCATCACGGGGTGGTGCGCATTGTATGGGTGTGTGTTACATTACATTCACTAGTAGGAGTGAGAAAAACATCGCGGGGTGGTGCGCATTGTATGGGTCTGTGTTACATTACATTCACTAGTAGGAGTGAGAAAACATCGCGGGGTGGTGCACATTGTATGGGTGTGTGTTACATTAGATTCACTAGTAGGAGTGAGAAAAACATCACGGGTTTTGGGCATTGTATGGGTGTGTGTTACATTACATTCACTAGTAGGAGTGAGAAAAACATCACGGGGTGGTGCGCATTGTATGGGTGTGTGTTACATTACATTCACTAGTAGGAGTGAGAAATCATCACAGGGTGGTGCGCATTGTATGGGTGTGTGTTACATTACATTCACTAGTAGGAGTGAGAAAAACATCACGGGGTGGTGCGCATTGTATTGGTGTGTGTTACATTACATTCACTAGTAGGAATGAGAAAAACATCGCGGGGTGGTGCGCATTGTATGGGTGTGTGTTACATTAGATTCACTAGTAGGAGTGAGAAAAACATCGCGGGGTGGTGCGCAATGTATGGGTGTGTGTTACATTAGATTCACTAGTAGGAGTGAGAAATCATCACGGGGTGGTGCGCATTGTATGGGTGTGTGTTACATTACATTCACTAGTAGGAGTGAGAAAAACATCGCGGGGTGGTGCGCATTGTATGGGTGTGTGTTACATTACATTCACTAGTAGGAGTGAGAAAAACATCACGGGGTGGTGCGCATTGTATGGGTGTGTGTTACATTACTTTCCCTAGTAGGAGTGAGAAAAACATCACGGGGTGGTGCGCATTGTATGGGTGTGTGTTACATTACTTTCCCTAGTAGGAGTGAGAAAAACATCACGGGGTGGTGCGCATTGTATGGGTGTGTGTTACATTACATTCATTAGTAGGAGTGAGAAATCATCACGGGGTGGTGCGCATTGTATGGGTGTGTGTTACATTACATTCACTAGTAGGAGTGAGAAAAACATCGCGGGGTGGTGCGCATTGTATGGGTCTGTGTTACATTACATTCACTAGTAGGAGTGAGAAAAACATCGCGGGGTGGTGCACATTGTATGGGTGTGTGTTACATTAGATTCACTAGTAGGAGTGAGAAAAACATCACGGGTTTTGGGCATTGTATGGGTGTGTGTTACATTACATTCACTAGTAGGAGTGAGAAAAACATCACGGGGTGGTGCGCATTGTATGGGTGTGTGTTACATTACATTCACTAGTAGGAGTGAGAAATCATCACAGGGTGGTGCGCATTGTATGGGTGTGTGTTACATTACATTCACTAGTAGGAGTGAGAAAAACATCACGGGGTGGTGCGCATTGTATTGGTGTGTGTTACATTACATTCACTAGTAGGAATGAGAAAAACATCGCGGGGTGGTGCGCATTGTATGGGTGTGTGTTACATTAGATTCACTAGTAGGAGTGAGAAAAACATCGCGGGGTGGTGCGCAATGTATGGGTGTGTGTTACATTAGATTCACTAGTAGGAGTGAGAAATCATCACGGGGTGGTGCGCATTGTATGGGTGTGTGTTACATTACATTCACTAGTAGGAGTGAGAAAAACATCGCGGGGTGGTGCGCATTGTATGGGTGTGTGTTACATTACATTCACTAGTAGGAGTGAGAAAAACATCACGGGGTTTCTGCGCATTGTATGGGTGTGTGTTACATTACTTTCACTAGTAGGTGTGAGAAAAACATCACGGGGTGGTGCTCATTGTATGGGTGTGTGTTACATTAGATTCACTAGTAGGAGTGAGAAAAACATCACGGGGTGGTGGGCATTGTATGGGTGTGTGTTACATTACATTCACTAGTAGGAGTGAGAAAAACATCACGGGGTGGTGCACATTGTATGGGTGTGTGTTACATTACATTCACTAGTAGGAGTGAGAAAAACATCGCGGGGTGGTGCGCATTGTATGGGTGTGTGTTACATTACATTCACTAGTAGGACTGAGAAAAACATCACGGGGTGGTGCGCATTGTATGGGTGTGTGTTACATTACATTCACTAGAAGGAGTGAGAAATTCATCCCGGGGTGGTGCGCATTGTATGGGTGTGTGTTACATTAGATTCACTAGTAGGAGTGAGAAAAACATCACGGGGTGGTGCGCATTGTATGGGTGTGTGTTACATTACATTCACTAGTAGGAGTGAGAAAAACATCATGGGGTGGTGCGCATTGTATGGGTGTTTGTTACATTACATTCACTAGTAGGAGTGAGAAAAACATCATGGGGTTGTGCACATTGTATGGGTGTGTGTTACATTACATTTACTAGTAGGAGTGAGAAAAACATCACGGGGTGGTGCGCATTGTATGGGTGTGTGTTACATTACATTCACTAGTAGGAGTGAGAAAAACATCACGGGATGGTGCGCATTGTATGGGTGTGTGTTACATTACATTCACTAGTAGGAGTGAGAAAAACATCGCGGGGTGGTGCGCATTGTATGGGTGTGTGTTACATTACATTCACTAGTAGGAGTGAGAAAAACATCGCGGGGTGGTGGACATTGTATGGGTGTGTGTTACATTACATTCACTAGTAGGAGTGAGAAAAACATCACGGGGTGGTGCGCATTGTATGGGTGTGTGTTACATTACATTCACTAGTAGGAGTGAGAAAAACATCGCGGGGTGGTGCGCATTGTATGGGTGTGTGTTACATTACATTCACTAGTAGGAGTGAGAAAATCATCGCGGGGTGGTGCGCATTGTATGGGTGTGTGTTACATTAGATTCACTAGTAGGAGTGAGAAAAACATCGCGGGGTGGTGGGCATTGTATGGGTGTGTGTTACATTACATTCACTAGTAGGAGTGAGAAAAACATCGCGGGGTGGTGCGCATTGTATGGGTGTGTGTTACATTACATTCACTAGTAGGAGTTAGAAAAACATCGCGGGGTGGTGCGCATTGTATGGGTGTGTGTTACATTACATTCACTACTAGGAGTGAGAAAAACATCACGGGGTGGTGCGCATTGTATGGGTGTGTGTTACATTAGATTCACTAGTAGGAATGAGAAAAACATCACGGGGTGTTGCGCATTGTATGGGTGTGTGTTACATTAGATTCACTAGTAGGAGTTAGAAAAACATCACCGGGTGGTGCGCATTGTATGGGTGTGTGTTACATTACATTCACTAGTAGGAGTGAGAAAAACATCACGGGGTGGTGCGCATTGTATGGGTGTGTGTTACATTAGATTCACTAGTAGGAGTGAGAAAAACATCACGGGGTGGTGCGCATTTTATGGGTGTGTGTTGCATTAGATTCACTAGTAGGAGTGAGAAAAACATCAAGGGGTGGTGCGCATTGTATGGGTGTGTGTTGCATTACATTCACTAGTAGGAGTGAGAAAAACATCACGGGGTGGTGCGCATTGTATGGGTGTGTGTTGCATTACATTCACTAGTAGGAGTGAGAAAAACATCACGGGGTGGTGCGCATTGTATGGGTGTGTGTTACATTACATTCACTAGTAGGAGTGAGAAAAACATCACGGGGTGGTGCGCATTGTATGGGTGTTTGTTACATTACATTCACTAGTAGGAGTGAGAAAAACATCATGGGGTTGTGCACATTGTATGGGTGTGTGTTACATTACATTTACTAGTAGGAGTGAGAAAAACATCACGGGGTGGTGCGCATTGTATGGGTGTGTGTTACATTACATTCACTAGTAGGAGTGAGAAAAACATCACGGGGTGGTGCGCATTGTATGGGTGTGTGTTACATTACATTCACTAGTAGGAGTGAGAAAAACATCGCGGTGTGGTGCGCATTGTATGGGTGTGTGTTACATTAGATTCACTAGTAGGAGTGAGAAAAACATCACGGGGTGGTGGGCATTGTATGGGTGTGTGTTACATTACATTCACTAGTAGGAGTGAGAAAAACATCACGGGGTGGTGCGCATTGTATGGGTGTGTGTTACATTACATTCACTAGTAGGAGTGAGAAAAACATCGCGGGGTGGTGCGCATTGTATGGGTGTGTGTTACATTACATTCACTAGTAGGAGTGAGAAAAACATCATGGGGTGGTGCGCATTGTATGGGTGTTTGTTACATTACATTCACTAGTAGGAGTGAGAAAAACATCATGGGGTTGTGCACATTGTATGGGTGTGTGTTACATTACATTTACTAGTAGGAGTGAGAAAAACATCACGGGGTGGTGCGCATTGTATGGGTGTGTGTTACATTACATTCACTAGTAGGAGTGAGAAAAACATCACGGGATGGTGCGCATTGTATGGGTGTGTGTTACATTACATTCACTAGTAGGAGTGAGAAAAACATCGCGGGGTGGTGCGCATTGTATGGGTGTGTGTTACATTAGATTCACTAGTAGGAGTGAGAAAAACATCGCGGGGTGGTGGACATTGTATGGGTGTGTGTTACATTACATTCACTAGTAGGAGTGAGAAAAACATCACGGGGTGGTGCGCATTGTATGGGTGTGTGTTACATTACATTCACTAGTAGGAGTGAGAAAAACATCGCGGGGTGGTGCGCATTGTATGGGTGTGTGTTACATTACATTCACTAGTAGGAGTGAGAAAATCATCGCGGGGTGGTGCGCATTGTATGGGTGTGTGTTACATTAGATTCACTAGTAGGAGTGAGAAAAACATCGCGGGGTGGTGGGCATTGTATGGGTGTGTGTTACATTACATTCACTAGTAGGAGTGAGAAAAACATCGCGGGGTGGTGCGCATTGTATGGGTGTGTGTTACATTACATTCACTAGTAGGAGTTAGAAAAACATCGCGGGGTGGTGCGCATTGTATGGGTGTGTGTTACATTACATTCACTACTAGGAGTGAGAGAAACATCACGGGGTGGTGCGCATTGTATGGGTGTGTGTTACATTAGATTCACTAGTAGGAATGAGAAAAACATCACGGGGTGTTGCGCATTGTATGGGTGTGTGTTACATTAGATTCACTAGTAGGAGTTAGAAAAACATCACCGGGTGGTGCGCATTGTATGGGTGTGTGTTACATTACATTCACTAGTAGGAGTGAGAAAAACATCACGGGGTGGTGCGCATTGTATGGGTGTGTGTTACATTAGATTCACTAGTAGGAGTGAGAAAAACATCACGGGGTGGTGCGCATTTTATGGGTGTGTGTTGCATTAGATTCACTAGTAGGAGTGAGAAAAACATCAAGGGGTGGTGCGCATTGTATGGGTGTGTGTTGCATTACATTCACTAGTAGGAGTGAGAAAAACATCACGGGGTGGTGCGCATTGTATGGGTGTGTGTTGCATTACATTCACTAGTAGGAGTGAGAAAAACATCACGGGGTGGTGCGCATTGTATGGGTGTGTGTTACATTACATTCACTAGTAGGAGTGAGAAAAACATCACGGGGTGGTGCGCATTGTATGGGTGTTTGTTACATTACATTCACTAGTAGGAGTGAGAAAAACATCATGGGGTTGTGCACATTGTATGGGTGTGTGTTACATTACATTTACTAGTAGGAGTGAGAAAAACATCACGGGGTGGTGCGCATTGTATGGGTGTGTGTTACATTACATTCACTAGTAGGAGTGAGAAAAACATCACGGGGTGGTGCGCATTGTATGGGTGTGTGTTACATTACATTCACTAGTAGGAGTGAGAAAAACATCGCGGTGTGGTGCGCATTGTATGGGTGTGTGTTACATTAGATTCACTAGTAGGAGTGAGAAAAACATCACGGGGTGGTGGGCATTGTATGGGTGTGTGTTACATTACATTCACTAGTAGGAGTGAGAAAAACATCACGGGGTGGTGCGCATTGTATGGGTGTGTGTTACATTACATTCACTAGTAGGAGTGAGAAAAACATCGCGGGGTGGTGCGCATTGTATGGGTGTGTGTTACATTACATTCACTAGTAGGAGTGAGAAAAACATCGCGGGGTGGTGCGCATTGTATGGGTGTGTGTTACATTACATTCATTAGTAGGAGTGAGAAAATCATCGCGGGGTGGTGCGCATTGTATGGGTGTGTGTTACATTAGATTCACTAGTAGGAGTGAGAAAAACATCGCGGGGTGGTGGGCATTGTATGGGTGTGTGTTACATTACATTCACTAGTAGGAGTGAGAAAAACATCGCGGGGTGGTGCGCATTGTATGGGTGTGTGTTACATTACATTCACTAGTAGGAGTTAGAAAAACATCGCGGGGTGGTGCGCATTGTATGGGTGTGTGTTACATTACATTCACTACTAGGAGTGAGAAAAACATCACGGGGTGGTGCGCATTGTATGGGTGTGTGTTACATTAGATTCACTAGTAGGAGTGAGAAAAACATCACGGGGTGTTGCGCATTGTATGGGTGTGTGTTACATTAGATTCACTAGTAGGAGTTAGAAAAACATTACCGGGTGGTGCGCATTGTATGGGTGTGTGTTACATTACATTCACTAGTAGGAGTGAGAAAAACATCACGGGGTGGTGCGCATTGTATGGGTGTGTGTTACATTAGATTCACTAGTAGGAGTGAGAAAAACATCACGGGGTGGTGCGCATTTTATGGGTGTGTGTTTCATTAGATTCACTAGTAGGAGTGAGAAAAACATCACGGGGTGGTGCGCATTGTATGGGTGTGTGTTGCATTACATTCACTAGTAGGAGTGAGAAAAACATCACGGGGTGGTGCGCATTGTATGGGTGTGTGTTGCATTACATTCACTAGTAGGAATGAGAAAAACATCGCGGGGTGGTGCGCATTGTATGGGTGTGTGTTACATTACATTCACTAGTAGGATTGAGAAAAACATCGCGGGGTGGTGCGCATTGTATGGGTCTGTGTTACATTACATTCACTAGTAGGAGTGAGAAAAGCATCGCGGGGTGGTGCGCATTGTATGGGTGTGTGTTACATTACATTCACTAGTAGGAGTGAGAAAAGCATCGCGGGGTGGTGCGCATTGTATGGGTGTGTGTTACATTACATTCACTAGTAGGAGTTAGAAAAACATCGCGGGGTGGTGCGCATTGTATGGGTGTGTGTTACATTACATTCACTACTAGGAGTGAGAAAAACATCACGGGGTGGTGCGCATTGTATGGGTGTGTGTTACATTAGATTCACTAGTAGGAGTGAGAAAAACATCACGGGGTGTTGCGCATTGTATGGGTGTGTGTTACATTAGATTCACTAGTAGGAGTTAGAAAAACATCACCGGGTGGTGCGCATTGTATGGGTGTGTGTTACATTACATTCACTAGTAGGAGTGAGAAAAACATCACGGGGTGGTGCGCATTGTATGGGTGTGTGTTACATTAGATTCACTAGTAGGAGTGAGAAAAACATCACGGGGTGGTGCGCATTTTATGGGTGTGTGTTGCATTAGATTCACTAGTAGGAGTGAGAAAAACATCACGGGGTGGTGCGCATTGTATGGGTGTGTGTTGCATTACATTCACTAGTAGGAGTGAGAAAAACATCACGGGGTGGTGCGCATTGTATGGGTGTGTGTTGCATTACATTCACTAGTAGGAGTGAGAAAAACATCACGGGGTGGTGCGCATTGTATGGGTGTGTGTTACATTACATTCACTAGAAGGAGTGAGAAAATCATCCCGGGGTGGTGCGCATTGTATGGGTGTGTGTTACATTAGATTCACTAGTAGGAGTGAGAAAAACATCACGGGGTGCTGCGCATTGTATGGGTGTGTGTTACATTACATTCACTAGTAGGAGTGAGAAAAACATCGCGGGGTGGTGCGCATTGTATGGGTGTGTGTTACATTACATTCACTAGTAGGAGTGAGAAAATCATCGCGGGGTGGTGCGCATTGTATGGGTGTGTGTTACATTAGATTCACTAGTAGGAGTGAGAAAAACATCACGGGGTGGTGGGCATTGTATGGGTGTGTGTTACATTACATTCACTAGTAGGAGTGAGAAAAACATCGCGGGGTGGTGCGCATTGTATGGGTGTGTGTTACATTACATTCACTAGTAGGAGTGAGAAAAACATCACGGGGTGGTGCGCATTGTATGGGTGTGTGTTACATTACATTCACTAGTAGGAGTGAGAAAAACATCACGGGGTGGTGCGCATTGTATGGGTGTGTGTTACATTACTTTCCCTAGTAGGAGTGAGAAAAACATCACGGGGTGGTGCGCATTGTATGGGTGTGTGTTACATTACATTCATTAGTAGGAGTGAGAAATCATCACGGGGTGGTGCGCATTGTATGGGTGTGTGTTACATTACATTCACTAGTAGGAGTGAGAAAAACATCGCGGGGTGGTGCGCATTGTATGGGTCTGTGTTACATTACATTCACTAGTAGGAGTGAGAAAAACATCGCGGGGTGGTGCACATTGTATGGGTGTGTGTTACATTAGATTCACTAGTAGGAGTGAGAAAAACATCACGGGTTTTGGGCATTGTATGGGTGTGTGTTACATTACATTCACTAGTAGGAGTGAGAAAAACATCACGGGGTGGTGCGCATTGTATGGGTGTGTGTTACATTACATTCACTAGTAGGAGTGAGAAATCATCACGGGGTGGTGCGCTTTGTATGGGTGTGTGTTACATTACATTCACTAGTAGGAGTGAGAAAAACATCGCGGGGTGGTGCGCATTGTATGGGTGTGTGTTACATTAGATTCACTAGTAGGAGTGAGAAAAACATCGCGGGGTGGTGCGCAATGTATGGGTGTGTGTTACATTAGATTCACTAGTAGGAGTGAGAAATCATCACGGGGTGGTGCGCATTGTATGGGTGTGTGTTACATTACATTCACTAGTAGGAGTGAGAAAAACATCGCGGGGTGGTGCGCATTGTATGGGTGTGTGTTACATTACATTCACTAGTAGGAGTGAGAAAAACATCGCGGGGTGGTGCGCATTGTATGGGTGTGTGTTACATTAGATTCACTAGTAGGAGTGAGAAAAACATCACGGGGTGGTGGGCATTGTATGGGTGTGTGTTACATTACATTCACTAGTAGGAGTGAGAAAAACATCACGGGGTGGTGCACATTGTATGGGTGTGTGTTACATTACATTCACTAGTAGGAGTGAGAAAAACATCGCGGGGTGGTGCGCATTGTATGGGTGTGTGTTACATTACATTCACTAGTAGGACTGAGAAAAACATCACGGGGTGGTGCGCATTGTATGGGTGTGTGTTACATTACATTCACTAGAAGGAGTGAGAAAATCATCCCGGGGTGGTGCGCATTGTATGGGTGTGTGTTACATTAGATTCACTAGTAGGAGTGAGAAAAACATCACGGGGTGGTGCGCATTGTATGGGTGTGTGTTACATTACATTCACTAGTAGGAGTGAGAAAAACATCATGGGGTGGTGCGCATTGTATGGGTGTTTGTTACATTACATTCACTAGTAGGAGTGAGAAAAACATCATGGGGTTGTGCACATTGTATGGGTGTGTGTTACATTACATTTACTAGTAGGAGTGAGAAAAACATCACGGGGTGGTGCGCATTGTATGGGTGTTTGTTACATTACATTCACTAGTAGGAGTGAGAAAAACATCACGGGATGGTGCGCATTGTATGGGTGTGTGTTACATTACATTCACTAGTAGGAGTGAGAAAAACATCGCGGGGTGGTGCGCATTGTATGGGTGTGTGTTACATTAGATTCACTAGTAGGAGTGAGAAAAACATCGCGGGGTGGTGGGCATTGTATGGGTGTGTGTTACATTACATTCACTAGTAGGAGTGAGAAAAACATCACGGGGTGGTGCGCATTGTATGGGTGTGTGTTACATTACATTCACTAGTAGGAGTGAGAAAAACATCGCGGGGTGGTGCGCATTGTATGGGTGTGTGTTACATTACATTCACTAGTAGGAGTGAGAAAATCATCGCGGGGTGGTGCGCATTGTATGGGTGTGTGTTACATTAGATTCACTAGTAGGAGTGAGAAAAACATCGCGGGGTGGTGGGCATTGTATGGGTGTGTGTTACATTACATTCACTAGTAGGAGTGAGAAAAACATCGCGGGGTGGTGCGCATTGTATGGGTGTGTGTTACATTACATTCACTAGTAGGAGTTAGAAAAACATCGCGGGGTGGTGCGCATTGTATGGGTGTGTGTTACATTACATTCACTACTAGGAGTGAGAAAAACATCACGGGGTGGTGCGCATTGTATGGGTGTGTGTTACATTAGATTCACTAGTAGGAATGAGAAAAACATCACGGGGTGTTGCGCATTGTATGGGTGTGTGTTACATTAGATTCACTAGTAGGAGTTAGAAAAACATCACCGGGTGGTGCGCATTGTATGGGTGTGTGTTACATTACATTCACTAGTAGGAGTGAGAAAAACATCACGGGGTGGTGCGCATTGTATGGGTGTGTGTTACATTAGATTCACTAGTAGGAGTGAGAAAAACATCACGGGGTGGTGCGCATTTTATGGGTGTGTGTTGCATTAGATTCACTAGTAGGAGTGAGAAAAACATCACGGGGTGGTGCGCATTGTATGGGTGTGTGTTGCATTACATTCACTAGTAGGAGTGAGAAAAACATCACGGGGTGGTGCGCATTGTATGGGTGTGTGTTGCATTACATTCACTAGTAGGAGTGAGAAAAACATCACGGGGTGGTGCGCATTGTATGGGTGTGTGTTACATTACATTCACTAGTAGGAGTGAGAAAAACATCACGGGGTGGTGCGCATTGTATGGGTGTTTGTTACATTACATTCACTAGTAGGAGTGAGAAAAACATCATGGGGTTGTGCACATTGTATGGGTGTGTGTTACATTACATTTACTAGTAGGAGTGAGAAAAACATCACGGGGTGGTGCGCATTGTATGGGTGTGTGTTACATTACATTCACTAGTAGGAGTGAGAAAAACATCACGGGGTGGTGCGCATTGTATGGGTGTGTGTTACATTACATTCACTAGTAGGAGTGAGAAAAACATCGCGGGGTGGTGCGCATTGTATGGGTGTGTGTTACATTAGATTCACTAGTAGGAGTGAGAAAAACATCACGGGGTGGTGGGCATTGTATGGGTGTGTGTTACATTACATTCACTAGTAGGAGTGAGAAAAACATCACGGGGTGGTGCGCATTTTATGGGTGTGTGTTACATTACATTCACTAGTAGGAGTGAGAAAAACATCGCGGGGTGGTGCGCATTGTATGGGTGTGTGTTACATTACATTCACTAGTAGGAGTGAGAAAATCATCGCGGGGTGGTGCGCATTGTATGGGTGTGTGTTACATTAGATTCACTAGTAGGAGTGAGAAAAACATCACGGGGTGGTGGGCATTGTATGGGTGTGTGTTACATTACATTCACTAGTAGGAGTGAGAAAAACATCGCGGGGTGGTGCGCATTGTATGGGTGTGTGTTACATTACATTCACTAGTAGGAGTTAGAAAAACATCGCGGGGTGGTGCGCATTGTATGGGTGTGTGTTACATTTCATTCACTACTAGGAGTGAGAAAAACATCACGGGGTGGTGCGCATTGTATGGGTGTGTGTTACATTAGATTCACTAGTAGGAGTGAGAAAAACATCACGGGGTGGTGCGCATTGTATGGGTGTGTGTTACATTAGATTCACTAGTAGGAGTGAGAAAAACATCACGGGGTGGTGCGCATTTTATGGGTGTGTGTTGCATTAGATTCACTAGTAGGAGTGAGAAAAACATCACGGGGTGGTGCGCATTGTATGGGTGTGTGTTGCATTACATTCACTAGTAGGAGTGAGAAAAACATCACGGGGTGGTGCGCATTGTATGGGTGTGTGTTGCATTACATTCACTAGTAGGAGTGAGAAAAACATCACGGGGTGGTGCGCATTGTATGGGTGTGTGTTACATTACATTCACTAGTAGGAGTGAGAAAAACATCACGGGGTGGTGCGCATTGTATGGGTGTTTGTTACATTACATTCACTAGTAGGAGTGAGAAAAACATCATGGGGTTGTGCACATTGTATGGGTGTGTGTTACATTACATTTACTAGTAGGAGTGAGAAAAACATCACGGGGTGGTGCGCATTGTATGGGTGTGTGTTACATTACATTCACTAGTAGGAGTGAGAAAAACATCACGGGGTGGTGCGCATTGTATGGGTGTGTGTTACATTACATTCACTAGTAGGAGTGAGAAAAACATCGCGGGGTGGTGCGCATTGTATGGGTGTGTGTTACATTAGATTCACTAGTAGGAGTGAGAAAAACATCACGGGGTGGTGGGCATTGTATGGGTGTGTGTTACATTACATTCACTAGTAGGAGTGAGAAAAACATCACGGGGTGGTGCGCATTTTATGGGTGTGTGTTACATTACATTCACTAGTAGGAGTGAGAAAAACATCGCGGGGTGGTGCGCATTGTATGGGTGTGTGTTACATTACATTCACTAGTAGGAGTGAGAAAATCATCGCGGGGTGGTGCGCATTGTATGGGTGTGTGTTACATTAGATTCACTAGTAGGAGTGAGAAAAAAATCACGGGGTGGTGGGCATTGTAAGGGTGTGTGTTACATTACATTCACTAGTAGGAGTGAGAAAAACATCGCGGGGTGGTGCGCATTGTATGGGTGTGTGTTACATTACATTCACTAGTAGGAGTTAGAAAAACTTCGCGGGGTGGTGCGCATTGTATGGGTGTGTGTTACATTTCATTCACTACTAGGAGTGAGAAAAACATCACGGGGTGGTGCGCATTGTATGGGTGTGTGTTACATTAGATTCACTAGTAGGAGTGAGAAAAACATCACGGGGTGTTGCGCATTGTATGGGTGTGTGTTACATTAGATTCACTAGTAGGAGTTAGAAAAACATCACCGGGTGGTGCGCATTGTATGGGTGTGTGTTACATTACATTCACTAGTAGGAGTGAGAAAAACATCACGGGGTGGTGCGCATTGTATGGGTGTGTGTTACATTAGATTCACTAGTAGGAGTGAGAAAAACATCACGGGGTGGTGCGCATTTTATGGGTGTGTGTTTCATTAGATTCACTAGTAGCCGTGAGAAAAACATCACGGGGTGGTGCGCATTGTATGGGTGTGTGTTGCATTACATTCACTAGTAGGAGTGAGAAAAACATCACGGGGTGGTGCGCATTGTATGGGTGTGTGTTGCATTACATTCACTAGTAGGAATGAGAAAAACATCACGGGGTGGTGCGCATTGTATGGGTGTGTGTTACATTACATTCACTAGTAGGATTGAGAAAAACATCGCGGGGTGGTGCGCATTGTATGGGTCTGTGTTACATTACATTCACTAGTAGGAGTGAGAAAAGCATCGCGGGGTGGTGCGCATTGTATGGGTGTGTGTTACATTACATTCACTAGTAGGAGTGAGAAAAGCATCGCGGGGTGGTGAGCATTGTATGGGTGTGTGTTACATTACATTCACTAGTAGGAGTTAGAAAAACATCGCGGGGTGGTGCGCATTGTATGGGTGTGTGTTACATTACATTCACTACTAGGAGTGAGAAAAACATCACGGGGTGGTGCGCATTGTATGGGTGTGTGTTACATTAGATTCACTAGTAGGAGTGAGAAAAACATCACGGGGTGTTGCGCATTGTATGGGTGTGTGTTACGTTAGATTCACTAGTAGGAGTTAGAAAAACATCACCGGGTGGTGTGCATTGTATGGGTGTGTGTTACATTACATTCACTAGTAGGAGTGAGAAAAACATCACGGGGTGGTGCGCATTGTATGGGTGTGTGTTACATTAGATTCACTAGTAGGAGTGAGAAAAACATCACGGGGTGGTGCGCATTTTATGGGTGTGTGTTGCATTAGATTCACTAGTAGGAGTGAGAAAAACATCACGGGGTGGTGCGCATTGTATGGGTGTGTGTTGCATTACATTCACTAGTAGGAGTGAGAAAAACATCACGGGGTGGTGCGCATTGTATGGGTGTGTGTTGCATTACATTCACTAGTAGGAGTGAGAAAAACATCACGGGGTGGTGCGCATTGTATGGGTGTGTGTTACATTACATTCACTAGAAGGAGTGAGAAAATCATCCCGGGGTGGTGCGCATTGTATGGGTGTGTGTTACATTAGATTCACTAGTAGGAGTGAGAAAAACATCACGGGGTGGTGTGCATTGTATGGGTGTGTGTTACATTACATTCACTAGTAGGAGTGAGAAAAACATCACGGGGTGGTGCGCATTGTATGGGTGTGTGTTACATTACATTCACTAGTAGGAGTGAGAAAAACATCGCGGGGTGGTGCGCATTGTATGGGTGTGTGTTACATTACATTCACTAGTAGGAGTGAGAAAATCATCGCGGGGTGGTGCGCATTGTATGGGTGTCTGTTACATTAGATTCACTAGTAGGAGTGAGAAAAACATCACGGGATGGTGGGCATTGTATGGGTGTGTGTTACATTACATTCACTAGTAGGAGTGAGAAAAACATCTCGGGGTGGTGCGCATTGTATGGGTGTGTGTTACATTACATTCACTACTAGGAGTTAGAAAAACATCGCGGGGTGGTGCGCATTGTATGGGTGTGTGTTACATTACATTCACTACTAGGAGTGAGAAAAACATCACGGGGTGGTGCGCATTGTATGGGTGTGTGTTACATTAGATTCACTAGTAGGAGTGAGAAAAACATCACGGGGTGTTGCGCATTGTATGGGTGTGTGTTACATTAGATTCACTAGTAGGAGTTAGAAAAACATCACCGGGTGGTGCGCATTGTATGGGTGTGTGTTACATTACATTCACTAGTAGGAGTGAGAAAAACATCACGGGGTGGTGCGCATTGTATGGGTGTGTGTTACATTAGATTCACTAGTAGGAGTGAGAAAAACATCACGGGGTGGTGCGCATTTTATGGGTGTGTGTTGCATTAGATTCACTAGTAGGAGTGAGAAAAACATCACGGGGTGGTGCGCATTGTATGGGTGTGTGTTGCATTACATTCACTAGTAGGAGTGAGAAAAACATCACGGGGTGGTGCGCATTGTATGGGTGTGTGTTGCATTACATTCACTAGTAGGACTGAGAAAAACATCACGGGGTGGTGCGCATTGTATGGGTGTGTGTTACATTACATTCACTAGTAGGATTGAGAAAAACATCGCGGGGTGGTGCGCATTGTATGGGTCTGTGTTACATTACATTCACTAGTAGGAGTGAGAAAAGCATCGCGGGGTGGTGCGCATTGTATGGGTGTGTGTTACATTAGATTCACTAGTAGGAGTGAGAAAAACATCACGGGGTGGTGTGCATTGTATGGGTGTGTGTTACATTACATTCACTAGTAGGAGTGAGAAAAACATCATGGGGTTGTGCAAATTGTATGGGTGTGTGTTACATTACATTTACTAGTAGGAGTGAGAAAAACATCACGGGGTGGTGCGCATTGTATGGGTGTGTGTTACATTACATTCACTAGTAGGAGTGAGAAAAACATCACGGGGTGGTGCGCATTGTATGGGTGTGTGTTACATTACATTCACTAGTAGGAGTGAGAAAAACATCGCGGGGTGGTGCGCATTGTATGGGTGTGTGTTACATTAGATTCACTAGTAGGAGTGAGAAAAACATCACGGGGTGGTGGGCATTGTATGGGTGTGTGTTACATTACATTCACTAGTAGGAGTGAGAAAAACATCACGGGGTGGTGCGCATTGTATGGGTGTGTGTTACATTACATTCACTAGTAGGAGTGAGAAAAACATCGCGTGGTGGTGCGCATTTTATGGGTGTGTGTTACATTACATTCACTAGTAGGAGTTAGAAAAACATCACGGAGTGGTGCGCATTGTATGGGTGTGTGTTACATTACATTCACTAGTAGGAGTGAGAAAAATATCACGGGGTGGTGCGCATTGTATGGGTGTGTGTTACATTAGATTCACTAGTAGGAGTTAGAAAAACATCACGGGGTGGTGCGCATTGTATGGGTGTGCGTTACATTAGATTCACTAGTAGGAGTGAGAAAAACATCACGGGGTGGTGGGCATTGTATGGGTGTGTGTTACATTACATTCACTACTAGGAGTGAGAAAAACATCACGGGGTGGTGCGCATTGTATGGGTGTGTGTTACATTAGATTCACTAGTAGGAATGAGAAAAACATCACGGGGTGTTGCGCATTGTATGGGTGTGTGTTACATTAGATTCACTAGTAGGAGTTAGAAAAACATCACCGGGTGGTGCGCATTGTATGGGTGTGTGTTACATTACATTCACTAGTAGGAGTGAGAAAAACATCACGGGGTGGTGCGCATTGTATGGGTGTGTGTTACATTAGATTCACTAGTAGGAGTGAGAAAAACATCACGGGGTGGTGCGCATTTTATGGGTGTGTGTTGCATTAGATTCACTAGTAGGAGTGAGAAAAACATCACGGGGTGGTGCGCATTGTATGGGTGTGTGTTGCATTACATTCAATAGTAGGAGTGAGAAAAACATCACGGGGTGGTGCGCATTGTATGGGTGTGTGTTGCATTACATTCACTAGTAGGAGTGAGAAAAACATCACGGGGTGGTGCGCATTGTATGGGTGTGTATTGCATTACATTCACTAGTAGGAGTGAGAAAAACATCACGGGGTGGTGCGCATTGTATGGGTGTGTGTTGCATTACATTCACTATTAGGACTGAGAAAAACATCACGGGGTGGTGCGCATTGTATGGGTGTGTGTTACATTACATTCACTAGTAGGATTGAGAAAAACATCGCGGGGTGGTGCGCATTGTATGGGTCTGTGTTACATTACATTCACTAGTAGGAGTGAGAAAAGCATCGCGGGGTGGTGCGCATTGTATGGGTGTGTGTTACATTAGATTCACTAGTAGGAGTGAGAAAAACATCACGGGGTGGTGTGCATTGTATGGGTGTGTGTTACATTACATTCACTAGTAGGAGTGAGAAAAACATCGCGGGGTGGTGCGCATTGTATGGGTGTGTGTTACATTACATTCACTAGTAGGAGTGAGAAAATCATCGCGGGGTGGTGCGCATTGTATGGGTGTGTGTTACATTAGATTCACTAGTAGGAGTGAGAAAAACATCACGGGGTGGTGGGCATTGTATGGGTGTGTGTTACATTACATTCACTAGTAGGAGTGAGAAAAACATCGCGTGGTGGTGCGCATTTTATGGGTGTGTGTTACATTACATTCACTAGTAGGAGTTAGAAAAACATCACGGGGTGGTGCGCATTGTATGGGTGTGTGTTACATTACATTCACTAGTAGGAGTGAGAAAAATATCACGGGGTGGTGCGCATTGTATGGGTGTGTGTTACATTAGATTCACTAGTAGGAGTTAGAAAAACATCACGGGGTGGTGCGCATTGTATGGGTGTGCGTTACATTAGATTCACTAGTAGGAGTGAGAAAAACATCACGGGGTGGTGGGCATTGTATGGGTGTGTGTTACATTACATTCACTACTAGGAGTGAGAAAAACATCACGGGGTTGTGCACATTGTATGGGTGTGTGTTACATTACATTTACTAGTAGGAGTGAGAAAAACATCACGGGGTGGTGCGCATTGTATGGCTGTGTGTTACATTACATTCACTAGTAGGAGTGAGAAAAACATCACGGGGTGGTGGGCATTGTATGGGTGTGTGTTACATTAGATTCACTAGTAGGAGTGAGAAAAACATCACGGGGTGGTGCGCATTTTATGGGTGTGTGTTGCATTAGATTCACCAGTAGGAGTGAGAAAAACATCACGGGGTGGTGCGCATTGTATGGGTGTGTGTTGCATTACATTCAATAGTAGGAGTGAGAAAAACATCACGGGGTGGTGCGCATTGTATGGGTGTGTGTTGCATTACATTCACTAGTAGGAGTGAGAAAAACATCACGGGGTGGTGCGCATTGTATGGGTGTGTGTTGCATTACATTCACTAGTAGGAGTGAGAAAAACATCACGGGGTGGTGCGCATTGTATGGGTGTGTGTTGCATTACATTCACTATTAGGACTGAGAAAAACATCACGGGGTGGTGCGCATTGTATGGGTGTGTGTTACATTACATTCACTAGTAGGATTGAGAAAAACATCGCGGGGTGGTGCGCATTGTATGGGTCTGTGTTACATTACATTCACTAGTAGGAGTGAGAAAAGCATCGCGGGGTGGTGCGCATTGTATGGGTGTGTGTTACATTAGATTCACTAGTAGGAGTGAGAAAAACATCACGGGGTGGTGTGCATTGTATGGGTGTGTGTTACATTACATTCACTAGTAGGAGTGAGAAAAACATCGCGGGGTGGTGCGCATTGTATGGGTGTGTGTTACATTACATTCACTAGTAGGAGTGAGAAAATCATCGCGGGGTGGTGCGCATTGTATGGGTGTGTGTTACATTAGATTCACTAGTAGGAGTGAGAAAAACATCACGGGGTGGTGGGCATTGTATGGGTGTGTGTTACATTACATTCACTAGTAGGAGTGAGAAAAACATCGCGTGGTGGTGCGCATTTTATGGGTGTGTGTTACATTACATTCACTAGTAGGAGTTAGAAAAACATCACGGGGTGGTGCGCATTGTATGGGTGTGTGTTACATTACATTCACTAGTAGGAGTGAGAAAAATATCACGGGGTGGTGCGCATTGTATGGGTGTGTGTTACATTAGATTCACTAGTAGGAGTTAGAAAAACATCACGGGGTGGTGCGCATTGTATGGGTGTGCGTTACATTAGATTCACTAGTAGGAGTGAGAAAAACATCACGGGGTGGTGGGCATTGTATGGGTGTGTGTTACATTACATTCACTACTAGGAGTGAGAAAAACATCACGGGGTGGTGCGCATTGTATGGGTGTGTGTTACATTAGATTCACTAGTAGGAATGAGAAAAACATCACGGGGTGTTGCGCATTGTATGGGTGTGTGTTACATTAGATTCACTAGTAGGAGTTACAAAAACATCACCGGGTGGTGCGCATTGTATGGGTGTGTGTTACATTACATTCACTAGTAGGAGTGAGAAAAACATCACGGGGTGGTGCGCATTTTATGGGTGTGTGTTACATTAGATTCACTAGTAGGAGTGAGAAAAACATCACGGGGTGGTGCGCATTTTATGGGTGTGTGTTGCATTAGATTCACTAGTAGGAGTGAGAAAAACATCACGGGGTGGTGCGAATTGTATGGGTGTGTGTTGCATTACATTCACTAGTAGGAGTGAGAAAAACATCACGGGGTGGTGCGCATTGTATGGGTGTGTGTTGCATTACATTCACTAGTAGGAGTGAGAAAAGCATCACGGGGTGGTGCGCATTGTATGGGTGTGTGTTACATTACATTCACTAGTAGGAGTGAGAAAAACATCAAGGGGTGGTGCGCATTGTATGGGTGTTTGTTACATTACATTCACTAGTAGGAGTGAGAAAAACATCATGGGGTTGTGCACATTGTATGGGTGTGTGTTACATTACATTTACTAGTAGGAGTGAGAAAAACATCACGGGGTGGTGCGCATTGTATGGCTGTGTGTTACATTACATTCACTAGTAGGAGTGAGAAAAACATCGCGGGGTGGTGCGCATTGTATGGGTGTGTGTTACATTACATTCACTAGTAGGAGTGAGAAAAACATCGCGGGGTGGTGCGCATTGTATGGGTGTGTGTTACATTAGATTCACTAGTAGGAGTGAGAAAAACATCACGGGGTGGTGGGCATTGTATGGGTGTGTGTTACATTACATTCACTAGTAGGAGTGAGAAAAACATCACGGGGTGGTGCGCATTGTATGGGTGTGTGTTACATTACATTCACTAGTAGGAGTGAGAAAAACATCGCGTGGTGGTGCGCATTTTATGGGTGTGTGTTACATTACATTCACTAGTAGGAGTTAGAAAAACATCACGGGGTGGTGCGCATTGTATGGGTGTGTGTTACATTACATTCACTAGTAGGAGTGAGAAAAATATCACGGGGTGGTGCGCATTGTATGGGTGTGTGTTACATTAGATTCACTAGTAGGAGTTAGAAAAACATCACGGGGTGGTGCGCATTGTATGGGTGTGCGTTACATTAGATTCACTAGTAGGAGTGAGAAAAACATCACGGGGTGGTGGGCATTGTATGGGTGTGTATTACATTACATTCACTACTAGGAGTGAGAAAAACATCACGGGGTGGTGCGCATTGTATGGGTGTGTGTTACATTAGATTCACTAGTAGGAATGAGAAAAACATCACGGGGTGTTGCGCATTGTATGGGTGTGTGTTACATTAGATTCACTAGTAGGAGTTAGAAAAACATCACCCGGTGGTGCGCATTGTATGGGTGTGTGTTACATTACATTCACTAGTAGGAGTGAGAAAAACATCACGGCGTGGTGCGCATTGTATGGGTGTGTGTTACATTAGATTCACTAGTAGGAGTGAGAAAAACATCACGGGGTGGTGCGCATTTTATGGGTGTGTGTTGCATTAGATTCACTAGTAGGAGTGAGAAAAACATCACGGGGTGGTGCGCATTGTATGGGTGTGTGTTGCATTACATTCAATAGTAGGAGTGAGAAAAACATCACGGGGTGGTGCGCATTGTATGGGTGTGTGTTGCATTACATTCACTAGTAGGAGTGAGAAAAACATCACGGGGTGGTGCGCATTGTATGGGTGTGTGTTGCATTACATTCACTAGTAGGAGTGAGAAAAACATCACGGGGTGGTGCGCATTGTATGGGTGTGTGTTGCATTACATTCACTAGTAGGACTGAGAAAAACATCACGGGGTGGTGCGCATTGTATGGGTGTGTGTTACATTACATTCACTAGTAGGATTGAGAAAAACATCGCGGGGTGGTGCGCATTGTATGGGTCTGTGTTACATTACATTCACTAGTAGGAGTGAGAAAAATATCGCGGGGTGGTGCGCATTGTATGGGTGTGTGTTACATTAGATTCACTAGTAGGAATGAGAAAAACATCACGGGGTGTTGCGCATTGTATGGGTGTGTGTTACATTAGATTCACTAGTAGGAGTTAGAAAAACATCACCGGGTGGTGCGCATTGTATGGGTGTGCGTTACATTAGATTCACTAGTAGGAGTGAGAAAAACATCACAGGGTGGTGGGCATTGTATGGGTGTGTGTTACATTACATTCACTACTAGGAGTGAGAAAAACATCACGGGGTGGTGCGCATTGTATGGGTGTGTGTTACATTAGATTCACTAGTAGGAATGAGAAAAACATCACGGGGTGTTGCGCATTGTATGGGTGTGTGTTACATTAGATTCACTAGTAGGAGTTAGAAAAACATCACCGGGTGGTGCGCATTGTATGGGTGTGTGTTACATTACATTCACTAGTAGGAGTGAGAAAAACATCACGGGGTGGTGCGCATTGTATGGGTGTGTGTTACATTAGATTCACTAGTAGGAGTGAGAAAAACATCACGGGGTGGTGCGCATTTTATGGGTGTGTGTTGCATTAGATTCACTAGTAGGAGTGAGAAAAACATCACGGGGTGGTGCGCATTGTATGGGTGTGTGTTGCATTACATTCACTAGTAGGAGTGAGAAAAACATCACGGGGTGGTGCGCATTGTATGGGTGTGTGTTGCATTACATTCACTAGTAGGAGTGAGAAAAACATCACGGGGTGGTGCGCATTGTATGGGTGTGTGTTGCATTACATTCACTAGTAGGAGTGAGAAAAACATCACAGGGTGGTGCGCATTGTATGGGTGTGTGTTGCATTACATTCACTAGTAGGACTGAGAAAAACATCACGGGGTGGTGCGCATTGTATGGGTGTGTGTTACATTACATTCACTAGTAGGATTGAGAAAAACATCGCGGGGTGGTGCGCATTGTATGGGTCTGTGTTACATTACATTCACTAGTAGGAGTGAGAAAAGCATCGCGGGGTGGTGCGCATTGTATGGGTGTGTGTTACATTAGATTCACTAGTAGGAGTGAGAAAAACATCGCGGGGTGGTGCGCATTGTATGGGTGTGTGTTACATTACATTCACTAGTAGGAGTGAGAAAAACATCGCGGGGTGGTGCGCATTGTATGGGTGTGTGTTACATTACATTCACTAGTAGGAGTGAGAAAATCATAGCGGGGTGGTGCGCATTGTATGGGTGTGTGTTACATTAGATTCACTAGTAGGAGTGAGAAAAACATCACGGGGTGGTGGGCATTGTATGGGTGTGTGTTACATTACATTCACTAGTAGGAGTGAGAAAAACATCGCGTGGTGGTGCGCATTTTATGGGTGTGTGGTACATTACATTCACTAGTAGGAGTTAGAAAAACATCACGGGGTGGTGCGCATTGTATGGGTGTGTGTTACATTACATTCACTAGTAGGAGTGAGAAAAATATCACGGGGTGGTGCGCATTGTATGGGTGTGTGTTACATTAGATTCACTAGTAGGAGTTAGAAAAACATCACGGGGTGGTGCGCATTGTATGGGTGTGCGTTACATTAGATTCACTAGTAGGAGTGAGAAAAACATCACGGGGTGGTGGGCATTGTATGGGTGTGTGTTACATTACATTCACTAGTAGGAGTGAGAAAAACATCGCGGGGTGGTGCGCATTTTATGGGTGTGTGTTACATTACATTCACGAGTAGGAGTTAGAAAAACATCACGGGGTGGTGGGCATTGTATGGGTGTGTGTTACATTACATTCATTAGTAGGAGTGAGAAAAATATCACGGGGTGGTGCGCATTGTATGGGTGTGTGTTACATTAGATTCACTAGTAGGAGTGAGAAAAACATCACGGGGTGGGGCGCATTGTATGGGTGTGTGTTACATTACATTCACTAGTAGGAGTGAGAAAAAATCACGGGGTGGTGCGCATTGTATGGGTGTGTGTTACATTACATTCACTAGTAGGAGTGAGAAAAACATCACGGGGTTTCTGCGCATTGTATGGTTGTGTGTTACATTACTTTCACTAGTAGGTGTGAGAAAAACATCACGGGGTGGTGCGCATTGTATGGGTGTGTGTTACATTAGATTCACTAGTAGGAGTGAGAAAAACATCACGGGGTGGTGCGCATTGTATGGGTGTGTGTTACATTACATTCACTAGTAGGTGTTAGAAAAACATCACGGGGTGGTGCGCATTGTATGGGTGTGTGTTACATTAGATTCACTAGTAGGAGTGAGAAAAACATCACCGGGTGGTGCGCATTGTATGGGTGTGTGTTACATTACTTTCACTAGTAGGAGTGAGAAAAACATCACGGGGTGGTGCGCACTGTATGGGTGTTTGTTACATTACATTCACTAGTAGGAGTGAGAAAAACATCATGGGGTTGTGCACATTGTATGGGTGTTTGTTACATTACATTCACTAGTAGGAGTGAGAAAAACATCACGGGGTGGTGCGCATTGTATGGGTGTGTGTTACATTACATTCACTAGTAGGAGTGAGAAAAACATCACGGGGTGGTGCGCATTGTATGGGTGTGTGTTACATTACATTCACTAGTAGGAGTGAGAAAAACATCACGGGGTGGTGCGCATTTTATGGGTGTGTGTTACATTACATTCACTAGTAGGAGTGAGAAAAACATCACGGGGTGGTGCGCATTGTATGGGTGTGTGTTACATTACTTTCCCTAGTAGGAGTGAGAAAAACATCACTAGGTGGTGCGCATTGTATGGGTGTGTGTTACATTACATTCACTAGTAGAAGTGAGAAATCATCACGGGGTGGTGCGCATTGTATGGGTGTGTGTTACATTACATTCACTAGTAGGAGTGAGAAAAACATCGCGGGGTGGTGCGCATTGTATGGGTCTGTGTTACATTACATTCACTAGGAGGAGTGAGAAAAACATCGCGGGGTGGTGCGCATTGTATGGGTGTGTGTTACATTAGATTCACTAGTAGGAGTGAGAAAAACATCACGGGGTGGTGGGCATTGTATGGGTGTGTGTTACATTACATTCACTAGTACGAGTGAGAAAAACATCACGGGGTGGTGCACATTGTATGGGTGTGTGTTACATTACATTAACTAGTAGGAGTGAGAAAAACATCGCGGGGTGGTGCGCATTGTATGGGTGTGTGTTACATTACATTCACTAGTAGGAGTGAGAAAAACATCACGGGGTGGTGCGCATTGTATGGGTGTGTGTTACATTACATTCACTAGTAGGAGTGAGAAAATCATCCCGGGGTGGTGCGCATTGTATGGGTGTGTGTTACATTAGATTCACTAGTAGGAGTGAGAAAAACATCACGGGGTGGTGCGCATTGTATGGGTGTGTGTTACATTACATTCACTAGTAGGAGTGAGAAAACCATCCCGGGGAGGTGCGCATTGTATGGGTGTGTGTTACATTAGATTCACTAGTAGGAGTGAGAAAAACATCACGGGGTGGTGCGCATTGTATGGGTGTGTGTTACATTACATTCACTAGTAGGAGTGAGAAAATCATCCCGGGGTGGTGCGCATTGTATGGGTGTGTGTTACATTAGATTCACTAGTAGGAGTGAGAAAAACATCACGGGGTGGTGCGCATTGTATGGGTGTGTGTTGCATTACATTCACTAGTAGGAGTGAGAAAAACATCACGGGGTGGTGCGCATTGCATGGGTGTGTGTTACATTACATTCACTAGTAGGAGTGAGAAAAACATCACGGGGTGGTGCGCATTGTATGGGTGTGTGTTACATTACATTCACTAGTAGGAGTGAGAAAAACATCACGGGGTGGTGCGCATTGTATGGGTGTGTGTTACATTACATTCACTAGTAGGAGTGAGAAAAACATCACGGGGTGGTGCGCATTGTATGGGTGTGTGTTACATTACATTCACTAGTAGGAGTGAGAAAAAGATCACGGGGTTTCTGCGCATTGTATGGGTGTGTGTTACATTACTTTCACTAGTAGGTGTGAGAAAAACATCACGGGGTGGTGCTCATTGTATGGGTGTGTGTTACATTAGATTCACTAGTAGGAGTGAGAAAAACATCACGGGGTGGTGCGCATTGTATGGGTGTGTGTTACATTACATTCACTAGTAGGAGTGAGAAAAACATCACGGGGTGGTGCGCAATGTATGGGTGTGTGTTACATTACTTTCCCTAGTAGGAGTGAGAAAAACATCACGGGGTGGTGCGCATTGTATGGGTGTGTGTTACATTACATTCACTAGTAGGAGTGAGAAAAACATCACGGGGTGATGCGCATTGTATGGGTGTGTGTTACATTAGATTCACTAGTAGGAGTGAGAAAAACATCACGGGGTGGTGCGCATTGTATGGGTCTGTGTTACATTACATTCACTAGTAGGAGTGAGAAAAGCATCGCGGGGTGGTGCGCATTGTATGGGTGTGTGTTACATTAGATTCACTAGTAGGAGTGAGAAAAACATCACGGGGTGGTGTGCATTGTATGGGTGTGTGTAACATTACATTCACTAGTAGGAGTGAGAAAAACATCGCGGGGTGGTGCGCATTGTATGGGTGTGTGTTACATTACATTCACTAGTAGGAGTGAGAAAATCATCGCGGGGTGGTGCGCATTGTATGGGTGTGTGTTACATTAGATTCACTAGTAGGAGTGAGAAAAACATCACGGGGTGGTGGGCATTGTATGGGTGTGTGTTACATTACATTCACTAGTAGGAGTCAGAAAAACATCGCGTGGTGGTGCGCATTTTATGGGTGTGTGTTACATTACATTCACTAGTAGGAGTTAGAAAAACATCACGGGGTGGTGCGCATTGTATGGGTGTGTGTTACATTACATTCACTAGTAGGAGTGAGAAAAATATCACGGGGTGGTGCGCATTGTATGGGTGTGTGTTACATTAGATTCACTAGTAGGAGTTAGAAAAACATCACGGGGTGGTGCGCATTGTATGGGTGTGCGTTACATTAGATTCACTAGTAGGAGTGAGAAAAACATCACGGGGTGGTGGGCATTGTATGGGTGTGTGTTACATTACATTCACTAGTAGGAGTGAGAAAAACATCGCGGGGTGGTGCGCATTTTATGGGTGTGTGTTACATTACATTCACGAGTAGGAGTTAGAAAAACATCACGGGGTGGTGGGCATTGTATGGGTGTGTGTTACATTACATTCATTAGTAGGAGTGAGAAAAATATCACGGGGTGGTGCGCATTGTATGGGTGTGTGTTACATTAGATTCACTAGTAGGAGTGAGAAAAACATCACGGGGTGGGGCGCATTGTATGGGTGTGTGTTACATTACATTCACTAGTAGGAGTGAGAAAAAATCACGGGGTGGTGCGCATTGTATGGGTGTGTGTTACATTACATTCACTAGTAGGAGTGAGAAAAACATCACGGGGTTTCTGCGCATTGTATGGTTGTGTGTTACATTACTTTCACTAGTAGGTGTGAGAAAAACATCACGGGGTGGTGCGCATTGTATGGGTGTGTGTTACATTAGATTCACTAGTAGGAGTGAGAAAAACATCACGGGGTGGTGCGCATTGTATGGGTGTGTGTTACATTACATTCACTAGTAGGTGTTAGAAAAACATCACGGGGTGGTGCGCATTGTATGGGTGTGTGTTACATTAGATTCACTAGTAGGAGTGAGAAAAACATCACGGGGTGGTGCGCATTGTATGGGTGTGTGTTACATTACTTTCACTAGTAGGAGTGAGAAAAACATCACGGGGTGGTGCGCATTGTATGGGTGTTTGTTACATTACATTCACTAGTAGGAGTGAGAAAAACATCATGGGGTTGTGCACATTGTATGGGTGTTTGTTACATTACATTCACTAGTAGGAGTGAGAAAAACATCACGGGGTGGTGCGCATTGTATGGGTGTGTGTTACATTACATTCACTAGTAGGAGTGAGAAAAACATCACGGGGTGGTGCGCATTGTATGGGTGTTTGTTACATTACATTCACTAGTAGGAGTGAGAAAATCATCCCGGGGTGGTGTGCATTGTATGGGTGTGTGTTACATTACATTCACTAGTAGGAGTGAGAAAAACATCACGGGGTGGTGCGCATTGTATGGGTGTGTGTTACATTACATTCACTAGTAGGAGTGAGAAAACCATCCCGGGGTGGTGCGCATTGTATGGGTGTGTGTTACATTAGATTCACTAGTAGGAGTGAGAAAAACATCACGGGGTGGTGCGCATTGTATGGGTGTGTGTTACATTACATTCACTAGTAGGAGTGAGAAAATCATCCCGGGGTGGTGCGCATTGTATGGGTGTGTGTTACATTAGATTCACTAGTAGGAGTGAGAAAAACATCACGGGGTGGTGCGCATTGTATGGGTGTGTGTTGCATTACATTCACTAGTAGGAGTGAGAAAAACATCACGGGGTGGTGCGCATTGCATGGGTGTGTGTTACATTACATTCACTAGTAGGAGTGAGAAAAACATCACGGGGTGGTGCGCATTGTATGGGTGTGTGTTACATTACATTCACTAGTAGGAGTGAGAAAAACATCACGGTGTGGTGCGCATTGTATGGGTGTGTGTTACATTACATTCACTAGTAGGAGTGAGAAAAACATCACGGGGTGGTGCGCATTGTATGGGTGTGTGTTACATTACATTCACTAGTAGAAGTGAGAAAAACATCACGGGGTTTCTGCGCATTGTATGGGTGTGTGTTACATTACTTTCACTAGTAGGTGTGAGAAAAACATCACGGGGTGGTGCTCATTGTATGGGTGTGTGTTACATTAGATTCACTAGTAGGAGTGAGAAAAACATCACGGGGTGGTGCGCATTGTATGGGTGTGTGTTACATTACATTCACTAGTAGGAGTGAGAAAAACATCACGGGGCGGTGCGCATTGTATGGGTGTGTGTTACATTACTTTCCCTAGTAGGAGTGAGAAAAACATCACGGGGTGGTGCGCATTGTATGGGTGTGTGTTACATTACATTCATTAGTAGGAGTGAGAAATCATCACGGGGTGGTGCGCATTGTATGGGTGTGTGTTACATTACATTCACTAGTAGGAGTGAGAAAAACATCGCGGGGTGGTGCGCATTGTATGGGTCTGTGTTACATTACATTCACTAGTAGGAGTGAGAAAAACATCGCGGGGTGGTGCACATTGTATGGGTGTGTGTTACATTAGATTCACTAGTAGGAGTGAGAAAAACATCACGTGGTGGTGGGCATTGTATGGGTGTGTGTTACATTACATTCACTAGTAGGAGTGAGAAAAACATCGCGGGGTGGTGCGCATTGTATGGGTGTGTGTTACATTACATTCACTAGTAGGAGTGAGAAAAACATCGCGGGGTGGTGCGCATTGTATGGGTGTGTGTTACATTACATTCACTAGTAGGAGTGAGAAAATCATCGCGGGGTGGTGCGCATTGTATGGGTGTGTGTTACATTAGATTCACTAGTAGGAGTGAGAAAAACATCACGGGGTGGTGGGCATTGTATGGGTGTGTGTTACATTACATTCACTAGTAGGAGTTAGAAAAACATCACGGGGTGGTGCGCATTGTATGGGTGTGTGTTACATTACATTCACTACTAGGAGTGAGAAAAACATCACGGGGTGGTGCGCATTGTATGGGTGTGTGTTACATTAGATTCACTAGTAGGAGTGAGAAAAACATCACGGGGTGGTGCGCATTGTATGGGTGTGTGTTACATTAGATTCACTAGTAGGAGTTAGAAAAACATCACGGGGTGGTGCGCATTGTATGGGTGTGTGTTACATTACATTCACTACTAGGAGTGAGAAAAACATCACGGTGTGGTGCGCATTTTATGGGTGTGTGTTGCATTAGATTCACTAGTAGGAGTGAGAAAAACATCACGGGGTGGTGCGCATTGTATGGGTGTGTGTTGCATTACATTCACTAGTAGGAGTGAGAAAAACATCACGGGGTGGTGCGCATTGTATGGGTGTGTGTTACATTACATTCACTAGTAGGAGTGAGAAAAACATCACGGGGTGGTGCGCATTGTATGGGTGTGTGTTACATTACATTCACTAGTATGATTGAGAAAAACATCGCGGGGTGGTGCGCATTGTATGGGTCTGTGTTACATTACATTCACTAGTAGGAGTGAGAAAAGCATCGCGGGGTGGTGCGCATTGTATGGGTGTGTGTTACATTAGATTCACTAGTAGGAGTGAGAAAAACATCACGGGGTGGTGGGCATTGTATGGGTGTGTGTTACATTACATTCACTAGTAGTAGTGAGAAAAACATCACGGGGTGGTGCGCATTGTATGGGTGTGTGTTACATTACATTCACTAGTAGGAGTGAGAAAAACATCGCGGGGTGGTGCGCATTGTATGGGTGTGTGTTACATTACATTCACTAGTAGGAGTGAGAAAATCATCGTGGGGTGGTGCGCATTGTATGGGTGTGTGTTACATTAGATTCACTAGTAGGAGTGAGAAAAACATCGCGGGTTGGTGGGCATTGTATGGGTGTGTGTTACATTACATTCACTAGTAGGAGTGAGAAAAACATCGCGGGGTGGTGCGCATTGTATGGGTGTGTGTTACATTACATTCACTATTAGGAGTTAGAAAAACATCACGGGGTGGTGCGCATTGTATGGGTGTGTGTTACATTACATTCACTAGTAGGAGTGAGAAAAATATCACGGGGTGGTGCGCATTGTATGGGTGTGTGTTACATTACATTCACTAGTAGGAGTGAGAAAAACATCACGGGGTTTCTGCGCATTGTATGGGTGTGTGTTACATTACTTTCACTAGTAGGTGTGAGAAAAACATCACGGGGTGGTGCGCATTGTATATGTGTGTGTTACATTACATTCACTAGTAGGAGTGAGAAAAACATCACGGGGTGGTGCGCATTGTATGGGTGTGTGTTACATTACATTCACTAGTAGGAGTGAGAAAATCATCGTGGGGTGGTGCGCATTGTATGGGTGTGTGTTACATTACATTCACTAGTAGGAGTGAGAAAAACATCACGGGGTGGTGCGCATTGTATGGGTGTTTGTTACATTACATTCACTAGTAGGAGTGAGAAAAACATCATGGGGTTGTGCACATTGTATGGGTGTGTGTTACATTACATTTACTAGTAGGAGTGAGAAAAACATCACGGGGTGGTGCGCATTGTATGGGTGTGTGTTACATTACATTCACTAGTAGGAGTGAGAAAAACATCACGGGGTGGTGCGCATTGTATGGGTGTGTGTTACATTACATTCACTAGTAGGAGTGAGAAAAACATCGCGGGGTGGTGCGCATTGTATGGGTGTGTGTTACATTAGATTCACTAGTAGGAGTGAGAAAAACATCACGGGGTGGTGGGCATTGTATGGGTGTGTGTTACATTACATTCACTAGTAGGAGTGAGAAAAAAATCACGGGGTGGTGCGCATTGTATGGGTGTGTGTTACATTACATTCACTAGTAGGAGTGAGAAAAACATCGCGGGGTGGTGCGCATTGTATGGGTGTGTGTTACATTACATTCACTAGTAGGAGTGAGAAAATCATCGCGGGGTGGTGCGCATTGTATGGGTGTGTGTTACATTAGATTCACTAGTAGGAGTGAGAAAAACATCACGGGGTGGTGGGCATTGTATGGGTGTGTGTTACATTACATTCACTAGTAGGAGTGAGAAAAACATCGCGGGGTGGTGCGCATTGTATGGGTGTGTGTTACATTACATTCACTAGTAGGAGTTAGAAAAACATCGCGGGGTGGTGCGCATTGTATGGGTGTGTGTTACATTACATTCACTACTAGGAGTGAGAAAAACATCACGGGGTCGTGCGCATTGTATGGGTGTGTGTTACATTAGATTCACTAGTAGGAGTGAGAAAAACATCACGGGGTGGTGCGCATTGTATGGGTGTGTGTTACATTAGATTCACTAGTAGGAGTTAGAAAAACATCACCGGGTGGTGCGCATTGTATGGGTGTGTGTTACATTACATTCACTAGTAGGAGTGAGAAAAACATCACGGGGTGGTGCGCATTGTATGGGTGTGTGTTACATTAGATTCACTAGTAGGAGTGAGAAAAACATCACGGGGTGGTGCGCATTTTATGGGTGTGTGTTACATTAGATTCACTAGTAGGAGTGAGAAAAACATCACGGGGTGGTGCGCATTGTATGGGTGTGTGTTGCATTACATTCACTAGTAGGAGTGAGAAAAACATCACGGGGTGGTGCGCATTGTATGGGTGTGTGTTGCATTACATTCACTAGTAGGAATGAGAAAAACATCACGGGGTGGTGCGCATTGTATGGGTGTGTGTTACATTACATTCACTAGTAGGATTGAGAAAAACATCGCGGGGTGGTGCGCATTTTATGGGTGTGTGTTACATTACATTCACTAGTAGGAGTTAGAAAAACATCACGGGGTGGTGCGCATTGTATGGGTGTGTGTTACATTACATTCACTAGTAGGAGTGAGAAAAACATCACGGGGTGGTGGGCATTGTATGGGTGTGTGTTACATTACATTCACTAGTAGGAGTGAGAAAAACATCACGGGGTGGTGCGCATTGTATGGGTGTGTGTTGCATTACATTCACTAGTAGGAGTGAGAAAAACATCACGGGGTGGTGGGCATTGTATGGGTGTGTGTTACATTACATTCACTAGTAGGAGTGAGAAAAACATCGCGTGGTGGTGCGCATTTTATGGGTGTGTGTTACATTACATTCACTAGTAGGAGTTAGAAAAACATCACGGGGTGGTGCGCATTGTATGGGTGTGTGTTACATTACATTCACTAGTAGGAGTGAGAAAAATATCACGGGGTGGTGCGCATTGTATGGGTGTGTGTTACATTAGATTCACTAGTAGGAGTTAGAAAAACATCACGGGGTGGTGCGCATTGTATGGGTGTGTGTTACATTAGATTCACTAGTAGGAGTGAAAAAAACATCACGGGGTGGTGGGCATTGTATGGGTGTGTGTTACATTACATTCACTAGTAGGAGTGAGAAAAACATCGCGGGGTGGTGGGCATTGTATGGGTGTGTGTTACATTACATTCATTAGTAGGAGTGAGAAAAATATCACGGGGTGGTGCGCATTGTATGGGTGTGTGTTACATTAGATTCACTAGTAGGAGTGAGAAAAACATCACGGGGTGGGGCGCATTGTATGGGTGTGTGTTACATTACATTCACTAGTAGGAGTGAAAAAAATCACGGGGTGGTGCGCATTGTATGGGTGTGTGTTACATTACATTCACTAGTAGGAGTGAGAAAAATATCACGGGGTGGTGCGCATTGTATGGGTGTGTGTTACATTAGATTCACGAGTAGGAGTTAGAAAAACATCACGGGGTGGTGGGCATTGTATGGGTGTGTGTTACATTACATTCATTAGTAGGAGTGAGAAAAATATCACGGGGTGGTGCGCATTGTATGGGTGTGTGTTACATTAGATTCACTAGTAGGAGTGAGAAAAACATCACGGGGTGGGGCGCATTGTATGGGTGTGTGTTACATTACATTCACTAGTAGGAGTGAGAAAAAATCACGGGGTGGTGCGCATTGTATGGGTGTGTGTTACATTACATTCACTAGTAGGAGTGAGAAAAACATCACGGGGTTTCTGCGCATTGTATGGTTGTGTGTTACATTACTTTCACTAGTAGGTGTGAGAAAAACATCACGGGGTGGTGCGCATTGTATGGGTGTGTGTTACATTAGATTCACTAGTAGGAGTGAGAAAAACATCACGGGGTGGTGCGCATTGTATGGGTGTGTGTTACATTACATTCACTAGTAGGTGTGAGAAAAACATCACGGGGTGGTGCGCATTGTATGGGTGTGTGTTACATTAGATTCACTAGTAGGAGTGAGAAAAACATCACGGGGTGGTGCGCATTGTATGGGTGTGTGTTACATTACTTTCACTAGTAGGAGTGAGAAAAACATCACGGGGTGGTGCGCATTGTATGGGTGTTTGTTACATTACATTCACTAGTAGGAGTGAGAAAAACATCATGGGGTTGTGCACATTGTATGGGTGTGTGTTACATTACATTCACTAGTAGGAGTGAGAAAAACATCACGGGGTGGTGCGCATTGTATGGGTGTGTGTTACATTACATTCACTAGTAGGAGTGAGAAAAGCATCACTGGGTGGTGCGCATTGTATGGGTGTGTGTTACATTACATTCACTAGTAGGAGTGAGAAAAACATCACGGGGTGGTGCACATTTTATGGGTGTGTGTTACATTACATTCACTAGTAGGAGTGAGAAAAACATCACGGGGTGGTGCGCATTGTATGGGTGTGTGTTACATTACATTCACTAGTAGGAGTGAGAAAAACATCACGGGGTGGTGCGCATTGTATGGGTGTGTGTTACATTACATTCACTAGTAGGAGTGAGAAAATCATCCCGGGGTGTTGCGCATTGTATGGGTGTGTGTTACATTAGATTCACTAGTAGGAGTGAGAAAAACATCACGGGGTGGTGCGCATTGTATGGGTGTGTGTTACATTACATTCACTAGTAGGAGTGAGAAAATCATCCCGGGGTGGTGCGCATTGTATGGGTGTGTGTTACATTAGATTCACTAGTAGGAGTGAGAAAAACATCACGGGGTGGTGCGCATTGTATGGGTGTGTGTTACATTACTTTCACTAGTAGGTGTGAGAAAAACATCACGGGGTGGTGCTCATTGTATGGGTGTGTGTTACATTAGATTCACTAGTAGGAGTGAGAAAAACATCACGGGGTGGTGCGCATTGTATGGGTGTGTGTTACATTACATTCACCAGTAGGAGTGAGAAAAACATCACGGGGTGGTGCGCATTGTATGGGTGTGTGTTACATTACTTTCCCTAGTAGGAGTGAGAAAAACATCACGGGGTGGTGCGCATTGTATGGGTGTGTGTTACATTACATTCATTAGTAGGAGTGAGAAATCATCACGGGGTGGTGCGCATTGTATGGGTGTGTGTTACATTACATTCACTAGTAGGAGTGAGAAAAACATCGCGGGGTGGTGCGCATTGTATGGGTCTGTGTTACATTACCTTCACTAGTAGGAGTGAGAAAAACATCGCGGGGTGGTGCACATTGTATGGGTGTGTGTTACATTAGATTCACTAGTAGGAGTGAGAAAAACATCACGTGGTGGTGGGCATTGTATGGGTGTGTGTTACATTACATTCACTAGTAGGAGTGACAAAAACATCGCGGGGTGGTGCGCATTGTATGGGTGTGTGTTACATTACATTCACTAGTAGGAGTGAGAAAAACATCGCGGGGTGGTGCGCATTGTATGGGTGTGTGTAACATTACATTCACTAGTAGGAGTGAGAAAATCATCGCGGTGTGGTGCGCATTGTATGGGTGTGTGTTACATTAGATTCACTAGTAGGAGTGAGAAAAACATCACGGGGTGGTGGGCATTGTATGGGTGTGTGTTACATTAGATTCACTAGTAGGAGTGAGAAAAAATCACGGGGTGGTGCGCATTGTATGGGTGTGTGTTACATTACATTCACTAGTAGGAGTGAGAAAAAATCACGGGGTGGTGCGCATTGTATGGGTGTGTGTTACATTACATTCACTAGTAGGAGTGAGAAAAACATCACGGGGTTTCTGCGCATTGTATGGTTGTGTGTTACATTACTTTCACTAGTAGGTGTGAGAAAAACATCACGGGGTGGTGCGCATTGTATGGGTGTGTGTTACATTAGATTCACTAGTAGGAGTGAGAAAAACATCACGGGGTGGTGCGCATTGTATGGGTGTGTGTTACATTACATTCACTAGTAGGTGTGAGAAAAACATCACGGGGTGGTGCGCATTTTATGGTGTGTGTTACATTAGATTCACTAGTAGGAGTGAGAAAAACATCACGGGGTGGTGCGCATTGTATGGGTGTGTGTTACATTACTTTCACTAGTAGGAGTGAGAAAAACATCACGGGGTGGTGCGCATTGTATGGGTGTTTGTTACATTACATTCACTAGTAGGAGTGAGAAAAACATCATGGGGTTGTGCACATTGTATGGGTGTGTGTTACATTAGATTCACTAGTAGGAGTGAGAAAAACATCACGGGGTGGTGCGCATTGTATGGGTGTGTGTTACATTACATTCACTAGTAGGAGTGAGAAAAACATCACGGGGTGGTGCACATTTTATGGGTGTGTGTTACATTACATTCACTAGTAGGAGTGAGAAAAACATCACGGGGTGGTGCGCATTGTATGGGTGTGTGTTACATTACTTTCCCTAGTAGGAGTGAGAAAAACATCACGGGGTGGTGCGCATTGTATGGGTGTGTGTTACATTACATTCACTAGTAGGAGTGAGAAATCATCACGGGGTGGTGCGCATTGTATGGGTGTGTGTTACATTACATTCACTAGTAGGAGTGAGAAAAACATCACGGGGTGGTGGGCATTGTATGGGTGTGTGTTACATTACATTCACTAGTAGGAGTGAGAAAAACATCACGGGGTGGTGCACATTGTATGGGTGTGTGTTACATTACATTCACTAGTAGGAGTGAGAAAAACATCGCGGGGTGGTGCGCATTGTATGGGTGTGTGTTACATTACATTCACTAGTAGGAGTGAGAAAAACATCACGGGGTGGTGCGCATTGTATGGGTGTGTGTTACATTACATTCACTAGTAGGAGTGAGAAAATCATCCCGGGGTGTTGCGCATTGTATGGGTGTGTGTTACATTAGATTCACTAGTAGGAGTGAGAAAAACATCACGGGGTGGTGCGCACTGTATGGGTGTGTGTTACATTACATTCACTAGTAGGAGTGAGAAAATCATCCCGGGGTGGTGCGCATTGTATGGGTGTGTGTTACATTAGATTCACTAGTAGGAGTGAGAAAAACATCACGGGGTGGTGCGCATTGTATGGGTGTGTGTTACATTACATTCACTAGTAGGAGTGAGAAAATCATCCCGGGGTGGTGCGCATTGTATGGGTGTGTGTTACATTAGATTCACTAGTAGGAGTGAGAAAAACATCACGGGGTGGTGCGCATTGTATGGGTGTGTGTTGCATTACATTCACTAGTAGGAGTGAGAAAAACATCACGGGGTGGTGCGCATTGCATGGGTGTGTGTTACATTACATTCACTAGTAGGAGTGAGAAAAACATCACGGGGTGGTGCGCATTGTATGGGTGTGTGTTACATTACATTCACTAGTAGGAGTGAGAAAAACATCACGGGGTGGTGCGCATTGTATGGGTGTGTGTTACATTACATTCACTAGTAGGAGTGAGAAAAACATCACGGGGTGGTGCGCATTGTATGGGTGGGTGTTACATTACATTCACTAGTAGGAGTGAGAAAAACATCACGGGGTTTCTGCGCATTGTATGGGTGTGTGTTACATTACTTTCACTAGTAGGTGTGAGAAAAACATCACGGGGTGCTGCTCATTGTATGGGTGTGTGTTACATTAGATTCACTAGTAGGAGTGAGAAAAACATCACGGGGTGGTGCGCATTGTATGGGTGTGTGTTACATTACATTCACCAGTAGGAGTGAGAAAAACATCACGGGGTGGTGCACATTGTATGGGTGTGTGTTACATTACTTTCCCTAGTAGGAGTGAGAAAAACATCACGGGGTGGTGCGCATTGTATGGGTGTGTGTTACATTACATTCATTAGTAGGAGTGAGAAATCATCACGGGGTGGTGCGCATTGTATGGGTGTGTGTTACATTACATTCACTAGTAGGAGTGAGAAAAACATCGCGGGGTGGTGCGCATTGTATGGGTCTGTGTTACATTACCTTCACTAGTAGGAGTGAGAAAAACATCACGGGGTGGTGCACATTGTATGGGTGTGTGTTACATTAGATTCACTAGTAGGAGTGAGAAAAACATCACGTGGTGGTGGGCATTGTATGGGTGTGTGTTACATTACATTCACTAGTAGGAGTGAGAAAAACATCGCGGGGTGGTGCGCATTGTATGGGTGTGTGTTACATTACATTCACTAGTAGGAGTGAGAAAAACATCGCGGGGTGGTGCGCATTGTATGGGTGTGTGTAACATTACATTCACTAGTAGGAGTGAGAAAATCATCGCGGGGTGGTGCGCATTGTATGGGTGTGTGTTACATTAGATTCACTAGTAGGAGTGAGAAAAACATCACGGGGTGGTGGGCATTGTAATGGTGTGTGTTACATTACATTCACTAGTAGGAGTTAGAAAAACATCACGGGGTGGTGCGCATTGTATGGGTGTGTGTTACATTAGATTCACTAGTAGGAGTGAGAAAAACATCACGGGGTGGTGCGCATTGTATGGGTGTGTGTTACATTACATTCACTAGTAGGAGTGAGAAAAACATCACGGGGTGGTGCGCATTGTATGGGTGTGTGTTACATTAGATTCACTAGTAGGAGTGAGAAAAACATCACGTTGTGGTGCGCATTTTATGGGTGTGTGTTGCATTAGATTCACTAGTAGGAGTGAGAAAAACATCACGGGGTGGTGCGCATTGTATGGGTGTGTGTTGCATTACATTCACTAGTAGGAGTGAGAAAAACATCACGGGGTGGTGCGCATTGTATGGGTGTGTGTTACATTACATTCACTAGTAGGATTGAGAAAAGCATCACGGGGTGGTGCGCATTGTATGGGTCTGTGTTACATTACATTCACTAGTAGGAGTGAGAAAAGCATCGCGGGGTGGTGCGCATTGTATGGGTGTGTGTTACATTACATTCACTAGTAGGAGTGAGAAAAACATCGCGGGGTGGTGCGCATTGTATGGGTGTGTGTTACATTACATTCACTAGTAGGAGTGAGAAAAACATCACGGGGTTTCTGCACATTGTATGGGTGTGTGTTACATTACTTTCACTAGTAGGTGTGAGAAAAACATCACGGGGTGGTGCGCATTGTATGGGTGTGTGTTACATTACATTCACTAGTAGGAGTGAGAAAAACATTACGGGGTGGTGCGCATTGTATGGGTGTGTGTTACATTACATTCACTAGTAGGTGTGAGAAAAACATCACGGGGTGGTGCGCATTGTATGGGTGTGTGTTACATTAGATTCACTAGTAGGAGTGAGAAAAACATCACGGGGTGGTGCGCATTGTATGGGTGTGTGTTACATTACATTCACTAGGAGGAGTGAGAAAAACATCACGGGGTGGTGCGCATTGTATGGGTGTTTGTTACATTACATTCACTAGTAGGAGTGAGAAAAACATCACGGGGTTGTGCACATTGTATGGGTGTGTGTTACATTACATTCACAAGTAGGAGTGAGAAAAACATCACGGGGTGGTGCGCATTGTATGGGTGTGTGTTACATTACATTCACTAGTAGGAGTGAGAAAAACATCACGGGGTGGTGCGCATTGTATGGGTGTGTGTTACATTACATTCACCAGTAGGAGTGAGAAAAACATCACGGGGTGGTGCGCATTGTATGGGTATGTGTTACATTATGAGAAAAACATCACGGGGTGGTGCGCATTGTATGGGTGTGTGTTACATTACATTCACTAGTAGGAGTGAGAAAAACATCACGGGGTGGTGCGCATTGTATGGGTGTGTGTTACATTACATTCACCAGTAGGAGTGAGAAAAACATCACGGGGTGGTGCGCATTGTATGGGTGTGTGTTACATTACATTCACTAGTAGGAGTGAGAAATCATCACGGGGTGGTGCGCATTGTATGGGTGTGTGTTACATTACATTCACTAGTAGGAGTGAGAAAAACATCGCGGGGTGGTGTGCATTGTATGGGTGTGTGTTACATTACATTCACTAGTAGGAGTGAGAAAAACATCGCGGGGTGGTGCGCATTGTATGGGTGTGTGTTACATTAGATTCACTAGTAGGAGTGAGAAAAACATCACGGGGTGGTGCGCATTGTATGGGTGTGTGTTACATTACATTCACTAGTAGGAGTGAGAAAAACATCGCGGGGTGGTGCGCATTGTATGGGTGTGTGTTACATTACATTCACTAGTAGGAGTTAGAAAAACATCACGGGGTGGTGCGCATTGTATGGGTGTGTGTTACATTACATTCACTACTAGGAGTGAGAAAAACATCACGTGGTGGTGCGCATTGTATGGGTGTGTGTTACATTAGATTCACTAGTAGGAGTGAGAAAAACATCACGGGGTGGTGTGCATTGTATGGGTGTGTGTTACATTAGATTCACTAGTAGGAGTGAGAAAAACATCACGGGGTGGTTCGCATTGTATGGGTGTGTGTTACATTACATTCACTAGTAGGAGTGAGAAAAACATCACGGGGTGGTGCGCATTGTATGGGTGTGTGTTACATTAGATTCACTAGTAGGAGTGAGAAAAACATCACGGTGTGGTGCGCATTGTATGGGTGTGTGTTGCATTAGATTCACTAGTAGGAGTGAGAAAAACATCACGGGGTGGTGCGCATTGTATGGGTGTGTGTTGCATTACATTCACTAGTAGGAGTGAGAAAAACATCACGGGGTGGTGCGCATTGTATGGGTGTGTGTTACATTACATTCACTAGTAGGAGTGAGAAAAACATCACGGGGTGGTGCGCATTGTATGGGTGTGTGTTACATTACATTCACTAGTAGGAGTGAGAAAAACATCACGGGGTGGAGCGCATTGTATGGGTGTGTGTTACATTACATTCACTAGTAGGAGTGAGAAAAACATCACGGGGTGGTGCGCATTGTATGGGTGTGTGTTACATTAGATTCACTAGCAGGAGTGAGAAAAACATCACGGGGTTTCTGCGCATTGTATGGGTGTGTGTTACAGTACTTTCACTAGCCGGTGTGAGAAAAACATCACGGGGTGGTGCGCATTGTATGGGTGTGTGTTACATTAGATTCACTAGTAGGAGTGAGAAAAACATCACGGGGTGGTGCGCATTGTATGGGTGTGTGTTACATTACATTCACTAGTAGGAGTGAGAAAAACATCACGGTGTGGTGCGCATTGTATGGGTGTTTGTTACATTACATTCACTAGTAAGAGTGAGAAAACATCATGGGGTTGTGCACATTGTATGGGTGTGTGTTACATTACATTCACTAGTAGGAGTGAGAAAAACATCACGGGGTGGTGCGCATTGTATGGGTGTGTGTTACATTACATTCACTAGTAGGAGTGAGAAAAACATGACGGGGTGGTGCGCATTGTATGGGTGTGTGTTACATTACATTCACTAGTAGGAGTGAGAAAAACATCACGGGGTGGTGCGCATTTTATGGGTGTGTGTTACATTACATTCACTAGTAGGAGTGAGAAAAACATCACGGGGTGGTGCGCATTGTATGGGTGTGTGTTACATTACTTTCAATAGTAGGAGTGAGAAAAACATCACGGGGTGGTGCGCATTGTATGGGTGTGTGTTACATTACATTCACTAGTAGGAGTGAGAAATCATCACGGGGTGGTGCGCATTGTATGGGTGTGTGTTACATTACATTCACTAATAGGAGTGAGAAAAAAATCACGGGGTGGTGCGCATTGTATGGGTGTGTGTTACATTACATTCACTAGTAGAAGTGAGAAAAACATCACGGGGTGGTGTGAATCAGAGGGTCTGAATTAGGATAGGCAATGAGTGGCAATGTAACATGGAGAAAAGCACCGCGGGGTGGTCATCATGGGGAGGTCAGTGAACATGCAGTGGCAATGTAGGATAGGTTTCTGAAAAACATCGTGGGGTGGTGCGCGTTGTATGGGTGTGTGTTACATTAGATTCACTAGTAGGAGTGAGAAAAACATCACGGGGTGGTGCGCAGTGTATGGGTGTGTGTTACATTACATTCACTAGAAGGAGTGAGAAAAACATCACGGGGTGGTGCGCAGTGTATGGGTGTGTGTTACATTACATTCACTAGTAGGAGTGAGAAAAACATCGCGGGGTGGTGCTCATTGTATGGGTGTGTGTTACATTACATTCACTAGTAGGAGTGAGAAAAACATCGCGGGGTGGTGCGCATTGTATGGGTGTGTGTTACATTAGATTCAGTAGTAGGAGTGAGAAAAACATCACGGGGTGGTGGGCATTGTATGGGTGTGTGTTACATTAGATTCACTAGTAGGAGTGAGAAAAACATCACGGGGTGGTGCGCATTGTATGGGTGTGTGTTACATTACATTCACTAGTAGGAGTGAGAAAAACATCACGGGGTGGTGCGCATTGTATGGGTGTGTGTTACATTACATTCACTAGTAGGAGTGAGAAAAACATCACGGGGTGGTGCGCACTGTATGGGTGTGTGTTACATTACATTCACTAGTAGGAGTGAGAAAAACATCACGGGGTGGTGCGCACTGTATGGGTGTGTGTTACTTTAGATTCACTACTAGCAGTGAGAAAAACATCACGGGGTGGTGCGCACTGTATGGGTGTGTGTTACATTACATTCACTAGTAGGAGTGAGAAAAACATCACGGGGTGGAGCGCACTGTATGGGTGTGTGTTACATTACATTCACTAGTAGGAGTGACAAAAACATCACGGGGTGGTGCGCACTGTATGGGTGTGTGTTACATTAGATTCACTAGTAGGAGTGAGAAAAACATCACGGGGTGGTGCGCATTGTATGGGTGTGTGTTACATTACATTCACTAGTAGGAGTGAGAAAAATATCACGGGGTGGTGCGCATTGTATGGGTGTGTGTTACATTACATTCACTAGTAGGAGTGAGAAAAACATCACGGGGTGGTGCGCACTGTATGGGTGTGTGTTTCATTACATTCACTAGTAGGAGTGAGAAAAACATCACGGGGTGGTGCGCACTGTATGGGTGTCTGTTACATTACATTCACTAGTAGGAGTGAGAAAAACATCACGGGGTGGTGCGCACTGTATGGGTGTGTGTTACATTACATTCACTAGTAGGAGTGAGAAAAACATCACGGGGTGGTGCGCACTGTATGGGTGTGTGTTACATTACATTCACTAGTAGGAGTGAGAAAAACATCACGGGGTGGTGCGCACTGTATGGGTGTGTGTTACATTAGATTCACTAGTAGGAGTGAGAAAAACATCACGGGGTGGTGCGCATTGTATGGGTGTGTGTTACATTACATTCACTAGTAGGAGTGAGAAAAATATCACGGGGTGGTGCGCATTGTATGGGTGTGTGTTACATTACATTCACTAGTAGGAGTGAGAAAAACATCACGGGGTGGTGCGCATTGTATGGGTGTGTGTTACATTACATTCACTAGTAGGAGTGAGAAAAACATCACGGGGTGCAGCGCATTGTATGGGTGTGTGTTACATTACATTCACTAGTAGGAGTGAGAAAAACATCACGGGGTGGTGCGCATTGTATGGGTGTGTGTTACATTAGATTCACTAGCAGGAGTGAGAAAAACATCACGGGGTTTCTGCGCATTGTATGGGTGTGTGTTACAGTACTTTCACTAGCCGGTTTGAGAAAAACATCACGGGGTGGTGCGCATTGTATGGGTGTGTGTTACATTAGATTCACTAGTAGGAGTGAGAAAAACATCACGGGGTGGTGCGCATTGTATGGGTGTGTGTTACATTACATTCACTAGTAGGAGTGAGAAAAACATCACGGTGTGGTGCGCATTGTATGGGTGTTTGTTACATTACATTCACTAGTAAGAGTGAGAAAACATCATGGGGTTGTGCACATTGTATGGGTGTGTGTTACATTACATTCACTAGTAGGAGTGAGAAAAACATCACGGGGTGGTGCGCATTGTATGGGTGTGTGTTACATTACATTCACTAGTAGGAGTGAGAAAAACATGATGGGGTGGTGCGCATTGTATGGGTGTGTGTTACATTACATTCACTAGTAGGAGTGAGAAAAACATCACGGGGTGGTGCGCATTTTATGGGTGTGTGTTACATTACATTCACTAGTAGGAGTGAGAAAAACATCACGGGGTGGTGCGCATTGTATGGGTGTGTGTTACATTACTTTCAATAGTAGGAGTGAGAAAAACATCACGGGGTGGTGCGCATTGTATGGGTGTGTGTTACATTACATTCACTAGTAGGAGTGAGAAATCATCACGGGGTGGTGCGCATTGTATGGGTGTGTGTTACATTACATTCACTAATAGGAGTGAGAAAAAAATCACGGGGTGGTGCGCATTGTATGGGTGTGTGTTACATTACATTCACTAGTAGAAGTGAGAAAAACATCACGGGGTGGTGTGAATCAGAGGGTCTGAATTAGGATAGGCAATGAGTGGCAATGTAACATGGAGAAAAGCACCGCGGGGTGGTCATCATGGGGAGGTCAGGGAACATGCAGTGGCAATGTAGGATAGGTTTCTGAAAAACATCGCGGGGTGGTGCGCGTTGTATGGGTGTGTGTTACATTAGATTCACTAGTAGGAGTGAGAAAAACATCACGGGGTGGTGCGCAGTGTATGGGTGTGTGTTACATTACATTCACTAGAAGGAGTGAGAAAAACATCACGGGGTGGTGCGCAGTGTATGGGTGTGTGTTACATTACATTCACTAGTAGGAGTGAGAAAAACATCGCGGGGTGGTGCTCATTGTATGGGTGTGTGTTACATTACATTCACTAGTAGGAGTGAGAAAAACATCGCGGGGTGGTGCGCATTGTATGGGTGTGTGTTACATTAGATTCACTAGTAGGAGTGAGAAAAACATCACGGGGTGGTGGGCATTGTATGGGTGTGTGTTACATTAGATTCACTAGTAGGAGTGAGAAAAACATCACGGGGTGGTGCGCATTGTATGGGTGTGTGTTACATTACATTCACTAGTAGGAGTGAGAAAAACATCACGGGGTGGTGCGCATTGTATGGGTGTGTGTTACATTACATTCACTAGTAGGAGTGAGAAAAACATCACGGGGTGGTGCGCACTGTATGGGTGTGTGTTACATTACATTCACTAGTAGGAGTGAGAAAAACATCACGGGGTGGTGCGCACTGTATGGGTGTGTGTTACTTTAGATTCACTACTAGCAGTGAGAAAAACATCACGGGGTGGTGCGCACTGTATGGGTGTGTGTTACATTACATTCACTAGTAGGAATGAGAAAAACATCACGGGGTGGAGCGCACTGTATGGGTGTGTGTTACATTACATTCACTAGTAGGAGTGACAAAAACATCACGGGGTGGTGCGCACTGTATGGGTGTGTGTTACATTAGATTCACTAGTAGGAGTGAGAAAAACATCACGGGGTGGTGCGCATTGTATGGGTGTGTGTTACATTACATTCACTAGTAGGAGTGAGAAAAATATCACGGGGTGGTGCGCATTGTATGGGTGTGTGTTACATTACATTCACTAGTAGGAGTGAGAAAAACATCACGGGGTGGTGCGCACTGTATGGGTGTGTGTTTCATTACATTCACTAGTAGGAGTGAGAAAAACATCACGGGGTGGTGCGCACTGTATGGGTGTCTGTTACATTACATTCACTAGTAGGAGTGAGAAAAACATCACGGGGTGGTGCGCACTGTATGGGTGTGTGTTACATTACATTCACTAGTAGGAGTGAGAAAAACATCACGGGGTGGTGCGCACTGTATGGGTGTGTGTTACATTCACTAGTAGGAGTGAGAAAAACATCACGGGGTGGTGCGCACTGTATGGGTGTGTGTTACATTAGATTCACTACTAGGAGTGAGAAAAACATCACGGGGTGGTGCGCATTGTATGGGTGTGTGTTACATTACATTCACTAGTAGGAGTGAGAAAAATATCACGGGGTGGTGCGCATTGTATGGGTGTGTGTTACATTACATTCACTAGTAGGAGTGAGAAAAACATCACGGGGTGGTGCGCAGTGTATGGGTGTGTGTTACATTAGATTCACTAGTAGGAGTGAGAAAAACATCACGGGGTGGTGCGCATTGTATGGGTGTGTTTTGCATTAGATTCACTAGTAGGAGTGAGAAAAACATCACCGGGTGGTGCGCATTGTATGGGTGTGTGTTACATTACATTCACTAGTAGGAGTGAGAAAAACATCACGGGGTGGTGCGCATTGTATGGGTGTGTGTTGCATTAGATTCACTAGTAGGAGTGAGAAAAACATCACGGTGTGGTGCGCATTGTATGGGTGTGTGTTGCATTAGATTCACTAGTAGGAGTGAGAAAAACATCACGGGGTGGTGCGCATTGTATGGGTGTGTGTTGCATTACATTCACTAGTAGGAGTGAGAAAAACATCACGGGGTGGTGCGCATTGTATGGGTGTGTGTTACATTACATTCACTAGTAGGAATGTGAAAAACATCACGGGGTGGTGCGCATTGTATGGGTGTGTGTTACATTACATTCACTAGTAGGAGTGAGAAAAACATCACGGGGTGGTGCGCATTGTATGGGTGTGTGTTACATTACATTCACTAGTAGGAGTGAGAAAAACATCACGGGGTGGTGCGCATTGTATGCGTGTGTGTTACATTACATTCACTAGTAGGAGTGAGAAAAACATCACGGGGTTTCTGCGCATTGTATGGGTGTGTGTTACATTACTTTCACTAGCCGGTGTGAGAAAAACATCACGGGGTGGTGCGCATTGTATGGGTGTGTGTTACATTAGATTCACTAGTAGGAGTGAGAAAAACATCACGGGGTGGTGCGCATTGTATGGGTGTGTGTTACATTACATTCACTAGTAGGAGTGAGAAAAACATCGTGGGGTGGTGCGCATTTTATGGGTGTGTGTTACATTACATTCACTAGTAGGAGTTAGAAAAACATCACGGGGTGGTGCGCATTGTATGGGTGTGTGTTACATTACATTCACTAGTAGGAGTGAGAAAAACATCACGGGGTGGTTCGCATTGTATGGGTGTGTGTTACATTACATTCACTAGTAGGAGTGAGAAATCATCACGGGGTGGTGCGCATTGTATGGGTGTGTGTTACATTACATTCACTAATAGGAGTGAGAAAAAAATCACGGGGTGGTGCGCATTGTATGGGTGTGTGTTACATTACATTCACTAGTAGAAGTGAGAAAAACATCACGGGGTGGTGTGAATCAGAGGGTCTGAATTAGGATAGGCAATGAGTGGCAATGTAACATGGAGAAAAGCACCGCGGGGTGGTCATCATGGGGAGGTCAGGGAACATGCAGTGGCAATGTAGGATAGGTTTCTGAAAAACATCGCGGGGTGGTGCGCGTTGTATGGGTGTGTGTTACATTAGATTCACTAGTAGGAGTGAGAAAAACATCACGGGGTGGTGCGCAGTGTATGGGTGTGTGTTACATTACATTCACTAGAAGGAGTGAGAAAAACATCACGGGGTGGTGCGCAGTGTATGGGTGTGTGTTACATTACATTCACTAGTAGGAGTGAGAAAAACATCGCGGGGTGGTGCTCATTGTATGGGTGTGTGTTACATTACATTCACTAGTAGGAGTGAGAAAAACATCGCGGGGTGGTGCGCATTGTATGGGTGTGTGTTACATTAGATTCACTAGTAGGAGTGAGAAAAACATCACGGGGTGGTGGGCATTGTATGGGTGTGTGTTACATTAGATTCACTAGTAGGAGTGAGAAAAACATCACGGGGTGGTGCGCATTGTATGGGTGTGTGTTACATTACATTCACTAGTAGGAGTGAGAAAAACATCACGGGGTGGTGCGCATTGTATGGGTGTGTGTTACATTACATTCACTAGTAGGAGTGAGAAAAACATCACGGGGTGGTGCGCACTGTATGGGTGTGTGTTACATTACATTCACTAGTAGGAGTGAGAAAAACATCACGGGGTGGTGCGCACTGTATGGGTGTGTGTTACTTTAGATTCACTACTAGCAGTGAGAAAAACATCACGGGGTGGTGCGCACTGTATGGGTGTGTGTTACATTACATTCACTAGTAGGAATGAGAAAAACATCACGGGGTGGAGCGCACTGTATGGGTGTGTGTTACATTACATTCACTAGTAGGAGTGACAAAAACATCACGGGGTGGTGCGCACTGTATGGGTGTGTGTTACATTAGATTCACTAGTAGGAGTGAGAAAAACATCACGGGGTGGTGCGCATTGTATGGGTGTGTGTTACATTACATTCACTAGTAGGAGTGAGAAAAATATCACGGGGTGGTGCGCATTGTATGGGTGTGTGTTACATTACATTCACTAGTAGGAGTGAGAAAAACATCACGGGGTGGTGCGCACTGTATGGGTGTGTGTTTCATTACATTCACTAGTAGGAGTGAGAAAAACATCACGGGGTGGTGCGCACTGTATGGGTGTCTGTTACATTACATTCACTAGTAGGAGTGAGAAAAACATCACGGGGTGGTGCGCACTGTATGGGTGTGTGTTACATTACATTCACTAGTAGGAGTGAGAAAAACATCACGGGGTGGTGCGCACTGTATGGGTGTGTGTTACATTCACTAGTAGGAGTGAGAAAAACATCACGGGGTGGTGCGCACTGTATGGGTGTGTGTTACATTAGATTCACTACTAGGAGTGAGAAAAACATCACGGGGTGGTGCGCATTGTATGGGTGTGTGTTACATTACATTCACTAGTAGGAGTGAGAAAAATATCACGGGGTGGTGCGCATTGTATGGGTGTGTGTTACATTACATTCACTAGTAGGAGTGAGAAAAACATCACGGGGTGGTGCGCAGTGTATGGGTGTGTGTTACATTAGATTCACTAGTAGGAGTGAGAAAAACATCACGGGGTGGTGCGCATTGTATGGGTGTGTTTTGCATTAGATTCACTAGTAGGAGTGAGAAAAACATCACCGGGTGGTGCGCATTGTATGGGTGTGTGTTACATTACATTCACTAGTAGGAGTGAGAAAAACATCACGGGGTGGTGCGCATTGTATGGGTGTGTGTTGCATTAGATTCACTAGTAGGAGTGAGAAAAACATCACGGTGTGGTGCGCATTGTATGGGTGTGTGTTGCATTAGATTCACTAGTAGGAGTGAGAAAAACATCACGGGGTGGTGCGCATTGTATGGGTGTGTGTTGCATTACATTCACTAGTAGGAGTGAGAAAAACATCACGGGGTGGTGCGCATTGTATGGGTGTGTGTTACATTACATTCACTAGTAGGAATGTGAAAAACATCACGGGGTGGTGCGCATTGTATGGGTGTGTGTTACATTACATTCACTAGTAGGAGTGAGAAAAACATCACGGGGTGGTGCGCATTGTATGGGTGTGTGTTACATTACATTCACTAGTAGGAGTGAGAAAAACATCACGGGGTGGTGCGCATTGTATGGGTGTGTGTTACATTACATTCACTAGTAGGAGTGAGAAAAACATCACGGGGTTTCTGCGCATTGTATGGGTGTGTGTTACATTACTTTCACTAGCCGGTGTGAGAAAAACATCACGGGGTGGTGCGCATTGTATGGGTGTGTGTTACATTAGATTCACTAGTAGGAGTGAGAAAAACATCACGGGGTGGTGCGCATTGTATGGGTGTGTGTTACATTACATTCACTAGTAGGAGTGAGAAAAACATCGTGGGGTGGTGCGCATTTTATGGGTGTGTGTTACATTACATTCACTAGTAGGAGTTAGAAAAACATCACGGGGTGGTGCGCATTGTATGGGTGTGTGTTACATTACATTCACTAGTAGGAGTGAGAAAAATATCACGGGGTGGTGCGCATTGTATGGGTGTGTGTTACATTAGATTCACTAGTAGGAGTGAGAAAAACATCACGGGGTGGTGCGCATTGTATGGGTGTGTGTTACATTAGATTCACTAGTAGGAGTGAGAAAAACATCACCGGGTGGTGCGCATTGTATGGGTGTGTGTTACATTACATTCACTAGTAGGAGTGAGAAAAACATCACGGGGTGGTGCGCATTGTATGGGTGTCTGTTACATTAGATTCACTAGTAGGAGTGAGAAAAACATCACGGTGTGGTGCGCATTGTATCGGTGTGTGTTGCATTAGATTCACTAGTAGGAGTGAGAAAAACATCACGGGGTGGTGCGCATTGTATGGGTGTGTGTTGCATTACATTCACTAGTAGGAGTGAGAAAAACATCACGGGGTGGTGCGCATTGTATGGGTGTGTGTTACATTACATTCACTAGTAGGAGTGAGAAAAACATCACGTGGTGGTGCGCATTGTATGGGTGTGTGTTACATTACATTCACTAGTTGGAGTGAGAAAAACATCACGGGGTGGTGCGCATTGTATGGGTGTGTGTTACATTACATTCACTAGTAGGAGTGAGAAAAACATCACGGGGTGGTGCGCATTGTATGGGTGTGTGTTACATTACATTCACTAGTAGGAGTGAGAAAAACATCACGGGGTTTCTGCGCATTTTATGGGTGTGTGTTACATTACTTTCACTAGTAGGTGTGAGAAAAACATCACGGGGTGGTGCGCATTGTATGGGTGTGTGTTACATTACATTCACTAGTAGGTGTGAGAAAAACATCGCGGGGTGGTGCGCATTGTATGGGTCTGTGTTACATTACATTCACTAGTAGGAGTGAGAAAAACATCACGGGGTGGTGCTCATTGTATGGGTGTGTGTTACATTACATTCACTAGTAGGAGTGAGAAAAAAATCGCGGGGTGGTGCGCATTGTATGGGTGTGTGTTACATTACATTCACTAGTAGGAGTGAGAAAAACATCGCGGGGTGGTGTGCATTGTATGGGTGTTTGTTACATTAGATTCACTAGTAGGAGTGAGAAAAACATCACGGGGTGGTGGGCATTGTATGGGTGTGTGTTACATTACATTCACTAGTAGGAGTGAGAAAAACATCGCGGGGTGGTGCGCATTGTATGGGTGTGTGTTACATTACATTCACTAGTAGGAGTTAGAAAAACATCACGGGGTGGTGCGCATTGTATGGGTGTGTGTTACATTACATTCACTACTAGGAGTGAGAAAAACATCACGGGGTGGTGCGCATTGTATGGGTGTGTGTTACATTACATTCACTAGTAGAAGTGAGAAAAATATCACGGGGTGGTGCGCATTGTATGGGTGTGTGTTACATTAGATTCACTAGTAGGAGTGAGAAAAACATCACGGTGTGGTGCGCATTGTATGGGTGTGTGTTGCATTAGATTCACTAGTAGGAGTGAGAAAAACATCACGGGGTGGTGCGCATTGTATGGGTGTGTGTTGCATTACATTCACTAGTAGGAGTGAGAAAAACATCACGGGGTGGTGTGCATTGTATGGGTGTGTGTTACATTACATTCACTAGTAGGAGTGAGAAAAACATCACGGGGTGGTGCGCATTGTATGGGTGTGTGTTACATTACATTCACTAGTAGGAGTGAGAAAAACATCACGGGGTGGTGCGCATTGTATGGGTGTGTGTTACATTACATTCACTAGTAGGAGTGAGAAAAACATCACAGGGTGGTGCGCATTGTATGGGTGTGTGTTACATTAGATTCACTAGCAGGAGTGAGAAAAACATCACGGGGTTTCTGCGCATTGTATGGGTGTGTGTTACATTACTTTGACTAGCCGGTGTGAGAAAAACATCACGGGGTGGTGCGCAATGTATGGGTGTGTGTTACATTAGATTCACTAGTAGGAGTGAGAAAAACATCACGGGGTGGTGCGAATTGTATGGGTGTGTGTTACATTACATTCACTAGTAGGAGTGAGAAAAACATCACGGGGTGGTGCGCATTGTATGGGTGTTTGTTACACTACATTCACTAGTAAGAGTGAGAAAGCATCATGGGGTTGTGCACATTGTATGGGTGTGTGTTACATTACATTCACTAGTAGGAGTGAGAAAAACATCACGGGGTGGTGCGCATTGTATGGGTGTGTGTTACATTACATTCACTAGTAGGAGTGAGAAAAACATGACGGGGTGGTGCGCATTGTATGGGTGTGTGTTACATTACATTCACTAGTAGGAGTGAGAAAAACATCACGGGGTGGTGCGCATTGTATGGGTGTGTGTTACATTACATTCACTACTAGGAGTGAGAAAAACATCACGGGGTGGTGCGCATTGTATGGGTGTGTGTTACATTACATTCACTAGTAGGAGTGAGAAAAACATCACGGGGTGGTGCGCATTGTATGGGTGTGTGTTACATTAGATTCACTAGTAGGAGTGAGAAAAACATCACGGTGTGGTGCGCATTGTATGGGTGTGTGTTGCATTAGACTCACTAGTAGGAGTGAGAAAAACATCACGGGGTGGTGCGCATTGTATGGGTGTGTGTTGCATTACATTCACTAGTAGGAGTGAGAAAAACATCACGGGGTGGTGTGCATTGTATGGGTGTGTGTTACATTACATTCACTAGTAGGAGTGAGAAAAACATCACGGGGTGGTGCGCATTGTATGGGTGTGTGTTACATTACATTCACTAGTAGGAGTGAGAAAAACATCACGGGGTGGTGCGCATTGTATGGGTGTGTGTTACATTACATTCACTAGTAGGAGTGAGAAAAACATCACGGGGTTTCTGCGCATTGTATGGGTGTGTGTTACATTACTTTCACTAGCCGGTGTGAGAAAAACATCACGGGGTGGTGCGCATTGTATGGGTGTGTGTTACATTAGATTCACTAGTAGGAGTGAGAAAAACATCACGGGGTGGTGCGCATTGTATGGGTGTGTGTTACATTACATTCACTAGTAGGAGTGAGAAAAACATCGTGGGGTGGTGGGCATTTTATGGGTGTGTGTTACATTAGATTCACTAGTAGGAGTGAGAAAAACATCACGGGGTGGTGCGCATTGTATGGGTGTGTGTTACATTACATTCACTAGTAGGAGTGAGAAAAATATCACGGGGTGGTGCGCATTGTATGGGTGTGTGTTACATTAGATTCACTAGTAGGAGTGAGAAAAACATCACGGGGTGGTGCGCATTGTATGGGTGTGTGTTACATTAGATTCACTAGTAGGAGTGAGAAAAACATCACCGGGTGGTGCGCATTGTATGGGTGTGTGTTACATTACATTCACTAGTAGGAGTGAGAAAAACATCACGGGGTGGTGCGCATTGTATGGGTGTCTGTTACATTAGATTCACTAGTAGGAGTGAGAAAAACATCACGGTGTGGTGCGCATTGTATGGGTGTGTGTTGCATTAGATTCACTAGTAGGAGTGAGAAAAACATCACGGGGTGGTGCGCATTGTATGGGTGTGTGTTGCATTACATTCACTAGTAGGAGTGAGAAAAACATCACGGGGTGGTGCGCATTGTATGGGTGTGTGTTACATTACATTCACTAGTAGGAGTGAGAAAAACATCACGTGGTGGTGCGCATTGTATGGGTGTGTGTTACATTACATTCACTAGTTGGAGTGAGAAAAACATCACGGGGTGGTGCGCATTGTATGGGTGTGTGTTACATTACATTCACTAGTAGGAGTGAGAAAAACATCACGGGGTGGTGCGCATTGTATGGGTGTGTGTTACATTACATTCACTAGTAGGAGTGAGAAAAACATCACGGGGTTTCTGCGCATTTTATGGGTGTGTGTTACATTACTTTCACTAGTAGGTGTGAGAAAAACATCACGGGGTGGTGCGCATTGTATGGGTGTGTGTTACATTACATTCACTAGTAGGTGTGAGAAAAACATCGCGGGGTGGTGCGCATTGTATGGGTCTGTGTTACATTACATTCACTAGTAGGAGTGAGAAAAACATCACGGGGTGGTGCTCATTGTATGGGTGTGTGTTACATTACATTCACTAGTAGGAGTGAGAAAAAAATCGCGGGGTGGTGCGCATTGTATGGGTGTGTGTTACATTACATTCACTAGTAGGAGTGAGAAAAACATCGCGGGGTGGTGTGCATTGTATGGGTGTTTGTTACATTAGATTCACTAGTAGGAGTGAGAAAAACATCACGGGGTGGTGGGCATTGTATGGGTGTGTGTTACATTACATTCACTAGTAGGAGTGAGAAAAACATCGCGGGGTGGTGCGCATTGTATGGGTGTGTGTTACATTACATTCACTAGTAGGAGTTAGAAAAACATCACGGGGTGGTGCGCATTGTATGGGTGTGTGTTACATTACATTCACTACTAGGAGTGAGAAAAACATCACGGGGTGGTGCGCATTGTATGGGTGTGTGTTACATTACATTCACTAGTAGGAGTGAGAAAAATATCACGGGGTGGTGCGCATTGTATGGGTGTGTGTTACATTAGATTCACTAGTAGGAGTGAGAAAAACATCACGGTGTGGTGCGCATTGTATGGGTGTGTGTTGCATTAGATTCACTAGTAGGAGTGAGAAAAACATCACGGGGTGGTGCGCATTGTATGGGTGTGTGTTGCATTACATTCACTAGTAGGAGTGAGAAAAACATCACGGGGTGGTGTGCATTGTATGGGTGTGTGTTACATTACATTCACTAGTAGGAGTGAGAAAAACATCACGGGGTGGTGCGCATTGTATGGGTGTGTGTTACATTACATTCACTAGTAGGAGTGAGAAAAACATCACGGGGTGGTGCGCATTGTATGGGTGTGTGTTACATTACATTCACTAGTAGGAGTGAGAAAAACATCACAGGGTGGTGCTCATTGTATGGGTGTGTGTTACATTAGATTCACTAGCAGGAGTGAGAAAAACATCACGGGGTTTCTGCGCATTGTATGGGTGTGTGTTACATTACTTTGACTAGCCGGTGTGAGAAAAACATCACGGGGTGGTGCGCAATGTATGGGTGTGTGTTACATTAGATTCACTAGTAGGAGTGAGAAAAACATCACGGGGTGGTGCGCATTGTATGGGTGTGTGTTACATTACATTCACTAGTAGGAGTGAGAAAAACATCACGGGGTGGTGCGCATTGTATGGGTGTTTGTTACACTACATTCACTAGTAAGAGTGAGAAAGCATCATGGGGTTGTGCACATTGTATGGGTGTGTGTTACATTACATTCACTAGTAGGAGTGAGAAAAACATCACGGGGTGGTGCGCATTGTATGGGTGTGTGTTACATTACATTCACTAGTAGGAGTGAGAAAAACATGACGGGGTGGTGCGCATTGTATGGGTGTGTGTTACATTACATTCACTAGTAGGAGTGAGAAAAACATCACGGGGTGGTGCGCATTGTATGGGTGTGTGTTACATTACATTCACTACTAGGAGTGAGAAAAACATCACGGGGTGGTGCGCATTGTATGGGTGTGTGTTACATTACATTCACTAGTAGGAGTGAGAAAAACATCACGGGGTGGTGCGCATTGTATGGGTGTGTGTTACATTAGATTCACTAGTAGGAGTGAGAAAAACATCACGGTGTGGTGCGCATTGTATGGGTGTGTGTTGCATTAGACTCACTAGTAGGAGTGAGAAAAACATCACGGGGTGGTGCGCATTGTATGGGTGTGTGTTGCATTACATTCACTAGTAGGAGTGAGAAAAACATCACGGGGTGGTGTGCATTGTATGGGTGTGTGTTACATTACATTCACTAGTAGGAGTGAGAAAAACATCACGGGGTGGTGCGCATTGTATGGGTGTGTGTTACATTACATTCACTAGTAGGAGTGAGAAAAACATCACGGGGTGGTGCGCATTGTATGGGTGTGTGTTACATTACATTCACTAGTAGGAGTGAGAAAAACATCACGGGGTTTCTGCGCATTGTATGGGTGTGTGTTACATTACTTTCACTAGCCGGTGTGAGAAAAACATCACGGGGTGGTGCGCATTGTATGGGTGTGTGTTACATTAGATTCACTAGTAGGAGTGAGAAAAACATCACGGGGTGGTGCGCATTGTATGGGTGTGTGTTACATTACATTCACTAGTAGGAGTGAGAAAAACATCGTGGGGTGGTGCGCATTTTATGGGTGTGTGTTACATTACATTCACTAGTAGGAGTGAGAAAAACATCACGGGGTGGTGTGAATCAGAGGGTCTGAATTAGGATAGGTAATGACTGGCAATGTAACATGGAGAAAAGCACCGCGGGGTGGTCAGCATGGGGAGGTCAGGGAACATGCAGTGGCAATGTAGGATAGGTTTCTGAAAAACATCGCGGGGTGGTGCGCGTTGTATGGGTGTGTGTTACATTAGATTCACTAGTAGGAGTGAGAAAAACATCACGGGGTGGTGCGCAGTGTATGGGTGTGTGTTACATTACATTCACTAGTAGGAGTGAGAAAAACATCACGGCGTGGTGCGCATTGTATGGGTGTGTGTTACATTACATTCACTAGTAGGAGTGAGAAAAACATCGCGGGGTGGTGCGCATTGTATGGGTGTGTGTTACATTAGATTCACTAGTAGGAGTGAGAAAAACATCACGGGGTGGTGGGCATTGTATGGGTGTGTGTTACATTAGATTCACTAGTAGGAGTGAGAAAAACATCACGGGGTGGTGCGCATTGTATGGGTGTGTGTTACATTACATTCACTACTAGGAGTGAGAAAAACATCACGGGGTGGTGCGCATTGTATGGGTGTGTGTTACATTACATTCACTAGTAGGAGTGAGAAAAACATCACTGGGTGGTGCGCACTGTATGGGTGTGTGTTACATTACATTCACTAGTAGGAATGAGAAAAACATCACGGGGTGGTGCGCACTGTATGGGTGTGTGTTACTTTAGATTCACTAGTAGCAGTGAGAAAAACATCACGGGGTGGTGCGCATTGTATGGGTGTGTGTTACATTACGTTCACTAGTAGGAGTGAGAAAACATCATGGGGTTGTGCACATTGTATGGGTGTGTGTTACATTACATTCACTAGTAGGAGTGAGAAAAACATCACGGGGTGGTGCGCATTGTATGGGTGTGTGTTACATTACATTCACTAGTAGGAGTGAGAAAAACATGATGGGGTGGTGCGCATTGTATGGGTGTGTGTTACATTACATTCACTAGTAGGAGTGAGAAAAACATCACGGGGTGGTGCGCATTTTATGGGTGTGTGTTACATTACATTCACTAGTAGGAGTGAGAAAAACATCACGGGGTGGTGCGCATTGTATGGGTGTGTGTTACATTACTTTCAATAGTAGGAGTGAGAAAAACATCACGGGGTGGTGCGCATTGTATGGGTGTGTGTTACATTACATTCACTATTAGGAGTGAGAAATCATCACGGGGTGGTGCGCATTGTATGGGTGTGTGTTACATTACATTCACTAATAGGAGTGAGAAAAAAATCACGGGGTGGTGCGCATTGTATGGGTGTGTGTTACATTACATTCACTAGTAGAAGTGAGAAAAACATCACGGGGTGGTGTGAATCAGAGGGTCTGAATTAGGATAGGCAATGAGTGGCAATGTAACATGGAGAAAAGCACCGCGGGGTGGTCATCATGGGGAGGTCAGGGAACATGCAGTGGCAATGTAGGATAGGTTTCTGAAAAACATCGCGGGGTGGTGCGCGTTGTATGGGTGTGTGTTACATTAGATTCACTAGTAGGAGTGAGAAAAACATCACGGGGTGGTGCGCAGTGTATGGGTGTGTGTTACATTACATTCACTAGAAGGAGTGAGAAAAACATCACGGGGTGGTGCGCAGTGTATGGGTGTGTGTTACATTACATTCACTAGTAGGAGTGAGAAAAACATCGCGGGGTGGTGCTCATTGTATGGGTGTGTGTTACATTACATTCACTAGTAGGAGTGAGAAAAACATCGCGGGGTGGTGCGCATTGTATGGGTGTGTGTTACATTAGATTCACTAGTAGGAGTGAGAAAAACATCACGGGGTGGTGGGCATTGTATGGGTGTGTGTTACATTAGATTCACTAGTAGGAGTGAGAAAAACATCACGGGGTGGTGCGCATTGTATGGGTGTGTGTTACATTACATTCACTAGTAGGAGTGAGAAAAACATCACGGGGTGGTGCGCATTGTATGGGTGTGTGTTACATTACATTCACTAGTAGGAGTGAGAAAAACATCACGGGGTGGTGCGCACTGTATGGGTGTGTGTTACATTACATTCACTAGTAGGAGTGAGAAAAACATCACGGGGTGGTGCGCACTGTATGGGTGTGTGTTACATTACATTCACTAGTAGGAGTGAGAAAAACATCACGGGGTGGTGCGCACTGTATGGGTGTGTGTTACATTAGATTCACTAGTAGGAGTGAGAAAAACATCACGGGGTGGTGCGCATTGTATGGGTGTGTGTTACATTACATTCACTAGTAGGAGTGAGAAAAATATCACGGGGTGGTGCGCATTGTATGGGTGTGTGTTACATTACATTCACTAGTAGGAGTGAGAAAAACATCACGGGGTGGTGCGCAGTGTATGGGTGTGTGTTACATTAGATTCACTAGTAGGAGTGAGAAAAACATCACGGGGTGGTGCGCATTGTATGGGTGTGTTTTGCATTAGATTCACTAGTAGGAGTGAGAAAAACATCACCGGGTGGTGCGCATTGTATGGGTGTGTGTTACATTACATTCACTAGTAGGAGTGAGAAAAACATCACGGGGTGGTGCGCATTGTATGGGTGTGTGTTGCATTAGATTCACTAGTAGGAGTGAGAAAAACATCACGGTGTGGTGCGCATTGTATGGGTGTGTGTTGCATTAGATTCACTAGTAGGAGTGAGAAAAACATCACGGGGTGGTGCGCATTGTATGGGTGTGTGTTGCATTACATTCACTAGTAGGAGTGAGAAAAACATCACGGGGTGGTGCGCATTGTATGGGTGTGTGTTACATTACATTCACTAGTAGGAATGTGAAAAACATCACGGGGTGGTGCGCATTGTATGGGTGTGTGTTACATTACATTCACTAGTAGGAGTGAGAAAAACATCACGGGGTGGTGCGCATTGTATGGGTGTGTGTTACATTACATTCACTAGTAGGAGTGAGAAAAACATCACGGGGTGGTGCGCATTGTATGGGTGTGTGTTACATTACATTCACTAGTAGGAGTGAGAAAAACATCACGGGGTTTCTGCGCATTGTATGGGTGTGTGTTACATTACTTTCACTAGCCGGTGTGAGAAAAACATCACGGGGTGGTGCGCATTGTATGGGTGTGTGTTACATTAGATTCACTAGTAGGAGTGAGAAAAACATCACGGGGTGGTGCGCATTGTATGGGTGTGTGTTACATTACATTCACTAGTAGGAGTGAGAAAAACATCGTGGGGTGGTGCGCATTTTATGGGTGTGTGTTACATTACATTCACTAGTAGGAGTTAGAAAAACATCACGGGGTGGTGCGCATTGTATGGGTGTGTGTTACATTACATTCACTAGTAGGAGTGAGAAAAATATCACGGGGTGGTGCGCATTGTATGGGTGTGTGTTACATTAGATTCACTAGTAGGAGTGAGAAAAACATCACGGGGTGGTGCGCATTGTATGGGTGTGTGTTACATTAGATTCACTAGTAGGAGTGAGAAAAACATCACCGGGTGGTGCGCATTGTATGGGTGTGTGTTACATTACATTCACTAGTAGGAGTGAGAAAAACATCACGGGGTGGTGCGCATTGTATGGGTGTCTGTTACATTAGATTCACTAGTAGGAGTGAGAAAAACATCACGGTGTGGTGCGCATTGTATGGGTGTGTGTTGCATTAGATTCACTAGTAGGAGTGAGAAAAACATCACGGGGTGGTGCGCATTGTATGGGTGTGTGTTGCATTACATTCACTAGTAGGAGTGAGAAAAACATCACGGGGTGGTGCGCATTGTATGGGTGTGTGTTACATTACATTCACTAGTAGGAGTGAGAAAAACATCACGTGGTGGTGCGCATTGTATGGGTGTGTGTTACATTACATTCACTAGTTGGAGTGAGAAAAACATCACGGGGTGGTGCGCATTGTATGGGTGTGTGTTACATTACATTCACTAGTAGGAGTGAGAAAAACATCACGGGGTGGTGCGCATTGTATGGGTGTGTGTTACATTACATTCACTAGTAGGAGTGAGAAAAACATCACGGGGTTTCTGCGCATTTTATGGGTGTGTGTTACATTACTTTCACTAGTAGGTGTGAGAAAAACATCACGGGGTGGTGCGCATTGTATGGGTGTGTGTTACATTACATTCACTAGTAGGTGTGAGAAAAACATCGCGGGGTGGTGCGCATTGTATGGGTCTGTGTTACATTACATTCACTAGTAGGAGTGAGAAAAACATCACGGGGTGGTGCTCATTGTATGGGTGTGTGTTACATTACATTCACTAGTAGGAGTGAGAAAAAAATCGCGGGGTGGTGCGCATTGTATGGGTGTGTGTTACATTACATTCACTAGTAGGAGTGAGAAAAACATCGCGGGGTGGTGTGCATTGTATGGGTGTTTGTTACATTAGATTCACTAGTAGGAGTGAGAAAAACATCACGGGGTGGTGGGCATTGTATGGGTGTGTGTTACATTACATTCACTAGTAGGAGTGAGAAAAACATCGCGGGGTGGTGCGCATTGTATGGGTGTGTGTTACATTACATTCACTAGTAGGAGTTAGAAAAACATCACGGGGTGGTGCGCATTGTATGGGTGTGTGTTACATTACATTCACTACTAGGAGTGAGAAAAACATCACGGGGTGGTGCGCATTGTATGGGTGTGTGTTACATTACATTCACTAGTAGGAGTGAGAAAAATATCACGGGGTGGTGCGCATTGTATGGGTGTGTGTTACATTAGATTCACTAGTAGGAGTGAGAAAAACATCACGGTGTGGTGCGCATTGTATGGGTGTGTGTTGCATTAGATTCACTAGTAGGAGTGAGAAAAACATCACGGGGTGGTGCGCATTGTATGGGTGTGTGTTGCATTACATTCACTAGTAGGAGTGAGAAAAACATCACGGGGTGGTGTGCATTGTATGGGTGTGTGTTACATTACATTCACTAGTAGGAGTGAGAAAAACATCACGGGGTGGTGCGCATTGTATGGGTGTGTGTTACATTACATTCACTAGTAGGAGTGAGAAAAACATCACGGGGTGGTGCGCATTGTATGGGTGTGTGTTACATTACATTCACTAGTAGGAGTGAGAAAAACATCACAGGGTGGTGCGCATTGTATGGGTGTGTGTTACATTAGATTCACTAGCAGGAGTGAGAAAAACATCACGGGGTTTCTGCGCATTGTATGGGTGTGTGTTACATTACTTTGACTAGCCGGTGTGAGAAAAACATCACGGGGTGTTGCGCAATGTATGGGTGTGTGTTACATTAGATTCACTAGTAGGAGTGAGAAAAACATCACGGGGTGGTGCGCATTGTATGGGTGTGTTTTGCATTAGATTCACTAGTAGGAGTGAGAAAAACATCACCGGGTGGTGCGCATTGTATGGGTGTGTGTTACATTACATTCACTAGTAGGAGTGAGAAAAACATCACGGGGTGGTGCGCATTGTATGGGTGTGTGTTGCATTAGATTCACTAGTAGGAGTGAGAAAAACATCACGGTGTGGTGCGCATTGTATGGGTGTGTGTTGCATTAGATTCACTAGTAGGAGTGAGAAAAACATCACGGGGTGGTGCGCATTGTATGGGTGTGTGTTGCATTACATTCACTAGTAGGAGTGAGAAAAACATCACGGGGTGGTGCGCATTGTATGGGTGTGTGTTACATTACATTCACTAGTAGGAATGTGAAAAACATCACGGGGTGGTGCGCATTGTATGGGTGTGTGTTACATTACATTCACTAGTAGGAGTGAGAAAAACATCACGGGGTGGTGCGCATTGTATGGGTGTGTGTTACATTACATTCACTAGTAGGAGTGAGAAAAACATCACGGGGTGGTGCGCATTGTATGGGTGTGTGTTACATTACATTCACTAGTAGGAGTGAGAAAAACATCACGGGGTTTCTGCGCATTGTATGGGTGTGTGTTACATTACTTTCACTAGCCGGTGTGAGAAAAACATCACGGGGTGGTGCGCATTGTATGGGTGTGTGTTACATTAGATTCACTAGTAGGAGTGAGAAAAACATCACGGGGTGGTGCGCATTGTATGGGTGTGTGTTACATTACATTCACTAGTAGGAGTGAGAAAAACATCGTGGGGTGGTGCGCATTTTATGGGTGTGTGTTACATTACATTCACTAGTAGGAGTTAGAAAAACATCACGGGGTGGTGCGCATTGTATGGGTGTGTGTTACATTACATTCACTAGTAGGAGTGAGAAAAATATCACGGGGTGGTGCGCATTGTATGGGTGTGTGTTACATTAGATTCACTAGTAGGAGTGAGAAAAACATCACGGGGTGGTGCGCATTGTATGGGTGTGTGTTACATTAGATTCACTAGTAGGAGTGAGAAAAACATCACCGGGTGGTGCGCATTGTATGGGTGTGTGTTACATTACATTCACTAGTAGGAGTGAGAAAAACATCACGGGGTGGTGCGCATTGTATGGGTGTCTGTTACATTAGATTCACTAGTAGGAGTGAGAAAAACATCACGGTGTGGTGCGCATTGTATCGGTGTGTGTTGCATTAGATTCACTAGTAGGAGTGAGAAAAACATCACGGGGTGGTGCGCATTGTATGGGTGTGTGTTGCATTACATTCACTAGTAGGAGTGAGAAAAACATCACGGGGTGGTGCGCATTGTATGGGTGTGTGTTACATTACATTCACTAGTAGGAGTGAGAAAAACATCACGTGGTGGTGCGCATTGTATGGGTGTGTGTTACATTACATTCACTAGTTGGAGTGAGAAAAACATCACGGGGTGGTGCGCATTGTATGGGTGTGTGTTACATTACATTCACTAGTAGGAGTGAGAAAAACATCACGGGGTGGTGCGCATTGTATGGGTGTGTGTTACATTACATTCACTAGTAGGAGTGAGAAAAACATCACGGGGTTTCTGCGCATTTTATGGGTGTGTGTTACATTACTTTCACTAGTAGGTGTGAGAAAAACATCACGGGGTGGTGCGCATTGTATGGGTGTGTGTTACATTACATTCACTAGTAGGTGTGAGAAAAACATCGCGGGGTGGTGCGCATTGTATGGGTCTGTGTTACATTACATTCACTAGTAGGAGTGAGAAAAACATCACGGGGTGGTGCTCATTGTATGGGTGTGTGTTACATTACATTCACTAGTAGGAGTGAGAAAAAAATCGCGGGGTGGTGCGCATTGTATGGGTGTGTGTTACATTACATTCACTAGTAGGAGTGAGAAAAACATCGCGGGGTGGTGTGCATTGTATGGGTGTTTGTTACATTAGATTCACTAGTAGGAGTGAGAAAAACATCACGGGGTGGTGGGCATTGTATGGGTGTGTGTTACATTACATTCACTAGTAGGAGTGAGAAAAACATCGCGGGGTGGTGCGCATTGTATGGGTGTGTGTTACATTACATTCACTAGTAGGAGTTAGAAAAACATCACGGGGTGGTGCGCATTGTATGGGTGTGTGTTACATTACATTCACTACTAGGAGTGAGAAAAACATCACGGGGTGGTGCGCATTGTATGGGTGTGTGTTACATTACATTCACTAGTAGAAGTGAGAAAAATATCACGGGGTGGTGCGCATTGTATGGGTGTGTGTTACATTAGATTCACTAGTAGGAGTGAGAAAAACATCACGGTGTGGTGCGCATTGTATGGGTGTGTGTTGCATTAGATTCACTAGTAGGAGTGAGAAAAACATCACGGGGTGGTGCGCATTGTATGGGTGTGTGTTGCATTACATTCACTAGTAGGAGTGAGAAAAACATCACGGGGTGGTGTGCATTGTATGGGTGTGTGTTACATTACATTCACTAGTAGGAGTGAGAAAAACATCACGGGGTGGTGCGCATTGTATGGGTGTGTGTTACATTACATTCACTAGTAGGAGTGAGAAAAACATCACGGGGTGGTGCGCATTGTATGGGTGTGTGTTACATTACATTCACTAGTAGGAGTGAGAAAAACATCACAGGGTGGTGCGCATTGTATGGGTGTGTGTTACATTAGATTCACTAGCAGGAGTGAGAAAAACATCACGGGGTTTCTGCGCATTGTATGGGTGTGTGTTACATTACTTTGACTAGCCGGTGTGAGAAAAACATCACGGGGTGGTGCGCAATGTATGGGTGTGTGTTACATTAGATTCACTAGTAGGAGTGAGAAAAACATCACGGGGTGGTGCGAATTGTATGGGTGTGTGTTACATTACATTCACTAGTAGGAGTGAGAAAAACATCACGGGGTGGTGCGCATTGTATGGGTGTTTGTTACACTACATTCACTAGTAAGAGTGAGAAAGCATCATGGGGTTGTGCACATTGTATGGGTGTGTGTTACATTACATTCACTAGTAGGAGTGAGAAAAACATCACGGGGTGGTGCGCATTGTATGGGTGTGTGTTACATTACATTCACTAGTAGGAGTGAGAAAAACATGACGGGGTGGTGCGCATTGTATGGGTGTGTGTTACATTACATTCACTAGTAGGAGTGAGAAAAACATCACGGGGTGGTGCGCATTGTATGGGTGTGTGTTACATTACATTCACTACTAGGAGTGAGAAAAACATCACGGGGTGGTGCGCATTGTATGGGTGTGTGTTACATTACATTCACTAGTAGGAGTGAGAAAAACATCACGGGGTGGTGCGCATTGTATGGGTGTGTGTTACATTAGATTCACTAGTAGGAGTGAGAAAAACATCACGGTGTGGTGCGCATTGTATGGGTGTGTGTTGCATTAGACTCACTAGTAGGAGTGAGAAAAACATCACGGGGTGGTGCGCATTGTATGGGTGTGTGTTGCATTACATTCACTAGTAGGAGTGAGAAAAACATCACGGGGTGGTGTGCATTGTATGGGTGTGTGTTACATTACATTCACTAGTAGGAGTGAGAAAAACATCACGGGGTGGTGCGCATTGTATGGGTGTGTGTTACATTACATTCACTAGTAGGAGTGAGAAAAACATCACGGGGTGGTGCGCATTGTATGGGTGTGTGTTACATTACATTCACTAGTAGGAGTGAGAAAAACATCACGGGGTTTCTGCGCATTGTATGGGTGTGTGTTACATTACTTTCACTAGCCGGTGTGAGAAAAACATCACGGGGTGGTGCGCATTGTATGGGTGTGTGTTACATTAGATTCACTAGTAGGAGTGAGAAAAACATCACGGGGTGGTGCGCATTGTATGGGTGTGTGTTACATTACATTCACTAGTAGGAGTGAGAAAAACATCGTGGGGTGGTGGGCATTTTATGGGTGTGTGTTACATTAGATTCACTAGTAGGAGTGAGAAAAACATCACGGGGTGGTGCGCATTGTATGGGTGTGTGTTACATTACATTCACTAGTAGGAGTGAGAAAAATATCACGGGGTGGTGCGCATTGTATGGGTGTGTGTTACATTAGATTCACTAGTAGGAGTGAGAAAAACATCACGGGGTGGTGCGCATTGTATGGGTGTGTGTTACATTAGATTCACTAGTAGGAGTGAGAAAAACATCACCGGGTGGTGCGCATTGTATGGGTGTGTGTTACATTACATTCACTAGTAGGAGTGAGAAAAACATCACGGGGTGGTGCGCATTGTATGGGTGTCTGTTACATTAGATTCACTAGTAGGAGTGAGAAAAACATCACGGTGTGGTGCGCATTGTATGGGTGTGTGTTGCATTAGATTCACTAGTAGGAGTGAGAAAAACATCACGGGGTGGTGCGCATTGTATGGGTGTGTGTTGCATTACATTCACTAGTAGGAGTGAGAAAAACATCACGGGGTGGTGCGCATTGTATGGGTGTGTGTTACATTACATTCACTAGTAGGAGTGAGAAAAACATCACGTGGTGGTGCGCATTGTATGGGTGTGTGTTACATTACATTCACTAGTTGGAGTGAGAAAAACATCACGGGGTGGTGCGCATTGTATGGGTGTGTGTTACATTACATTCACTAGTAGGAGTGAGAAAAACATCACGGGGTGGTGCGCATTGTATGGGTGTGTGTTACATTACATTCACTAGTAGGAGTGAGAAAAACATCACGGGGTTTCTGCGCATTTTATGGGTGTGTGTTACATTACTTTCACTAGTAGGTGTGAGAAAAACATCACGGGGTGGTGCGCATTGTATGGGTGTGTGTTACATTACATTCACTAGTAGGTGTGAGAAAAACATCGCGGGGTGGTGCGCATTGTATGGGTCTGTGTTACATTACATTCACTAGTAGGAGTGAGAAAAACATCACGGGGTGGTGCTCATTGTATGGGTGTGTGTTACATTACATTCACTAGTAGGAGTGAGAAAAAAATCGCGGGGTGGTGCGCATTGTATGGGTGTGTGTTACATTACATTCACTAGTAGGAGTGAGAAAAACATCGCGGGGTGGTGTGCATTGTATGGGTGTTTGTTACATTAGATTCACTAGTAGGAGTGAGAAAAACATCACGGGGTGGTGGGCATTGTATGGGTGTGTGTTACATTACATTCACTAGTAGGAGTGAGAAAAACATCGCGGGGTGGTGCGCATTGTATGGGTGTGTGTTACATTACATTCACTAGTAGGAGTTAGAAAAACATCACGGGGTGGTGCGCATTGTATGGGTGTGTGTTACATTACATTCACTACTAGGAGTGAGAAAAACATCACGGGGTGGTGCGCATTGTATGGGTGTGTGTTACATTACATTCACTAGTAGGAGTGAGAAAAATATCACGGGGTGGTGCGCATTGTATGGGTGTGTGTTACATTAGATTCACTAGTAGGAGTGAGAAAAACATCACGGTGTGGTGCGCATTGTATGGGTGTGTGTTGCATTAGATTCACTAGTAGGAGTGAGAAAAACATCACGGGGTGGTGCGCATTGTATGGGTGTGTGTTGCATTACATTCACTAGTAGGAGTGAGAAAAACATCACGGGGTGGTGTGCATTGTATGGGTGTGTGTTACATTACATTCACTAGTAGGAGTGAGAAAAACATCACGGGGTGGTGCGCATTGTATGGGTGTGTGTTACATTACATTCACTAGTAGGAGTGAGAAAAACATCACGGGGTGGTGCGCATTGTATGGGTGTGTGTTACATTACATTCACTAGTAGGAGTGAGAAAAACATCACAGGGTGGTGCTCATTGTATGGGTGTGTGTTACATTAGATTCACTAGCAGGAGTGAGAAAAACATCACGGGGTTTCTGCGCATTGTATGGGTGTGTGTTACATTACTTTGACTAGCCGGTGTGAGAAAAACATCACGGGGTGGTGCGCAATGTATGGGTGTGTGTTACATTAGATTCACTAGTAGGAGTGAGAAAAACATCACGGGGTGGTGCGCATTGTATGGGTGTGTGTTACATTACATTCACTAGTAGGAGTGAGAAAAACATCACGGGGTGGTGCGCATTGTATGGGTGTTTGTTACACTACATTCACTAGTAAGAGTGAGAAAGCATCATGGGGTTGTGCACATTGTATGGGTGTGTGTTACATTACATTCACTAGTAGGAGTGAGAAAAACATCACGGGGTGGTGCGCATTGTATGGGTGTGTGTTACATTACATTCACTAGTAGGAGTGAGAAAAACATGACGGGGTGGTGCGCATTGTATGGGTGTGTGTTACATTACATTCACTAGTAGGAGTGAGAAAAACATCACGGGGTGGTGCGCATTGTATGGGTGTGTGTTACATTACATTCACTACTAGGAGTGAGAAAAACATCACGGGGTGGTGCGCATTGTATGGGTGTGTGTTACATTACATTCACTAGTAGGAGTGAGAAAAACATCACGGGGTGGTGCGCATTGTATGGGTGTGTGTTACATTAGATTCACTAGTAGGAGTGAGAAAAACATCACGGTGTGGTGCGCATTGTATGGGTGTGTGTTGCATTAGACTCACTAGTAGGAGTGAGAAAAACATCACGGGGTGGTGCGCATTGTATGGGTGTGTGTTGCATTACATTCACTAGTAGGAGTGAGAAAAACATCACGGGGTGGTGTGCATTGTATGGGTGTGTGTTACATTACATTCACTAGTAGGAGTGAGAAAAACATCACGGGGTGGTGCGCATTGTATGGGTGTGTGTTACATTACATTCACTAGTAGGAGTGAGAAAAACATCACGGGGTGGTGCGCATTGTATGGGTGTGTGTTACATTACATTCACTAGTAGGAGTGAGAAAAACATCACGGGGTTTCTGCGCATTGTATGGGTGTGTGTTACATTACTTTCACTAGCCGGTGTGAGAAAAACATCACGGGGTGGTGCGCATTGTATGGGTGTGTGTTACATTAGATTCACTAGTAGGAGTGAGAAAAACATCACGGGGTGGTGCGCATTGTATGGGTGTGTGTTACATTACATTCACTAGTAGGAGTGAGAAAAACATCGTGGGGTGGTGCGCATTTTATGGGTGTGTGTTACATTACATTCACTAGTAGGAGTGAGAAAAACATCACGGGGTGGTGTGAATCAGAGGGTCTGAATTAGGATAGGTAATGACTGGCAATGTAACATGGAGAAAAGCACCGCGGGGTGGTCAGCATGGGGAGGTCAGGGAACATGCAGTGGCAATGTAGGATAGGTTTCTGAAAAACATCGCGGGGTGGTGCGCGTTGTATGGGTGTGTGTTACATTAGATTCACTAGTAGGAGTGAGAAAAACATCACGGGGTGGTGCGCAGTGTATGGGTGTGTGTTACATTACATTCACTAGTAGGAGTGAGAAAAACATCACGGCGTGGTGCGCATTGTATGGGTGTGTGTTACATTACATTCACTAGTAGGAGTGAGAAAAACATCGCGGGGTGGTGCGCATTGTATGGGTGTGTGTTACATTAGATTCACTAGTAGGAGTGAGAAAAACATCACGGGGTGGTGGGCATTGTATGGGTGTGTGTTACATTAGATTCACTAGTAGGAGTGAGAAAAACATCACGGGGTGGTGCGCATTGTATGGGTGTGTGTTACATTACATTCACTACTAGGAGTGAGAAAAACATCACGGGGTGGTGCGCATTGTATGGGTGTGTGTTACATTACATTCACTAGTAGGAGTGAGAAAAACATCACTGGGTGGTGCGCACTGTATGGGTGTGTGTTACATTACATTCACTAGTAGGAATGAGAAAAACATCACGGGGTGGTGCGCACTGTATGGGTGTGTGTTACTTTAGATTCACTAGTAGCAGTGAGAAAAACATCACGGGGTGGTGCGCATTGTATGGGTGTGTGTTACATTACGTTCACTAGTAGGAGTGAGAAAACATCATGGGGTTGTGCACATTGTATGGGTGTGTGTTACATTACATTCACTAGTAGGAGTGAGAAAAACATCACGGGGTGGTGCGCATTGTATGGGTGTGTGTTACATTACATTCACTAGTAGGAGTGAGAAAAACATGATGGGGTGGTGCGCATTGTATGGGTGTGTGTTACATTACATTCACTAGTAGGAGTGAGAAAAACATCACGGGGTGGTGCGCATTTTATGGGTGTGTGTTACATTACATTCACTAGTAGGAGTGAGAAAAACATCACGGGGTGGTGCGCATTGTATGGGTGTGTGTTACATTACTTTCAATAGTAGGAGTGAGAAAAACATCACGGGGTGGTGCGCATTGTATGGGTGTGTGTTACATTACATTCACTATTAGGAGTGAGAAATCATCACGGGGTGGTGCGCATTGTATGGGTGTGTGTTACATTACATTCACTAATAGGAGTGAGAAAAAAATCACGGGGTGGTGCGCATTGTATGGGTGTGTGTTACATTACATTCACTAGTAGAAGTGAGAAAAACATCACGGGGTGGTGTGAATCAGAGGGTCTGAATTAGGATAGGCAATGAGTGGCAATGTAACATGGAGAAAAGCACCGCGGGGTGGTCATCATGGGGAGGTCAGGGAACATGCAGTGGCAATGTAGGATAGGTTTCTGAAAAACATCGCGGGGTGGTGCGCGTTGTATGGGTGTGTGTTACATTAGATTCACTAGTAGGAGTGAGAAAAACATCACGGGGTGGTGCGCAGTGTATGGGTGTGTGTTACATTACATTCACTAGAAGGAGTGAGAAAAACATCACGGGGTGGTGCGCAGTGTATGGGTGTGTGTTACATTACATTCACTAGTAGGAGTGAGAAAAACATCGCGGGGTGGTGCTCATTGTATGGGTGTGTGTTACATTACATTCACTAGTAGGAGTGAGAAAAACATCGCGGGGTGGTGCGCATTGTATGGGTGTGTGTTACATTAGATTCACTAGTAGGAGTGAGAAAAACATCACGGGGTGGTGGGCATTGTATGGGTGTGTGTTACATTAGATTCACTAGTAGGAGTGAGAAAAACATCACGGGGTGGTGCGCATTGTATGGGTGTGTGTTACATTACATTCACTAGTAGGAGTGAGAAAAACATCACGGGGTGGTGCGCATTGTATGGGTGTGTGTTACATTACATTCACTAGTAGGAGTGAGAAAAACATCACGGGGTGGTGCGCACTGTATGGGTGTGTGTTACATTACATTCACTAGTAGGAGTGAGAAAAACATCACGGGGTGGTGCGCACTGTATGGGTGTGTGTTACATTACATTCACTAGTAGGAGTGAGAAAAACATCACGGGGTGGTGCGCACTGTATGGGTGTGTGTTACATTAGATTCACTAGTAGGAGTGAGAAAAACATCACGGGGTGGTGCGCATTGTATGGGTGTGTGTTACATTACATTCACTAGTAGGAGTGAGAAAAATATCACGGGGTGGTGCGCATTGTATGGGTGTGTGTTACATTACATTCACTAGTAGGAGTGAGAAAAACATCACGGGGTGGTGCGCAGTGTATGGGTGTGTGTTACATTAGATTCACTAGTAGGAGTGAGAAAAACATCACGGGGTGGTGCGCATTGTATGGGTGTGTTTTGCATTAGATTCACTAGTAGGAGTGAGAAAAACATCACCGGGTGGTGCGCATTGTATGGGTGTGTGTTACATTACATTCACTAGTAGGAGTGAGAAAAACATCACGGGGTGGTGCGCATTGTATGGGTGTGTGTTGCATTAGATTCACTAGTAGGAGTGAGAAAAACATCACGGTGTGGTGCGCATTGTATGGGTGTGTGTTGCATTAGATTCACTAGTAGGAGTGAGAAAAACATCACGGGGTGGTGCGCATTGTATGGGTGTGTGTTGCATTACATTCACTAGTAGGAGTGAGAAAAACATCACGGGGTGGTGCGCATTGTATGGGTGTGTGTTACATTACATTCACTAGTAGGAATGTGAAAAACATCACGGGGTGGTGCGCATTGTATGGGTGTGTGTTACATTACATTCACTAGTAGGAGTGAGAAAAACATCACGGGGTGGTGCGCATTGTATGGGTGTGTGTTACATTACATTCACTAGTAGGAGTGAGAAAAACATCACGGGGTGGTGCGCATTGTATGGGTGTGTGTTACATTACATTCACTAGTAGGAGTGAGAAAAACATCACGGGGTTTCTGCGCATTGTATGGGTGTGTGTTACATTACTTTCACTAGCCGGTGTGAGAAAAACATCACGGGGTGGTGCGCATTGTATGGGTGTGTGTTACATTAGATTCACTAGTAGGAGTGAGAAAAACATCACGGGGTGGTGCGCATTGTATGGGTGTGTGTTACATTACATTCACTAGTAGGAGTGAGAAAAACATCGTGGGGTGGTGCGCATTTTATGGGTGTGTGTTACATTACATTCACTAGTAGGAGTTAGAAAAACATCACGGGGTGGTGCGCATTGTATGGGTGTGTGTTACATTACATTCACTAGTAGGAGTGAGAAAAATATCACGGGGTGGTGCGCATTGTATGGGTGTGTGTTACATTAGATTCACTAGTAGGAGTGAGAAAAACATCACGGGGTGGTGCGCATTGTATGGGTGTGTGTTACATTAGATTCACTAGTAGGAGTGAGAAAAACATCACCGGGTGGTGCGCATTGTATGGGTGTGTGTTACATTACATTCACTAGTAGGAGTGAGAAAAACATCACGGGGTGGTGCGCATTGTATGGGTGTCTGTTACATTAGATTCACTAGTAGGAGTGAGAAAAACATCACGGTGTGGTGCGCATTGTATGGGTGTGTGTTGCATTAGATTCACTAGTAGGAGTGAGAAAAACATCACGGGGTGGTGCGCATTGTATGGGTGTGTGTTGCATTACATTCACTAGTAGGAGTGAGAAAAACATCACGGGGTGGTGCGCATTGTATGGGTGTGTGTTACATTACATTCACTAGTAGGAGTGAGAAAAACATCACGTGGTGGTGCGCATTGTATGGGTGTGTGTTACATTACATTCACTAGTTGGAGTGAGAAAAACATCACGGGGTGGTGCGCATTGTATGGGTGTGTGTTACATTACATTCACTAGTAGGAGTGAGAAAAACATCACGGGGTGGTGCGCATTGTATGGGTGTGTGTTACATTACATTCACTAGTAGGAGTGAGAAAAACATCACGGGGTTTCTGCGCATTTTATGGGTGTGTGTTACATTACTTTCACTAGTAGGTGTGAGAAAAACATCACGGGGTGGTGCGCATTGTATGGGTGTGTGTTACATTACATTCACTAGTAGGTGTGAGAAAAACATCGCGGGGTGGTGCGCATTGTATGGGTCTGTGTTACATTACATTCACTAGTAGGAGTGAGAAAAACATCACGGGGTGGTGCTCATTGTATGGGTGTGTGTTACATTACATTCACTAGTAGGAGTGAGAAAAAAATCGCGGGGTGGTGCGCATTGTATGGGTGTGTGTTACATTACATTCACTAGTAGGAGTGAGAAAAACATCGCGGGGTGGTGTGCATTGTATGGGTGTTTGTTACATTAGATTCACTAGTAGGAGTGAGAAAAACATCACGGGGTGGTGGGCATTGTATGGGTGTGTGTTACATTACATTCACTAGTAGGAGTGAGAAAAACATCGCGGGGTGGTGCGCATTGTATGGGTGTGTGTTACATTACATTCACTAGTAGGAGTTAGAAAAACATCACGGGGTGGTGCGCATTGTATGGGTGTGTGTTACATTACATTCACTACTAGGAGTGAGAAAAACATCACGGGGTGGTGCGCATTGTATGGGTGTGTGTTACATTACATTCACTAGTAGGAGTGAGAAAAATATCACGGGGTGGTGCGCATTGTATGGGTGTGTGTTACATTAGATTCACTAGTAGGAGTGAGAAAAACATCACGGTGTGGTGCGCATTGTATGGGTGTGTGTTGCATTAGATTCACTAGTAGGAGTGAGAAAAACATCACGGGGTGGTGCGCATTGTATGGGTGTGTGTTGCATTACATTCACTAGTAGGAGTGAGAAAAACATCACGGGGTGGTGTGCATTGTATGGGTGTGTGTTACATTACATTCACTAGTAGGAGTGAGAAAAACATCACGGGGTGGTGCGCATTGTATGGGTGTGTGTTACATTACATTCACTAGTAGGAGTGAGAAAAACATCACGGGGTGGTGCGCATTGTATGGGTGTGTGTTACATTACATTCACTAGTAGGAGTGAGAAAAACATCACAGGGTGGTGCGCATTGTATGGGTGTGTGTTACATTAGATTCACTAGCAGGAGTGAGAAAAACATCACGGGGTTTCTGCGCATTGTATGGGTGTGTGTTACATTACTTTGACTAGCCGGTGTGAGAAAAACATCACGGGGTGTTGCGCAATGTATGGGTGTGTGTTACATTAGATTCACTAGTAGGAGTGAGAAAAACATCACGGGGTGGTGCGCATTGTATGGGTGTGTGTTACATTACATTCACTAGTAGGAGTGAGAAAAACATCACGGGGTGGTGCGCATTGTATGGGTGTTTGTTACACTACATTCACTAGTAAGAGTGAGAAAGCATCATGGGGTTGTGCACATTGTATGGGTGTGTGTTACATTACATTCACTAGTAGGAGTGAGAAAAACATCACGGGGTGGTGCGCATTGTATGGGTGTGTGTTACATTACATTCACTAGTAGGAGTGAGAAAAACATGACGGGGTGGTGCGCATTGTATGGGTGTGTGTTACATTACATTCACTAGTAGGAGTGAGAAAAACATCACGGGGTGGTGCGCATTGTATGGGTGTGTGTTACATTACATTCACTACTAGGAGTGAGAAAAACATCACGGGGTGGTGCGCATTGTATGGGTGTGTGTTACATTACATTCACTAGTAGGAGTGAGAAAAACATCACGGGGTGGTGCGCATTGTATGGGTGTGTGTTACATTAGATTCACTAGTAGGAGTGAGAAAAACATCACGGTGTGGTGCGCATTGTATGGGTGTGTGTTGCATTAGACACACTAGTAGGAGTGAGAAAAACATCACGGGGTGGTGCGCATTGTATGGGTGTGTGTTACATTACATTCACTAGTAGGAGTGAGAAAAACATCACGGGGTGGTGCGCATTGTATGGGTGTGTGTTACATTATATTCACTAGTAGGAGTGAGAAAAACATCACGGGGTGGTGCGCATTGTATGGGTGTGTGTTACATTACTTTCACTAGTAGGAGTGAGAAAAACATCACGGGGTGGTGCGCATTGTATGGGTGTGTGTTACATTACATTCACTAGTAGGAGTGAGAAATCATCACGGGGTGGTGCGCATTGTATGGGTGTGTGTTACATTACATTCACTAGTAGGAGTGAGAAAAAAATCACGGGGTGGTGCGCATTGTATGGGTGTGTGTTACATTACATTCACTAGTAGAAGTGAGAAAAACATCACGGGGTGGTGTGAATCAGAGGGTCTGAATTAGGATAGGTAATGATTGGCAATGTAACATGGAGAAAAGCACCGCGGGGTGGTCAGCATGGGGAGGTCAGGGAACATGCAGTGGCAATGTAGGATAGGTTTCTGAAAAACATCGCGGGGTGGTGCGCGTTGTATGGGTGTGTGTTACATTAGATTCACTAGTAGGAGTGAGAAAAACATCACGGGGTGGTGCGCAGTGTATGGGTGTGTGTTACATTACATTCACTAGTAGGAGTGAGAAAAACATCACGGCGTGGTGCGCATTGTATGGGTGTGTGTTACATTACATTCACTAGTAGGAGTGAGAAAAACATCGCGGGGTGGTGCGCATTGTATGGGTGTGTGTTACATTAGATTCACTAGTAGGAGTGAGAAAAACATCACGGGGTGGTGGGCATTGTATGGGTGTGTGTTACATTAGATTCACTAGTAGGAGTGAGAAAAACATCACGGGGTGGTGCGCATTGTATGGGTGTGTGTTACATTACATTCACTACTAGGAGTGAGAAAAACATCACGGGGTGGTGCGCATTGTATGGGTGTGTGTTACATTACATTCACTAGTAGGAGTGAGAAAAACATCACTGGGTGGTGCGCACTGTATGGGTGTGTGTTACATTACATTCACTAGTAGGAATGAGAAAAACATCACGGGGTGGTGCGCACTGTATGGGTGTGTGTTACTTTAGATTCACTAGTAGCAGTGAGAAAAACATCACGGGGTGGTGCGCATTGTATGGGTGTGTGTTACATTACGTTCACTAGTAGGAGTGAGAAAAACATCACGGGTAGTGCGCATTGTATGGCTGTGTGTTACATTACGTTCACTAGTAGGAGTGAGAAAAACATCACGGGGTGGTTCGCATTGTATGGGTGTGTGTTACATTAGATTCACAAATAGGAGTGAGAAAAACATCACGGTGTGGTGTGAATCGGAGGGTCTAAATTAGGATAGGCAGTGAGAGGCAATGTAGGATTGAGAAAAGCACCGCGGGGTGGTCAGCATGGGGAGGTCAGGGAACATGCAGTGGATTGTAGGATAGGTTTCTGAAAAACATCGCGGGGTGGAGCGCATTGTATGGGTGTGTGTTACATTAGATTCACTAGTAGGAGTGAGAAAAGCATCACGGGATGGTGCGCATTGTATGGGTGTGTGTTACATTAGATTCACTAGTAGGAGTGAGAAAAACATCACGGGGTGGTGCGCATTGTATGGGTGTGTGTTACATTACATTCACTAGTAGGAGTGAGAAAAACATCACGGGGCGGTGCGCATTGTATGGGTGTGTGTTACATTACTTTCACTAGTAGGAGTGAGAAAAGCATCACGGGTGGTGCGCATTGTATGGGTGTGTGTTACATTACATTCACTAGTAGGAGTGAGAAAAAGATCACGGGGTGGTGCGCATTGTATGGGTGTGTGTTACATTACATTCACTAGTAGGAGTGAGAAAAACATCACGGGGTGGTGCGCATTGTATGGGTGTGTGTTACATTAGATTCACTAGTAGGAGTGAGAAAAACATCACGGGATGGTGCGCATTGTATGGGTGTGTGTTACATTAGATTCACTAGTAGGAGTGAGAAAAACATCACGGGGTGGTTCGCATTGTATGGGTGTGTGTTACATTACATTCACTAGTAGGAGTGAGAAAAACATCACGGGGTGGTGCGCATTGTATGGGTGTGTGTTACATTACTTTCACTAGTAGGAGTGAGAAAAGCATCACGGGTGGTGCGCATTGTATGGGTGTGTGTTACATTACATTCACTAGTAGGAGTGAGAAAAAGATCACGGGGTGGTGCGCATTGTATGGGTGTGTGTTACATTACATTCACTAGTAGGAGTGAGAAAAACATCACGGGGTGGTGCGCATTGTATGGGTGTGTGTTACATTACATTCACTAGTAGGAGTGAGAAAAACATCACGGGGTGGTGCGCATTGTATGGGTGTGTGTTACATTACATTCACTAGTAGGAGTGAGAAAAACATCACGGGGTGGTGCGCATTGTATGGGTGTGCGTTACATTACATTCACTAGTAGGAGTGAGAAAAACATCACGGGGTGGTGCGCATTGTATGGGTGTGCGTTAAATTACATTCACTAGTAGGAGTGAGAAAAACATCACGGGGTGGTGCGCATTGTATGGGTGTGTGTTACATTACATACACTAGTAGGAGTGAGAAAAACATCACGGGGTGGTGCGCATTATATGGGAGGGTGTTACATTACATTCACTAGTAGGAGTGAGCAAATCATCACGGGGAGGTGCGCATTGTATGGGTGTGTGTTACATTACATTCACTAGTAGGAGTGAGAAAAACATCACGGGGTGGTGCGCATTGTATGGGTGTGTGTTACATTACATTCACTAGTAGGAGTGAGAAAAACATCACGGGGTGGTGCGCATTGTATGGGTGTGTGTTACATTACATTCACTAGTAGGAGTGAGAAAAACATCACGGGGTGGTGCGCATTGTATGGGTGTGTGTTACATTACATTCACTAGTAGGAGTGACAAAAACATCACGGGGTGGTGCGCATTGTATGAGTGTGTGTTACATTACATTCACTAGTAGGAGTGAGAAAAACATCACGGGGTGGTGCGCATTGTATGGGTGTGTGTTACATTACATTCACTAGTAGGAGTGAGAAATCATCACGGGGTGGTGCGCATTGTATGGGTGTGTGTTACATTACATTCACTAGTAGGAGTGAGAAAAAAATCACGGGGTGGTGCGCATTGTATGGGTGTGTGTTACATTACATTCACTAGTAGAAGTGAGAAAAACATCACGGGGTGGTGTGAATCAGAGGGTCTGAATTAGGATAGGCAATGAGTGGCAATGTAACATGGAGAAAAGCACCGCGGGGTGGTCAGCATTGGGAGGTCAGGGAACATGCAGTGGCAATGTAGGATAGGTTTCAGAAAAACATCGCGGGGTGGTGCGCGTTGTATGGGTGTGTGTTACATTAGATTCACTAGTAGGAGTGAGAAAAACATCACGGGATGGTGCGCATTGTATGGGTGTGTGTTACATTCGATTCACTAGTAGTAGTGAGAAAAACATCACGGGGTGGTGCGCATTGTATGGGTGTGTGTTACATTACATTCACTAGTAGGAGTGAGAAAAACATCACGGGGCGGTGCGCATTGTATGGGTGTGTGTTACATTACTTTCACTAGTAGGAGTGAGAAAAGCATCACGGGTGGTGCGCATTGTATGGGTGTGTGTTACATTACATTCACTAGTAGGAGTGAGAAAAAGATCACGGGGTGGTGCGCATTGTATGGGTGTGTGTTACATTACATTCACTAGTAGGAGTGAGAAAAACATCACGGGGTGGTGCGCATTGTATGGGTGTGTGTTACATTAGATTCACTAGTAGGAGTGAGAAAAACATCACGGGATGGTGCGCATTGTATGGGTGTGTGTTACATTAGATTCACTAGTAGGAGTGAGAAAAACATCTCGGGGTGGTTCGCATTGTATGGGTGTGTGTTACATTACATTCACTAGTAGGATTGAGAAAAACATCACCGGGCGGTGCGCATTGTATGGGTGTGTGTTACATTACTTTCACTAGTAGGAGTGAGAAAAGCATCACGGGTGGTGCGCATTGTATGGGTGTGTGTTACATTACATTCACTAGTAGGAGTGAGAAAAAGATCACGGGGTGGTGCGCATTGTATGGGTGTGTGTTACATTACATTCACTAGTAGGAGTGAGAAAAACATCACGGGGTGGTGCACATTGTATGGGTGTGTGTTACATTACATTCACTAGTAGGAGTGAGAAAAACATCACGGGGTGGTGCGCATTGTATGGGTGTGTATTACATTACATTCACTAGTAGGAGTGAGAAAAACATCACCGGGTGCTGCGCATTTTATGGGTGTGTGTTACATTACATTCACTAGTAGGAGTGAGAAAATCATCACGGGGAGGTGCGCATTGTATGGGTGTGTGTTACATTACATACACTAGTAGGAGTGAGAAAAACATCACGGGGTGGTGCGCATTGTATGGGAGTGTGTTACATTACATTCACTAGTAGGAGTGAGCAAATCATCACGGGGAGGTGCGCATTGTATGGGTGTGTGTTACATTACATTCACTAGTAGGAGTGAGAAAAACATCACGGGGTGGTGCGCATTGTATGGGTGTGTGTTACATTACATTCACTAGTAGGAGTGAGAAAAACATCACGGGGTGGTGCGCATTGTATGGGTGTGTGTTACATTACATTCACTAGTAGGAGTGAGAAAAACATCACGGGGTGGTGCGCACTGTATGGGTGTGTGTTACATTACATTCACTAGTAGGAGTGAGAAAAAAATCACGGGGTGGTGCGCACTGTATGGGTGTGTGTTACATTACATTCACTAGTAGGAGTGAGAAAAACATCACGGGGTGGTGCGCACTGTATGGGTGTGTGTTACATTACATTCACTAGTAGGAGTGAGAAAAACATCACGGGGTGGTGCGCATTTTATGGGTGTGTGTTACATTACATTCACTAGTAGGAGTGAGAAAAACATCACGGGGTGGTGCGCATTGTATGGGTGTGTGTTACATTACATTCACTAGTAGGAGTGAGAAAAAATCACGGGGTGGTGCGCATTGTATGGGTGTGTGTTACATTACATTCACTAGTAGGAGAGAGAAAAACATCACGGGGTGGTGCGCATTGTATGGGTGTGTGTTACATTACATTCACTAGTAGGAGTGAGCAAATCATCACGGGGAGGTGCGCATTGTATGGGTGTGTGTTACATTACATTCACTAGTAGGAGTGAGAAAAACATCACGGGGTGGTGCGCATTGTATGGGTGTGTGTTACATTACATTCACTAGTAGGAGTGAGAAAAACATCACGGGGTGGTGCGCACTGTATGGGTGTGTGTTACATTACATTCACTAGTAGGAGTGAGAAAAAAATCACGGGGTGGTGCGCCCTGTATGGGTGTGTGTTACATTACATTCACTAGTAGGAGTGAGAAAAACATCACGGGGTGGTGCGCACTGTATGGGTGTGTGTTACATTACATTCACTAGTAGGAGTGAGAAAAACATCACGGGGTGGTGCGCATTTTATGGGTGTGTGTTACATTACATTCACTAGTAGGAGTGAGAAAAACATCACGGGGTGGTGCGCATTGTATGGGTGTGTGTTACATTACATTCACTAGTAGGAGTGAGAAAAAAATCACGGGGTGGTGCGCATTGTATGGGTGTGTGTTACATTACATTCACTAGTAGGAGAGAGAAAAACATCACGGGGTGGTGCGCATTGTATGGGTGTGTGTTACATTACATTCACTAGTAGGAGTGAGAAAAACAGCACGGGGTGGTGCGCATTGTATGGGTGTGTGTTACATTACATTCACTAGTAGGAGTGAGAAAAACATCACGGGGTGGTGCGCACTGTATGGGTGTGTGTTTCATTACATTCACTAGTAGGAGTGAGAAAAACATCACGGGGTGGTGCGCACTGTATGGGTGTGTGTTACATTACATTCACTAGTAGGAGTGAGAAAAACATCACGGGGTGGTGCGCACTGTATGGGTGTCTGTTACATTACATTCACTAGTAGGAGTGAGGAAAACATCACGGGGTGGTGCGCACTGTATGGTTGTGTGTTACATTACATTCACCAATAGGAGTGAGAAAAACATCACGGGGTGGTGCGCACTGTATGGGTGTGTGTTACATTACATTCACTAGTAGGAGTGAGAAAAACATCACGGGGTCGTGCGCACTGTATGGGTGTGTGTTACATTACATTCACTAGTAGGAGTGAGAAAAACATCACGGGGTTGTGTGCACTGTATGGGTGTGTGTTACATTACATTCACTAGTAGGAGTGAGAAAAACATCACGGGGTGGTGCGCATTGTATGGGTGTGTGTTACATTACGTTCACTAGTAGGAGTGAGAAAAACATCACGGGGTGGTGCTCATTGTATGGGTGTGTGTTACATTACGTTCACTAGTAGGAGTGAGAAAAACATCACGGGGTGGTGCGCATTGTATGGGTGTGTGTTACTTTACATTCACTAGTAGGAGTGAGAAAAACTTCACGGGGTGGTGCGCATTGTATGGGTGTGTGTTACATTACGTTCACTAGTAGGAGTGAGAAAAACATCACGGGGTAGTGCGCATTGTATGGCTGTGTGTTACATTACGTTCACTAGTAGGAGTGAGAAAAACATCACGGGGTGGTGCGCATTGTATGGGTGTGTGTTACATTACATTCACTAGTAGGAGTGAGAAAAACATCACGGGGTGGTGCGCATTGTATGGGTGTGTGTTACATTAGATTCACAAATAGGAGTGAGAAAATCATCACGGGGTGGTGTGAATCGGAGGGTCTAAATTAGGATAGGCAGTGAGAGGCAATGTAGGATTGAGAAAAGCACCGCGGGGTGGTCAGCATGGGGAGGTCAGGGAACATGCAGTGGAATGTAGGATAGGTTTCTGAAAAACATCGCGGGGTGGAGCGCATTGTATGGGTGTGTGTTACATTACATTCACTAGTAGGAGTGAGAAAAACATCACGGGGTGGTGCGCATTGTATGGGTGTGTGTTACACTACTTTCACTAGTAGGAGTGAGAAAAGCATCACGGGTGGTGCGCATTGTATGGGTGTGTGTTACATTACTTTCACTAGTAGGAGTGAGAAAAGCATCACGGGTGGTGCGCATTGTATGGGTGTGTGTTACATTACATTCACTAGTAGGAGTGAGAAAAAGATCACGGGGTGGTGCGCATTGTATGGGTGTGTGTTACATTACATTCACTAGTAGGAGTGAGAAAAACATCACGGGGTGGTGCGCATTGTATGGGTGTGTGTTACATTAGATTCACTAGTAGGAGTGAGAAAAACATCACGGGGTGGTGCGCATTGTATGGGTGTGTGTTACATTACATTCACTAGTAGGAGTGAGAAAAACATCACGGGGCGGTGCGCATTGTATGGGTGGGTTTACATTACTTTCACTAGTAGGAGTGAGAAAAGCATCACGGGTAGTGCGCATTGTATGGGTGTGTGTTACATTACATTCACTAGTAGGAGTGAGAAAAGCATCACGGGTGGTGCGCATTGTATGGGTGTGTGTTACATTACATTCACTAGTAGGAGTGAGAAAAAGATCACGGGGTGGTGCGCATTGTATTGGTGTGTGTTACATTACATTCACTAGTAGGAGTGAGAAAAACATCACGGGGTGGTGCGCATTGAATGTGTGTGTGTTACATTACATTCACTAGTAGGAGTGAGAAAAACATCACGGGGTGGTGCGCATTGTATGGGTGTGTGTTACATTACATTCACTAGTAGGAGTGAGAAAAACATCACGGGGTGGTGCGCATTGTATGGGTGTGCGTTACATTACATTCACTAGTAGGAGTGAGAAAATCATCACGGGGTGGTGCGCATTGTATGGGTGTGTGTTACATTACATTCACTAGTAGGAGTGAGAAAAACATCACGGGGTGGTGCGCATTGTATGGGTGTGTGTTACATTACATACACTAGTAGGAGTGAGAAAAACATCACGGGGTGGTGCGCATTGTATGGGAGTGTGTTACATTACATTCACTAGTAGGAGTGAGCAAATCATCACGGGGTGGTGCGCATTGTATGGGTGTGTGTTACATTACATTCACTAGTAGGAGTGAGAAAAACATCACGGGGTGGTGCGCATTGTATGGGTGTGTGTTACATTACATTCACTAGTAGGAGTGAGAAAAACATCACGGGGTGGTGCGCATTGTATGGGTGTGTGTTACATTAGATTCACAAATAGGAGTGAGAAAATCATCACAGGGTGGTGTGAATCGGAGGGTCTAAATTAGGATAGGCAGTGAGAGGCAATGTAGGATTGAGAAAAGCACCGCGGGGTGGTCAGCATGGGGAGTTCAGGGAACATGCAGTGGAATGTAGGATAGGTTTCTGAAAAACATCGCGGGGTGGAGCGCATTGTATGGGTGTGTGTTACATTAGATTCACTAGTAGGAGTGAGAAAAACATCACGGGGTGGTGCGCATTGTATGGGTGTGTGTTACATTACATTCACTAGTAGGAGTGAGAAAAACATCACGGGGTGGTGCGCATTGTATGGGTGTGTGTTACATTACTTTCACTAGTAGGAGTGAGAAAAGCATCACGGGTGGTGCGCATTGTATGGGTGTGTGTTACATTACATTCACTAGTAGGAGTGAGAAAAACATCACGGGGTGGTGCGCATTGTATGGGTGTGTGTTACATTAGATTCACTAGTAGGAGTGAGAAAAACATCACGGGGTGGTGCGCATTGTATGGGTGTGTGTTACATTAGATTCACTAGTAGGAGTGAGAAAAACATCACGGGGTGGTGCGCATTGTATGGGTGTGTGTTACATTACATTCACTAGTAGGAGTGAGAAAAACATCACGGGGCGGTGCGCATTGTATGGGTGTGTGTTACATTACTTTCACTAGTAGGAGTGAGAAAAGCATCACGGGGTGGTGCGCATTGTATGGGTGTGTGTTACATTACATTCACTAGTAGGAGTGAGAAAAACATCACGGGGTGGTGCGCATTGTATGGGTGTGTGTTACATTATATACACTAGTAGGAGTGAGAAAAACATCACGGGGTGGTGCGCATGGTATGGGAGTGTGTTACATTACATTCACTAGTAGGAGTGAGCAAATCATCACGGGGTGGTGCGCATTGTATGGGTGTGTGTTACATTACATTCACTAGTAGGAGTGAGAAAAACATCACGGGGTGGTGCGCATTGTATGGGTGTGTGTTACATTACATTCACTAGTAGGAGTGAGAAAAACATCACGGGGTGGTGGGCATTGTATGGGTGTGTGTTACATTACATTCACTAGTAGGAGTGAGAAAAACATCAAAGGGTGGTGCGCATTGTATGGGTGTGTGTTACATTACATTCACTAGTAGGAGTGAGAAAAACATCACGGGGTGGTGCGCATTGTATGAGTGTGTGTTACATTACATTCACTAGTAGGAGTGAGAAAAACAGCACGGGGTGGTGCGCATTGTATGGGTGTGTGTTACATTACATTCACTAGTAGGAGTGAGAAAAACATCACGGGGTGGTGCGCACTGTATGGTTGTGTGTTTCATTACATTCACTAGTACGAGTGAGAAAAACATCACGGGGTGGTGCGCACTGTATGGGTGTGTGTTACATTACATTCACTAGTAGGAGTGAGAAAAACATCACGGGGTGGTGCGCACTGTATGGGTGTCTGTTACATTACATTCACTAGTAGGAGTGAGAAAAACATCACGGGGTGGTGCGCACTGTATGGTTGTGTGTTACATTACATTCACTAGTAGGAGTGAGAAAAACATCACGGGGTGGTGCGCACTGTATGGGTGTGTGTTACATTACATTCACTAGTAGGAGTGAGAAAAACATCACGGGGTGGTGCGCACTGTATGGGTGTGTGTTACATTACATTCACTAGTAGGAGTGAGAAAAACATCACGGGGTGGTGTGCACTGTATGGGTGTGTGTTACATTACATTCACTAGTAGGAGTGAGAAAAACATCACGGGGTGGTGCGCATTTTATGGGTGTGTGTTACATTACATTCACTAGTAGGAGTGAGAAAAACATCACGGGGTGGTGCGCATTGTATGGGTGTGTGTTACATTACATTCACTAGTAGGAGTGAGAAAAAAATCACGGGGTGGTGCGCATTGTATGGGTGTGTGTTACATTAGATTCACTAGTAGGAGAGAGAAAAACATCACGGGGTGGTGCGCATTGTATGGGTGTGTGTTACATTACATTCACTAGTAGGAGTGAGAAAAAAATCACGGGGTGGTGCGCATTGTATGGGTGTGTGTTACATTAGATTCACTAGTAGGAGTGAGAAAAACATCACGGGGTGGTGCGCATTGTATGGGTGTGTCTTACATTAGATTCACTAGTAGGAGTGAGAAAAACATCACGGGGTGGTGCGCATTGTATGGGTGTGTGTTACATTACATTCACTAGTAGGAGTGAGAAAAACATCAAAGGGTGGTGCACATTGTATGGGTGTGTGTTACATTACATTCACTATTAGGAGTGAGAAAAACATCACGGGGTGGTGCGCATTGTATGGGTGTGTGTTACATTACGTTCACTAGTAGGAGTGAGAAAAACATCACGGGGTGGTGCTCATTGTATGGGTGTGTGTTACATTACGTTCACTAGTAGGAGTGAGAAAAACATCACGGGGTGGTGCGCATTGTATGGGTGTGTGTTACATTACTTTCACTAGTAGGAGTGAGAAAAGCATCACGGGTGGTGCGCATTGTATGGGTGTGTGTTACATTACGTTCACTAGTAGGAGTGAGAAAAACATCACGGGGCGGTGCGCATTGTATGGGTGTGTGTTACATTACTTTCACTAGTAGGAGTGAGAAAAGCATCACGGGTGGTGCGCATTGTATGGGTGTTTGTTACATTACATTCACTAGTAGGAGTGAGAAAAGCATCACGGGTGGTGCGCATTGTATGGGTGTGTGTTACATTACATTCACTAGTAGGAGTGAGAAAAAGATCACGGGGTGGTGCGCATTGTATGGGTGTGTGTTACATTACATTCACTAGTAGGAGTGAGAAAAACATCACGGGGTGGTGCGCATTGTATGGGTGTGTGTTACATTACATTCACTAGTAGGAGTGAGAAAAACATCACGGGGTGGTGCGCATTGTATGGGTGTGTGTTACATTACATTCACTAGTAGGAGTGAGAAAAACATCACGGGGTGGTGCGCATTGTATGGGTGTGCGTTACATTACATTCACTAGTAGGAGTGAGAAAATCATCACGGGGTGGTGCGCATTGTATGGGTGTGTGTTACATTACATTCACTAGTAGGAGTGAGAAAAACATCACGGGGTGGTGCGCATTGTATGGGTGTGTGTTACATTACATACACTAGTAGGAGTGAGAAAAACATCACGGGGTGGTGCGCATTGTATGGGAGTGTGTTACATTACATTCACTAGTAGGAGTGAGCAAATCATCACGGGGTGGTGCGCATTGTATGGGTGTGTGTTACATTACATTCACTAGTAGGAGTGAGAAAAACATCACGGGGTGGTGCGCATTGTATGGGTGTGTGTTACATTACATTCACTAGTAGGAGTGAGAAAAACATCACAGGGTGGTGCGCATTGTATGGGTGTGTGTTACATTAGATTCACAAATAGGAGTGAGAAAATCATCACGGGGTGGTGTGAATCGGAGGGTCTAAATTAGGATAGGCAGTGAGAGGCAATGTAGGATTGAGAAAAGCACCGCGGGGTGGTCAGCATGGGGAGGTCAGGGAACATGCAGTGGAATGTAGGATAGGTTTCTGAAAAACATCGCGGGGTGGAGCGCATTGTATGGGTGTGTGTTACATTAGATTCACTAGTAGGAGTGAGAAAAACATCACGGGGTGGTGCGCATTGTATGGGTGTGTGTTACATTACATTCACTAGTAGGAGTGAGAAAAACATCACGGGGTGGTGCGCATTGTATGGGTGTGTGTTACATTACTTTCACTAGTAGGAGTGAGAAAAGCATCACGGGTGGTGCGCATTGTATGGGTGTGTGTTACATTACATTCACTAGTAGGAGTGAGAAAAACATCACGGGGTGGTGCGCATTGTATGGGTGTGTGTTACATTAGATTCACTAGTAGGAGTGAGAAAAACATCACGGGGTGGTGCGCATTGTATGGGTGTGTGTTACATTAGATTCACTAGTAGGAGTGAGAAAAACATCACGGGGTGGTGCGCATTGTATGGGTGTGTGTTACATTACATTCACTAGTAGGAGTGAGAAAAACATCACGGGGCGGTGCGCATTTTATGGGTGTGTGTTACATTACTTTCACTAGTAGGAGTGAGAAAAGCATCACGGGTGGTGCGCATTGTATGGGTGTGTGTTACATTACTTTCACTAGTAGGAGTGAGAAAAGCATCACGGGTGGTGCGCATTGTATGGGTGTGTGTTACATTACATTCACTAGTAGGAGTGAGAAAAACATCACGGGGTGGTGCGCATTGTATGGGTGTGTGTTACATTAGATTCACTAGTAGGAGTGAGAAAAACATCACGGGGTGGTGCGCATTGTATGGGTGTGTGTTACATTAGATTCACTAGTAGGAGTGAGAAAAACATCACGGGGTGGTGCGCATTGTATGGGTGTGTGTTACATTACATTCACAAGTAGGAGTGAGAAAAACATCACGGGGCGGTGCGCATTGTATGGGTGTGTGTTACATTACTTTCACTAGTAGGAGTGAGAAAAGCATCACGGGTGGTGCGCATTGTATGGGTGTGTGTTACATTACATTCACTAGTAGGAGTGAGAAAAGCATCACGGGTGGTGCGCATTGTATGGGTGTGTGTTACATTACATTCACTAGTAGGAGTGAGAAAAAGATCACGGGGTGGTGCGCATTGTATGGGTGTGTGTTACATTACATTCACTAGTAGGAGTGAGAAAAACATCACGGGGTGGTGCGCATTGTATGGGTGTGTGTTACATTACATTCACTAGTAGGAGTGAGAAAAACATCACGGGGTGGTGCGCATTGTATGGGTGTGTGTTACATTACATTCACTAGTAGGAGTGAGAAAAACATCACGGGGTGGTGCGCATTGTATGGGTGTGCGTTACATTACATTCACTAGTAGGAGTGAGAAAATCATCACGGGGTGGTGCGCATTGTATGGGTGTGTGTTACATTACATTCACTAGTAGGAGTGAGAAAAACATCACGGGGTGGTGCGCATTGTATGGGTGTGTGTTACATTACATACACTAGTAGGAGTGAGAAAAACATCACGGGGTGGTGTGCACTGTATGGGTGTGTGTTACATTACATTCACTAGTAGGAGTGAGAAAAACATCACGGGGTGGTGCGCACTGTATGGGTGTGTGTTACATTACATTCACTAGTAGGAGTGAGAAAAACATCACGGGGTGGTGCGCACTGTATGGGTGTGTGTTACATTACATTCACTAGTAAGAGTGAGAAAAACATCACGGGGTGGTGCGCACTGTATGGGTGTGTGTTACATTACATTCACTAGTAGGAGTGAGAAAAACATCACGGGGTGGTGCGCACTGTATGGGTGTCTGTTACATTACATTCACTAGTAGGAGTGAGAAAAACATCACGGGGTGGTGCGCACTGTATGGGTGTGTGTTACATTACATTCACTAGTAAGAGTGAGAAAAACATCACGGGGTGGTGCGCACTGTATGGGTGTGTGTTACATTACATTCACTAGTAGGAGTGAGAAAAAAATCACGGGGTGGTGCGCATTGTATGGGTGTGTGTTACATTACATTCACTAGTAGGAGTGAGAAAAACATCACGGGGTGGTGCGCATTGTATGGGTGTGTGTTACATTACATTCACTAGTAGGAGTGAGAAAAACATCACGGGGTGGTGCGCATTGTATGGGTGTGTGTTACATTACATTCACTAGTAGGAGTGAGAAAAACATCACGGGGTGGTGCGCATTGTATGGGTGTGTGTTACATTACATTCACTAGTAGGAGTGACAAAAACATCACGGGGTGGTGCGCATTGTATGAGTGTGTGTTACATTACATTCACTAGTAGGAGTGAGAAAAACATCACGGGGTGGTGCGCATTGTATGGGTGTGTGTTACATTACATTCACTAGTAGGAGTGAGAAATAATCACGGGGTGGTGCGCATTGTATGGGTGTGTGTTACATTACATTCACTAGTAGGAGTGAGAAAAAAATCACGGGGTGGTGCGCATTGTATGGGTGTGTGTTACATTACATTCACTAGTAGAAGTGAGAAAAACATCACGGGGTGGTGTGAATCAGAGGGTCTGAATTAGGATAGGCAATGAGTGGCAATGTAACATGGAGAAAAGCACCGCGGGGTGGTCAGCATTGGGAGGTCAGGGAACATGCAGTGGCAATGTAGGATAGGTTTCAGAAAAACATCGCGGGATGGTGCGCGTTGTATGGGTGTGTGTTACATTAGATTCACTAGTAGGAGTGAGAAAAACATCACGGGATGGTGCGCATTGTATGGGTGTGTGTTACATTCGATTCACTAGTAGTAGTGAGAAAAACATCACGGGGTGGTGCGCATTGTATGGGTGTGTGTTACATTACATTCACTAGTAGGAGTGAGAAAAACATCACGGGGCGGTGCGCATTGTATGGGTGTGTGTTACATTACTTTCACTAGTAGGAGTGAGAAAAGCATCACGGGTGGTGCGCATTGTATGGGTGTGTGTTACATTACATTCACTAGTAGGAGTGAGAAAAAGATCACGGGGTGGTGCGCATTGTATGGGTGTGTGTTACATTACATTCACTAGTAGGAGTGAGAAAAACATCACGGGGTGGTGCGCATTGTATGGGTGTGTGTTACATTAGATTCACTAGTAGGAGTGAGAAAAACATCACGGGATGGTGCGCATTGTATGGGTGTGTGTTACATTAGATTCACTAGTAGGAGTGAGAAAAACATCTCGGGGTGGTTCGCATTGTATGGGTGTGTGTTACATTACATTCACTAGTAGGATTGAGAAAAACATCACCGGGCGGTGCGCATTGTATGGGTGTGTGTTACATTACTTTCACTAGTAGGAGTGAGAAAAGCATCACGGGTGGTGCGCATTGTATGGGTGTGTGTTACATTACATTCACTAGTAGGAGTGAGAAAAAGATCACGGGGTGGTGCGCATTGTATGGGTGTGTGTTACATTACATTCACTAGTAGGAGTGAGAAAAACATCACGGGGTGGTGCACATTGTATGGGTGTGTGTTACATTACATTCACTAGTAGGAGTGAGAAAAACATCACGGGGTGGTGCGCATTGTATGGGTGTGTATTACATTACATTCACTAGTAGGAGTGAGAAAAACATCACGGGGTGGTGCGCATTTTATGGGTGTGTGTTACATTACATTCACTAGTAGGAGTGAGAAAATCATCACGGGGAGGTGCGCATTGTATGGGTGTGTGTTACATTACATACACTAGTAGGAGTGAGAAAAACATCACGGGGTGGTGCGCATTGTATGGGAGTGTGTTACATTACATTCACTAGTAGGAGTGAGCAAATCATCACGGGGAGGTGCGCATTGTATGGGTGTGTGTTACATTACATTCACTAGTAGGAGTGAGAAAAACATCACGGGGTGGTGCGCATTGTATGGGTGTGTGTTACATTACATTCACTAGTAGGAGTGAGAAAAACATCACGGGGTGGTGCGCATTGTATGGGTGTGTGTTACATTACATTCACTAGTAGGAGTGAGAAAAACATCACGGGGTGGTGCGCACTGTATGGGTGTGTGTTACATTACATTCACTAGTAGGAGTGAGAAAAAAATCACGGGGTGGTGCGCACTGTATGGGTGTGTGTTACATTACATTCACTAGTAGGAGTGAGAAAAACATCACGGGGTGGTGCGCACTGTATGGGTGTGTGTTACATTACATTCACTAGTAGGAGTGAGAAAAACATCACGGGGTGGTGCGCATTTTATGGGTGTGTCTTACATTACATTCACTAGTAGGAGTGAGAAAAACATCACGGGGTGGTGCGCATTGTATGGGTGTGTGTTACATTACATTCACTAGTAGGAGTGAGAAAAAAATCACGGGGTGGTGCGCATTGTATGGGTGTGTGTTACATTACATTCACTAGTAGGAGAGAGAAAAACATCACGGGGTGGTGCGCATTGTATGGGTGTGTGTTACATTACATTCACTAGTAGGAGTGAGCAAATCATCACGGGGAGGTGCGCATTGTATGGGTGTGTGTTACATTACATTCACTAGTAGGAGTGAGAAAAACATCACGGGGTGGTGCGCATTGTATGGGTGTGTGTTACATTACATTCACTAGTAGGAGTGAGAAAAACATCACGGGGTGGTGCGCACTGTATGGGTGTGTGTTACATTACATTCACTAGTAGGAGTGAGAAAAAAATCACGGGGTGGTGCGCACTGTATGGGTGTGTGTTACATTACTTTCACTAGTAGGAGTGAGAAAAACATCACGGGGTGGTGCGCACTGTATGGGTGTGTGTTACATTACATTCACTAGTAGGAGTGAGAAAAACATCACGGGGTGGTGCGCATTTTATGGGTGTGTGTTACATTACATTCACTAGTAGGAGTGAGAAAAACATCACGGGGTGGTGCGCATTGTATGGGTGTGTGTTACATTACATTCACTAGTAGGAGTGAGAAAAAAATCACGGGGTGGTGCGCATTGTATGGGTGTGTGTTACATTACATTCACTAGTAGGAGAGAGAAAAACATCACGGGGTGGTGCGCATTGTATGGGTGTGTGTTACATTACATTCACTAGTAGGAGTGAGAAAAACAGCACGGGGTGGTGCGCATTGTATGGGTGTGTGTTACATTACATTCACTAGTAGGAGTGAGAAAAACATCACGGGGTGGTGCGCACTGTATGGGTGTGTGTTTCATTACATTCACTAGTAGGAGTGAGAAAAACATCACGGGGTGGTGCGCACTGTATGGGTGTGTGTTACATTACATTCACTAGTAGGAGTGAGAAAAACATCACGGGGTGGTGCGAACTGTATGGGTGTCTGTTACATTACATTCACTAGTAGGAGTGAGAAAAACATCACGGGGTGGTGCGCACTGTATGGTTGTGTGTTACATTACATTCACTAGTAGGAGTGAGAAAAACATCACGGGGTGGTGCGCACTGTATGGGTGTGTGTTACATTACATTCACTAGTAGGAGTGAGAAAAACATCACGGGGTGGTGCGCACTGTATGGGTGTGTGTTACATTACATTCACTAGTAGGAGTGAGAAAAACATCACGGGGTGGTGTGCACTGTATGGGTGTGTGTTACATTACATTCACTAGTAGGAGTGAGAAAAACATCACGGGGTGGTGCGCATTGTATGGGTGTGTGTTACATTACGTTCACTAGTAGGAGTGAGAAAAACATCACGGGGTGGTGCTCATTGTATGGGTGTGTGTTACATTACGTTCACTAGTAGGAGTGAGAAAAACATCACGGGGTGGTGCGCATTGTATGGGTGTGTGTTACTTTACATTCACTAGTAGGAGTGAGAAAAACTTCACGGGGTGGTGCGCATTGTATGGGTGTGTGTTACATTACGTTCACTAGTAGGAGTGAGAAAAACATCACGGGGTAGTGCGCATTGTATGGCTGTGTGTTACATTACGTTCACTAGTAGGAGTGAGAAAAACATCACGGGGTGGTGCGCATTGTATGGGTGTGTGTTACATTACATTCACTAGTAGGAGTGAGAAAAACATCACGGGGTGGTGCGCATTGTATGGGTGTGTGTTACATTAGATTCACAAATAGGAGTGAGAAAATCATCACGGGGTGGTGTGAATCGGAGGGTCTAAATTAGGATAGGCAGTGAGAGGCAATGTAGGATTGAGAAAAGCACCGCGGGGTGGTCAGCATGGGGAGGTCAGGGAACATGCAGTGGAATGTAGGATAGGTTTCTGAAAAACATCGCGGGGTGGAGCGCATTGTATGGGTGTGTGTTACATTAGATTCACTAGTAGGAGTGAGAAAAACATCACGGGGTGGTGCGCATTGTATGGGTGTGTGTTACATTACATTCACTAGTAGGAGTGAGAAAAACATCACGGGGTGGTGCGCATTGTATGGGTGTGTGTTACATTACTTTCACTAGTAGGAGTGAGAAAAGCATCACGGGTGGTGCACATTGTATGGGTGTGTGTTACATTACATTCACTAGTAGGAGTGAGAAAAAGATCACGGGGTGGTGCGCATTGTATGGGTGTGTGTTACATTACATTCACTAGTAGGAGTGAGAAAAACATCACGGGGTGGTGCGCATTGTATGGGTGTGTGTTACATTAGATTCACTAGTAGGAGTGAGAAAAACATCACGGGGTGGTGCGCATTGTATGGGTGTGTGTTACATTAGATTCACTAGTAGGAGTGAGAAAAACATCACGGGGTGGTGCGCATTGTATGGGTGTGTGTTACATTACATTCACTAGTAGGAGTGAGAAAAACATCACGGGGCGGTGCGCATTGTATGGGTGGGTTTACATTACTTTCACTAGTAGGAGTGAGAAAAGCATCACGGGTAGTGCGCATTGTATGGGTGTGTGTTACATTACATTCACTAGTAGGAGTGAGAAAAGCATCACGGGTGGTGCGCATTGTATGGGTGTGTGTTACATTACATTCACTAGTAGGAGTGAGAAAAAGATCACGGGGTGGTGCGCATTGTATTGGTGTGTGTTACATTACATTCACTAGTAGGAGTGAGAAAAACATCACGGGGTGGTGCGCATTGTATGTGTGTGTGTTACATTACATTCACTAGTAGGAGTGAGAAAAACATCACGGGGTGGTGCGCATTGTATGGGTGTGTGTTACATTACATTCACTAGTAGGAGTGAGAAAAACATCACGGGGTGGTGCGCATTGTATGGGTGTGCGTTACATTACATTCACTAGTAGGAGTGAGAAAATCATCACGGGGTGGTGCGCATTGTATGGGTGTGTGTTACATTACATTCACTAGTAGGAGTGAGAAAAACATCACGGGGTGGTGCGCATTGTATGGGTGTGTGTTACATTACATACACTAGTAGGAGTGAGAAAAACATCACGGGGTGGTGCGCATTGTATGGGAGTGTGTTACATTACATTCACTAGTAGGAGTGAGCAAATCATCACGGGGTGGTGCGCATTGTATGGGTGTGTGTTACATTACATTCACTAGTAGGAGTGAGAAAAACATCACGGGGTGGTGCGCATTGTATGGGTGTGTGTTACATTACATTCACTAGTAGGAGTGAGAAAAACATCACGGGGTGGTGCGCATTGTATGGGTGTGTGTTACATTAGATTCACAAATAGGAGTGAGAAAATCATCACGGGGTGGTGTGAATCGGAGGGTCTAAATTAGGATAGGCAGTGAGAGGCAATGTAGGATTGAGAAAAGCACCGCGGGGTGGTCAGCATGGGGAGGTCAGGGAACATGCAGTGGAATGTAGGATAGGTTTCTGAAAAACATCGCGGGGTGGAGCGCATTGTATGGGTGTGTGTTACATTAGATTCACTAGTAGGAGTGAGAAAAACATCACGGGGTGGTGCGCATTGTATGGGTGTGTGTTACATTACATTCACTAGTAGGAGTGAGAAAAACATCACGGGGTGGTGCGCATTGTATGGGTGTGTGTTACATTACTTTCACTAGTAGGAGTGAGAAAAGCATCACGGGTGGTGCGCATTGTATGGGTGTGTGTTACATTACATTCACTAGTAGGAGTGAGAAAAACATCACGGGGTGGTGCGCATTGTATGGGTGTGTGTTACATTAGATTCACTAGTAGGAGTGAGAAAAACATCACGGGGTGGTGCGCATTGTATGGGTGTGTGTTACATTAGATTCACTAGTAGGAGTGAGAAAAACATCACGGGGTGGTGCGCATTGTATGGGTGTGTGTTACATTACATTCACTAGTAGGAGTGAGAAAAACATCACGGGGCGGTGCGCATTGTATGGGTGTGTGTTACATTACTTTCACTAGTAGGAGTGAGAAAAGCATCACGGGGTGGTGCGCATTGTATGGGTGTGTGTTACATTACATTCACTAGTAGGAGTGAGAAAAACATCACGGGGTGGTGCGCATTGTATGGGTGTGTGTTACATTACATACACTAGTAGGAGTGAGAAAAACATCACGGGGTGGTGCGCATGGTATGGGAGTGTGTTACATTACATTCACTAGTAGGAGTGAGCAAATCATCACGGGGTGGTGCGCATTGTATGGGTGTGTGTTACATTACATTCACTAGTAGGAGTGAGAAAAACATCACGGGGTGGTGCGCATTGTATGGGTGTGTGTTACATTACATTCACTAGTAGGAGTGAGAAAAACATCACGGGGTGGTGGGCATTGTATGGGTGTGTGTTACATTACATTCACTAGTAGGAGTGAGAAAAACATCAAAGGGTGGTGCGCATTGTATGGGTGTGTGTTACATTACATTCACTAGTAGGAGTGAGAAAAACATCACGGGGTGGTGCGCATTGTATGAGTGTGTGTTACATTACATTCACTAGTAGGAGTGAGAAAAACAGCACGGGGTGGTGCGCATTGTATGGGTGTGTGTTACATTACATTCACTAGTAGGAGTGAGAAAAACATCACGGGGTGGTGCGCACTGTATGGGTGTGTGTTTCATTACATTCACTAGTACGAGTGAGAAAAACATCACGGGGTGGTGCGCACTGTATGGGTGTGTGTTACATTACATTCACTAGTAGGAGTGAGAAAAACATCACGGGGTGGTGCGCACTGTATTGGTGTCTGTTACATTACATTCACTAGTAGGAGTGAGAAAAACATCACGGGGTGGTGCGCACTGTATGGTTGTGTGTTACATTACATTCACTAGTAGGAGTGAGAAAAACGTCACGGGGTGGTGCGCACTGTATGGGTGTGTGTTACATTACATTCACTAGTAGGAGTGAGAAAAACATCACGGGGTGGTGCGCACTGTATGGGTGTGTGTTACATTACATTCACTAGTAGGAGTGAGAAAAACATCACGGGGTGGTGTGCACTGTATGGGTGTGTGTTACATTACATTCACTAGTAGGAGTGAGAAAAACATCACGGGGTGGTGCGCATTTTATGGGTGTGTGTTACATTACATTCACTAGTAGGAGTGAGAAAAACATCACGGGGTGGTGCGCATTGTATGGGTGTGTGTTACATTACATTCACTAGTAGGAGTGAGAAAAAAATCACGGGGTGGTGCGCATTGTATGGGTGTGTGTTACATTAGATTCACTAGTAGGAGAGAGAAAAACATCACGGGGTGGTGCGCATTGTATGGGTGTGTGTTACATTACATTCACTAGTAGGAGTGAGAAAAAAATCACGGGGTGGTGCGCATTGTATGGGTGTGTGTTACATTAGATTCACTAGTAGGAGTGAGAAAAACATCACGGGGTGGTGCGCATTGTATGGGTGTGTCTTACATTAGATTCACTAGTAGGAGTGAGAAAAACATCACGGGGTGGTGCGCATTGTATGGGTGTGTGTTACATTACATTCACTAGTAGGAGTGAGAAAAACATCAAAGGGTGGTGCACATTGTATGGGTGTGTGTTACATTACATTCACTATTAGGAGTGAGAAAAACATCACGGGGTGGTGCGCATTGTATGGGTGTGTGTTACATTACGTTCACTAGTAGGAGTGAGAAAAACATCACGGGGTGGTGCTCATTGTATGGGTGTGTGTTACATTACGTTCACTAGTAGGAGTGAGAAAAACATCACGGGGTGGTGCGCATTGTATGGGTGTGTGTTACATTACTTTCACTAGTAGGAGTGAGAAAAGCATCACGGGTGGTGCGCATTGTATGGGTGTGTGTTACATTACGTTCACTAGTAGGAGTGAGAAAAACATCACGGGGCGGTGCGCATTGTATGGGTGTGTGTTACATTACTTTCACTAGTAGGAGTGAGAAAAGCATCACGTGTGGTTCGCATTGTATGGGTGTGTGTTACATTACATTCACTAGTAGGAGTGAGAAAAGCATCACGGGTGGTGCGCATTGTATGGGTGTGTGTTACATTACATTCACTAGTAGGAGTGAGAAAAAGATCACGGGGTGGTGCGCATTGTATGGGTGTGTGTTACATTACATTCACTAGTAGGAGTGAGAAAAACATCACGGGGTGGTGCGCATTGTATGGGTGTGTGTTACATTACATTCACTAGTAGGAGTGAGAAAAACATCACGGGGTGGTGCGCATTGTATGGGTGTGTGTTACATTACATTCACTAGTAGGAGTGAGAAAAACATCACGGGGTGGTGCGCATTGTATGGGTGTGCGTTACATTACATTCACTAGTAGGAGTGAGAAAATCATCACGGGGTGGTGCGCATTGTATGGGTGTGTGTTACATTACATTCACTAGTAGGAGTGAGAAAAACATCACGGGGTGGTGCGCATTGTATGGGTGTGTGTTACATTACATACACTAGTAGGAGTGAGAAAAACATCACGGGGTGGTGCGCATTGTATGGGAGTGTGTTACATTACATTCACTAGTAGGAGTGAGCAAATCATCACGGGGTGGTGCGCATTGTATGGGTGTGTGTTACATTACATTCACTAGTAGGAGTGAGAAAAACATCACGGGGTGGTGCGCATTGTATGGGTGTGTGTTACATTACATTCACTAGTAGGAGTGAGAAAAACATCACGGGGTGGTGCGCATTGTATGGGTGTGTGTTACATTAGATTCACAAATAGGAGTGAGAAAATCATCACGGGGTGGTGTGAATCGGAGGGTCTAAATTAGGATAGGCAGTGAGAGGCAATGTAGGATTGAGAAAAGCACCGCGGGGTGGTCAGCATGGGGAGGTCAGGGAACATGCAGTGGAATGTAGGATAGGTTTCTGAAAAACATCGCGGGGTGGAGCGCATTGTATGGGTGTGTGTTACATTAGATTCACTAGTAGGAGTGAGAAAAACATCACGGGGTGGTGCGCATTGTATGGGTGTGTGTTACATTACATTCACTAGTAGGAGTGAGAAAAACATCACGGGGTGGTGCGCATTGTATGGGTGTGTGTTACATTACTTTCACTAGTAGGAGTGAGAAAAGCATCACGGGTGGTGCGCATTGTATGGGTGTGTGTTACATTACATTCACTAGTAGGAGTGAGAAAAACATCACGGGGTGGTGCGCATTGTATGGGTGTGTGTTACATTAGATTCACTAGTAGGAGTGAGAAAAACATCACGGGGTGGTGCGCATTGTATGGGTGTGTGTTACATTAGATTCACTAGTAGGAGTGAGAAAAACATCACGGGGTGGTGCGCATTGTATGGGTGTGTGTTACATTACATTCACTAGTAGGAGTGAGAAAAACATCACGGGGCGGTGCGCATTTTATGGGTGTGTGTTACATTACTTTCACTAGTAGGAGTGAGAAAAGCATCACGGGTGGTGCGCATTGTATGGGTGTGTGTTACATTACTTTCACTAGTAGGAGTGAGAAAAGCATCACGGGTGGTGCGCATTGTATGGGTGTGTGTTACATTACATTCACTAGTAGGAGTGAGAAAAACATCACGGGGTGGTGCGCATTGTATGGGTGTGTGTTACATTAGATTCACTAGTAGGAGTGAGAAAAACATCACGGGGTGGTGCGCATTGTATGGGTGTGTGTTACATTAGATTCACTAGTAGGAGTGAGAAAAACATCACGGGGTGGTGCGCATTGTATGGGTGTGTGTTACATTACATTCACTAGTAGGAGTGAGAAAAACATCACGGGGCGGTGCGCATTGTATGGGTGTGTGTTACATTACTTTCACTAGTAGGAGTGAGAAAAGCATCACGGGTGGTGCGCATTGTATGGGTGTGTGTTACATTACATTCACTAGTAGGAGTGAGAAAAGCATCACGGGTGGTGCGCATTGTATGGGTGTGTGTTACATTACATTCACTAGTAGGAGTGAGAAAAAGATCACGGGGTGGTGCGCATTGTATGGGTGTGTGTTACATTACATTCACTAGTAGGAGTGAGAAAAACATCACGGGGTGGTGCGCATTGTATGGGTGTGTGTTACATTACATTCACTAGTAGGAGTGAGAAAAACATCACGGGGTGGTGCGCATTGTATGGGTGTGTGTTACATTACATTCACTAGTAGGAGTGAGAAAAACATCACGGGGTGGTGCGCATTGTATGGGTGTGCGTTACATTACATTCACTAGTAGGAGTGAGAAAATCATCACGGGGTGGTGCGCATTGTATGGGTGTGTGTTACATTACATTCACTAGTAGGAGTGAGAAAAACATCACGGGGTGGTGCGCATTGTATGGGTGTGTGTTACATTACATACACTAGTAGGAGTGAGAAAAACATCACGGGGTGGTGTGCACTGTATGGGTGTGTGTTACATTACATTCACTAGTAGGAGTGAGAAAAACATCACGGGGTGGTGCGCACTGTATGGGTGTGTGTTACATTACATTCACTAGTAGGAGTGAGAAAAACATCACGGGGTGGTGCGCACTGTATGGGTGTGTGTTACATTACATTCACTAGTAAGAGTGAGAAAAACATCACGGGGTGGTGCGCACTGTATGGGTGTGTGTTACATTACATTCACTAGTAGGAGTGAGAAAAACATCACGGGGTGGTGCGCACTGTATGGGTGTCTGTTACATTACATTCACTAGTAGGAGTGAGAAAAACATCACGGGGTGGTGCGCACTGTATGGGTGTGTGTTACATTACATTCACTAGTAAGAGTGAGAAAAACATCACGGGGTGGTGCGCACTGTATGGGTGTGTGTTACATTACATTCACTAGTAGGAGTGAGAAAAAAATCACGGGGTGGTGCGCACTGTATGGGTGTGTGTTACATTACATTCACTAGTCGGAGTGAGAAAAACATCACGGGGTGGTGCGCACTGTATGGGTGTGTGTTACATTACATTCACTAGTAGGAGTGAGAAAAACATCACGGGGTGGTGCGCATTTTATGGGTGTGTGTTACATTACATTCACTAGTAGGAGTGAGAAAAACATCACGGGGTGGTGCGCATTGTATGGGTGTGTGTTACATTACATTCACTAGTAGGAGTGAGAAAAAAATCACGGGGTGGTGCGCATTGTATGGGTGTGTGTTACATTACATTCACTAGTAGGAGAGAGAAAAACATCACGGGGTGGTGCGCATTGTATGGGTGTGTGTTACATTACATTCACTAGTAGGAGTGAGAAAAACAGCACGGGGTGGTGCGCATTGTATGGGTGTGTGTTACATTACATTCACTAGTAGGAGTGAGAAAAACATCACGGGGTGGTGCGCACTGTATGGGTGTGTGTTTCATTACATTCACTAGTAGGAGTGAGAAAAACATCACGGGGTGGTGCGCACTGTATGGGTGTGTGTTACATTACATTCACTAGTAGGAGTGAGAAAAACATCACGGGGTGGTGCGCACTGTATGGGTGTCTGTTACATTACATTCACTAGTAGGAGTGAGAAAAACATCACGGGGTGGTGCGCACTGTATGGTTGTGTGTTACATTACATTCACTAGTAGGAGTGAGAAAAACATCACGGGGTGGTGCGCATTGTATGGGTGTGTGTTACATTACATTCACTAGTAGGAGTGAGAAAAAAATCACGGGGTGGTGCGCATTGTATGGGTGTGTGTTACATTACATTCACTAGTAGGAGTGAGAAAAACATCACGGGGTGGTGCGCATTGTATGGGTGTGTGTTACATTAGATTCACAAATAGGAGTGAGAAAATCATCACGGGGTGGTGTGAATCGGAGGGTCTAAATTAGGATAGGCAGTGAGAGGCAATGTAGGATTGAGAAAAGCACCGCGGGGTGGTCAGCATGGGGAGGTCAGGGAACATGCAGTGGAATGTAGGATAGGTTTCTGAAAAACATCGCGGGGTGGAGCGCATTGTATGGGTGTGTGTTACATTAGATTCACTAGTAGGAGTGAGAAAAACATCACGGGGTGGTGCGCATTGTATGGGTGTGTGTTACATTACATTCACTAGTAGGAGTGAGAAAAACATCACGGGGTGGTGCGCATTGTATGGGTGTGTGTTACATTACTTTCACTAGTAGGAGTGAGAAAAGCATCACGGGTGGTGCGCATTGTATGGGTGTGTGTTACATTACATTCACTAGTAGGAGTGAGAAAAACATCACGGGGTGGTGCGCATTGTATGGGTGTGTGTTACATTAGATTCACTAGTAGGAGTGAGAAAAACATCACGGGGTGGTGCGCATTGTATGGGTGTGTGTTACATTAGATTCACTAGTAGGAGTGAGAAAAACATCACGGGGTGGTGCGCATTGTATGGGTGTGTGTTACATTACATTCACTAGTAGGAGTGAGAAAAACATCACGGGGCGGTGCGCATTTTATGGGTGTGTGTTACATTACTTTCACTAGTAGGAGTGAGAAAAGCATCACGGGTGGTGCGCATTGTATGGGTGTGTGTTACATTACTTTCACTAGTAGGAGTGAGAAAAGCATCACGGGTGGTGCGCATTGTATGGGTGTGTGTTACATTACATTCACTAGTAGGAGTGAGAAAAACATCACGGGGTGGTGCGCATTGTATGGGTGTGTGTTACATTAGATTCACTAGTAGGAGTGAGAAAAACATCACGGGGTGGTGCGCATTGTATGGGTGTGTGTTACATAAGGTTCACTAGTAGGAGTGAGAAAAACATCACGGGGTGGTGCGCATTGTATGGGTGTGTGTTACATTACATTCACTAGTAGGAGTGAGAAAAACATCACGGGGCGGTGCGCATTGTATGGGTGTGTGTTACATTACTTTCACTAGTAGGAGTGAGAAAAGCATCACGGGTGGTGCGCATTGTATGGGTGTGTGTTACATTACATTCACTAGTAGGAGTGAGAAAAGCATCACGGGTGGTGCGCATTGTATGGGTGTGTGTTACATTACATTCACTAGTAGGAGTGAGAAAAAGATCACGGGGTGGTGCGCATTGTATGGGTGTGTGTTACATTACATTCACTAGTAGGAGTGAGAAAAACATCACGGGGTGGTGCGCATTGTATGGGTGTGTGTTACATTACATTCACTAGTAGGAGTGAGAAAAACATCACGGGGTGGTGCGCATTGTATGGGTGTGTGTTACATTACATTCACTAGTAGGAGTGAGAAAAATATCACGGGGTGGTGCGCATTGTATGGGTGTGCGTTACATTACATTCACTAGTAGGAGTGAGAAAATCATCACGGGGTGGTGCGCATTGTATGGGTGTGTGTTCCATTACATTCACTAGTAGGAGTGAGAAAAACATCACGGGGTGGTGCGCATTGTATGGGTGTGTGTTACATTACATACACTAGTAGGAGTGAGAAAAACATCACGGGGTGGTGTGCACTGTATGGGTGTGTGTTACATTACATTCACTAGTAGGAGTGAGAAAAACATCACGGGGTGGTGCGCACTGTATGGGTGTGTGTTACATTACATTCACTAGTAGGAGTGAGAAAAACATCACGGGGTGGTGCGCACTGTATGGGTGTGTGTTACATTACATTCACTAGTAAGAGTGAGAAAAACATCACGGGGTGGTGCGCACTGTATGGGTGTGTGTTACATTACATTCACTAGTAGGAGTGAGAAAAACATCACGGGGTGGTGCGCACTGTATGGGTGTCTGTTACATTACATTCACTAGTAGGAGTGAGAAAAACATCACGGGGTGGTGCGCACTGTATGGGTGTGTGTTACATTACATTCACTAGTAAGAGTGAGAAAAACATCACGGGGTGGTGCGCACTGTATGGGTGTGTGTTACATTACATTCACTAGTAGGAGTGAGAAAAAAATCACGGGGTGGTGCGCACTGTATGGGTGTGTGTTACATTACATTCACTAGTAGGAGTGAGAAAAACATCACGGGGTGGTGCGCACTGTATGGGTGTGTGTTACATTACATTCACTAGTAGGAGTGAGAAAAACATCACGGGGTGGTGCGCATTTTATGGGTGTGTGTTACATTACATTCACTAGTAGGAGTGAGAAAAACATCACGGGGTGGTGCGCATTGTATGGGTGTGTGTTACATTACATTCACTAGTAGGAGTGAGAAAAAAATCACGGGGTGGTGCGCATTGTATGGGTGTGTGTTACATTACATTCACTAGTAGGAGAGAGAAAAACATCACGGGGTGGTGCGCATTGTATGGGTGTGTGTTACATTACATTCACTAGTAGGAGTGAGAAAAACAGCACGGGGTGGTGCGCATTGTATGGGTGTGTGTTACATTACATTCACTAGTAGGAGTGAGAAAAACATCACGGGGTGGTGCGCACTGTATGGGTGTGTGTTTCATTACATTCACTAGTAGGAGTGAGAAAAACATCACGGGGTGGTGCGCACTGTATGGGTGTGTGTTACATTACATTCACTAGTAGGAGTGAGAAAAACATCACGGGGTGGTGCGCACTGTATGGGTGTCTGTTACATTACATTCACTAGTAGGAGTGAGAAAAACATCACGGGGTGGTGCGCACTGTATGGTTGTGTGTTACATTACATTCACTAGTAGGAGTGAGAAAAACATCACGGGGTGGTGCGCACTGTATGGGTGTGTGTTACATTACATTCACTAGTAGGAGTGAGAAAAACATCACGGGGTCGTGCGCACTGTATGGGTGTGTGTTACATTACATTCACTAGTAGGAGTGAGAAAAACATCACGGGGTGGTGTGCACTGTATGGGTGTGTGTTACATTACATTCACTAGTAGGAGTGAGAAAAACATCACGGGGTGGTGCGCATTTTATGGGTGTGTGTTACATTACATTCACTAGTAGGAGTGAGAAAAACATCACGGGGTGGTGCGCATTGTATGGGTGTGTGTTACATTACATTCACTAGTAGGAGTGAGAAAAAAATCACGGGGTGGTGCGCATTGTATGGGTGTGTGTTACATTACATTCACTAGTAGGAGAGAGAAAAACATCACGGGGTGGTGCGCATTGTATGGGTGTGTGTTACATTACATTCTCTATTAGGAGTGAGAAAAAAATCACGGGGTGGTGCGCATTGTATGGGTGTGTGTTACATTAGATTCACTAGTAGGAGTGAGAAAAACATCACGGGGTGGTGCGCATTGTATGGGTGTGTCTTACATTAGATTCACTAGTAGGAGTGAGAAAAACATCACGGCGTGGTGCGCATTGTATGGGTGTGTGTTACATTACATTCACTAGTAGGAGTGAGAAAAACATCAAAGGGTGGTGCACATTGTATGGGTGTGTGTTACATTACATTCACTAGTAGGAGTGAGAAAAACATCACGGGGTGGTGCGCATTGTATGGGTGTGTGTTACATTACGTTCACTAGTAGGAGTGAGAAAAACATCACGGGGTGGTGCTCATTGTATGGGTGTGTGTTACATTACGTTCACTAGTAGGAGTGAGAAAAACATCACGGGGTGGTGCGCATTGTATGGGTGTGTGTTACTTTACATTCACTAGTAGGAGTGAGAAAAACTTCACGGGGTGGTGCGCATTGTATGGGTGTGTGTTACATTACGTTCACTAGTAGGAGTGAGAAAAACATCACGGGGTAGTGCGCATTGTATGGCTGTGTGTTACATTACGTTCACTAGTAGGAGTGAGAAAAACATCACGGGGTGGTGCGCATTGTATGGGTGTGTGTTACATTACATTCACTAGTAGGAGTGAGAAAAACATCACGGGGTGGTGCGCATTGTATGGGTGTGTGTTACATTAGATTCACAAATAGGAGTGAGAAAATCATCACGGGGTGGTGTGAATCGGAGGGTCTAAATTAGGATAGGCAGTGAGAGGCAATGTAGGATTGAGAAAAGCACCGCGGGGTGGTCAGCATGGGGAGGTCAGGGAACATGCAGTGGAATGTAGGATAGGTTTCTGAAAAACATCGCGGGGTGGAGCGCATTGTATGGGTGTGTGTTACATTAGATTCACTAGTAGGAGTGAGAAAAACATCACGGGGTGGTGCGCATTGTATGGGTGTGTGTTACATTACATTCACTAGTAGGAGTGAGAAAAACATCACGGGGTGGTGCGCATTGTATGGGTGTGTGTTACATTACTTTCACTAGTAGGAGTGAGAAAAGCATCACGGGTGGTGCGCATTGTATGGGTGTGTGTTACATTACATTCACTAGTAGGAGTGAGAAAAAGATCACGGTGTGGTGCGCATTGTATGGGTGTGTGTTACATTAGATTCACTAGTAGGAGTGAGAAAAACATCACGGGGTGGTGCGCATTGTATGGGTGTGTGTTACATTAGATTCACTAGTAGGAGTGAGAAAAACATCACGGGGTGGTGCGCATTGTATGGGTGTGTGTTACATTAGATTCACTAGTAGGAGTGAGAAAAACATCACGGGGTGGTGCGCATTGTATGGGTGTGTGTTACATTACATTCACTAGTAGGAGTGAGAAAAACATCACGGGGCGGTGCGCATTGTATGGGTGGGTTTACATTACTTTCACTAGTAGGAGTGAGAAAAGCATCACGGGTAGTGCGCATTGTATGGGTGTGTGTTACATTACATTCACTAGTAGGAGTGAGAAAAGCATCACGGGTGGTGCGCATTGTATGGGTGTGTGTTACATTACATTCACTAGTAGGAGTGAGAAAAAGATCACGGGGTGGTGCGCATTGTATTGGTGTGTGTTACATTACATTCACTAGTAGGAGTGAGAAAAACATCACGGGGTGGTGCGCATTGTATGGGTGTGTGTTACATTACATTCACTAGTAGGAGTGAGAAAAACATCACGGGGTGGTGCGCATTGTATGGGTGTGTGTTACATTACATTCACTAGTAGGAGTGAGAAAAACATCACGGGGTGGTGCGCATTGTATGGGTGTGCGTTACATTACATTCACTAGTAGGAGTGAGAAAATCATCACGGGGTGGTGCGCATTGTATGGGTGTGTGTTACATTACATTCACTAGTAGGAGTGAGAAAAACATCACGGGGTGGTGCGCATTGTATGGGTGTGTGTTACATTACATACACTAGTAGGAGTGAGAAAAACATCACGGGGTGGTGCGCATTGTATGGGAGTGTGTTACATTACATTCACTAGTAGGAGTGAGCAAATCATCACGGGGTGGTGCGCATTGTATGGGTGTGTGTTACATTACATTCACTAGTAGGAGTGAGAAAAACATCACGGGGTGGTGCGCATTGTATGGGTGTGTGTTACATTACATTCACTAGTAGGAGTGAGAAAAACATCACGGGGTGGTGCGCATTGTATGGGTGTGTGTTACATTAGATTCACAAATAGGAGTGAGAAAATCATCACGGGGTGGTGTGAATCGGAGGGTCTAAATTAGGATAGGCAGTGAGAGGCAATGTAGGATTGAGAAAAGCACCGTGGGGTGGTCAGCATGGGGAGGTCAGGGAACATGCAGTGGAATGTAGGATAGGTTTCTGAAAAACATCGCGGGGTGGAGCGCATTGTATGGGTGTGTGTTACATTAGATTCACTAGTAGGAGTGAGAAAAACATCACGGGGTGGTGCGCATTGTATGGGTGTGTGTTACATTACATTCACTAGTAGGAGTGAGAAAAACATCACGGGGTGGTGCGCATTGTATGGGTGTGTGTTACATTACTTTCACTAGTAGGAGTGAGAAAAGCATCACGGGTGGTGCGCATTGTATGGGTGTGTGTTACATTACATTCACTAGTAGGAGTGAGAAAAACATCACGGGGTGGTGCGCATTGTATGGGTGTGTGTTACATTAGATTCACTAGTAGGAGTGAGAAAAACATCACGGGGTGGTGCGCATTGTATGGGTGTGTGTTACATTAGATTCACTAGTAGGAGTGAGAAAAACATCACGGGGTGGTGCGCATTGTATGGGTGTGTGTTACATTACATTCACTAGTAGGAGTGAGAAAAACATCACGGGGCGGTGCGCATTGTATGGGTGTGTGTTACATTACTTTCACTAGTAGGAGTGAGAAAAGCATCACGGGTGGTGCGCATTGTATGGGTGTGTGTTACATTACTTTCACTAGTAGGAGTGAGAAAAGCATCACGGGTGGTGCGCATTGTATGGGTGTGTGTTACATTACATTCACTAGTAGGAGTGAGAAAAACATCACGGGGTGGTGCGCATTGTATGGGTGTGTGTTACATTAGATTCACTAGTAGGAGTGAGAAAAACATCACGGGGTGGTGCGCATTGTATGGGTGTGTGTTACATTAGATTCACTAGTAGGAGTGAGAAAAACATCACGGGGTGGTGCGCATTGTATGGGTGTGTGTTACATTACATTCACTAGTAGGAGTGAGAAAAACATCACGGGGCGGTGCGCATTGTATGGGTGTGTGTTACATTACTTTCACTAGTAGGAGTGAGAAAAGCATCACGGGTGGTGCGCATTGTATGGGTGTGTGTTACATTACATTCACTAGTAGGAGTGAGAAAAGCATCACGGTTGGTGCGCATTGTATGGGTGTGTGTTACATTACATTCACTAGTTGGAGTGAGAAAAAGATCACGGGGTGGTGCGCATTGTATGGGTGTGTGTTACATTACATTCACTAGTAGGAGTGAGAAAAACATCACGGGGTGGTGCGCATTGTATGGGTGTGTGTTACATTACATTCACTAGTAGGAGTGAGAAAAACATCACGGGGTGGTGCGCATTGTATGGGTGTGTGTTACATTACATTCACTAGTAGGAGTGAGAAAAACATCACGGGGTGGTGCGCATTGTATGGGTGTGCGTTACATTACATTCACTAGTAGGAGTGAGAAAATCATCACGGGGTGGTGCGCATTGTATGGGTGTGTGTTACATTACATTCACTAGTAGGAGTGAGAAAAACATCACGGGGTGGTGCGCATTGTATGGGTGTGTGTTACATTACATACACTAGTAGGAGTGAGAAAAACATCACGGGGTGGTGCGCATGGTATGGGAGTGTGTTACATTACATTCACTAGTAGGAGTGAGCAAATCATCACGGGGTGGTGCGCATTGTATGGGTGTGTGTTACATTACATTCACTAGTAGGAGTGAGAAAAACATCACGGGGTGGTGCGCATTGTATGGGTGTGTGTTACATTACATTCACTAGTAGCAGTGAGAAAAACATCACGGGGTGGTGGGCATTGTATGGGTGTGTGTTACATTACATTCACTAGTAGGAGTGAGAAAAACATCAAAGGGTGGTGCGCATTGTATGGGTGTGTGTTACATTACATTCACTAGTAGGAGTGAGAAAAACATCACGGGGTGGTGCGCATTGTATGAGTGTGTGTTACATTACATTCACTAGTAGGAGTGAGAAAAACAGCACGGGGTGGTGCGCATTGTATGGGTGTGTGTTACATTACATTCACTAGTAGGAGTGAGAAAAACATCACGGGGTGGTGCGCACTGTATGGGTGTGTGTTTCATTACATTCACTAGTACGAGTGAGAAAAACATCACGGGGTGGTGCGCACTGTATGGGTGTGTGTTACATTACATTCACTAGTAGGAGTGAGAAAAACATCACGGGGTGGTGCGCACTGTATGGGTGTCTGTTACATTACATTCACTAGTAGGAGTGAGAAAAACATCACGGGGTGGTGCGCACTGTATGGTTGTGTGTTACATTACATTCACTAGTAGGAGTGAGAAAAACATCACGGGGTGGTGCGCACTGTATGGGTGTGTGTTACATTACATTCACTAGTAGGAGTGAGAAAAACATCACGGGGTGGTGCGCACTGTATGGGTGTGTGTTACATTACATTCACTAGTAGGAGTGAGAAAAACATCACGGGGTGGTGTGCACTGTATGGGTGTGTGTTACATTACATTCACTAGTAGGAGTGAGAAAAACATCACGGGGTGGTGCGCATTTTATGGGTGTGTGTTACATTACATTCACTAGTAGGAGTGAGAAAAACATCACGGGGTGGTGCGCATTGTATGGGTGTGTGTTACATTACATTCACTAGTAGGAGTGAGAAAAAAATCACGGGGTGGTGCGCATTGTATGGGTGTGTGTTACATTACATTCACTAGTAGGAGAGAGAAAAACATCACGGGGTGGTGCGCATTGTATGGGTGTGTGTTACATTACATTCACTAGTAGGAGTGAGAAAAAAATCACGGGGTGGTGCGCATTGTATGGGTGTGTGTTACATTAGATTCACTAGTAGGAGTGAGAAAAACATCACGGGGTGGTGCGCATTGTATGGGTGTGTCTTACATTAGATTCACTAGTAGGAGTGAGAAAAACATCACGGGGTGGTGCGCATTGTATGGGTGTGTGTTACATTACATTCACTAGTAGGAGTGAGAAAAACATCAAAGGGTGGTGCACATTGTATGGGTGTGTGTTACATTACATTCACTATTAGGAGTGAGAAAAACATCACGGGGTGGTGCGCATTGTATGGGTGTGTGTTACATTACGTTCACTAGTAGGAGTGAGAAAAACATCACGGGGTGGTGCTCATTGTATGGGTGTGTGTTACATTACGTTCACTAGTAGGAGTGAGAAAAACATCACGGGGTGGTGCGCATTGTATGGGTGTGTGTTACATTACTTTCACTAGTAGGAGTGAGAAAAGCATCACGGGTGGTGCGCATTGTATGGGTGTGTGTTACATTACGTTCACTAGTAGGAGTGAGAAAAACATCACGGGGCGGTGCGCATTGTATGGGTGTGTGTTACATTACTTTCACTAGTAGGAGTGAGAAAAGCATCACGGGTGGTGCGCATTGTAGGGGTGTGTGTTACATTACATTCACTAGTAGGAGTGAGAAAAGCATCACGGGTGGTGCGCATTGTATGGGTGTGTGTTACATTACATTCACTAGTAGGAGTGAGAAAAAGATCACGGGGTGGTGCGCATTGTATGGGTTTGTGTTACATTACATTCACTAGTAGGAGTGAGAAAAACATCACGGGGTTGTGCGCATTGTATGGGTGTGTGTTACATTACATTCACTAGTAGGAGTGAGAAAAACATCACGGGGTGGTGCGCATTGTATGGGTGTGTGTTACATTACATTCACTAGTAGGAGTGAGAAAAACATCACGGGGTGGTGCACATTGTATGGGTGTGCGTTACATTACATTCACTAGTAGGAGTGAGAAAATCATCACGGGGTGGTGCGCATTGTATGGGTGTGTGTTACATTACATTCACTAGTAGGAGTGAGAAAAACATCACGGGGTGGTGCGCATTGTATGGGTGTGTGTTACATTACATACACTAGTAGGAGTGAGAAAAACATCACGGGGTGGTGCGCATTGTATGGGAGTGTGTTACATTACATTCACTAGTAGGAGTGAGCAAATCATCACGGGGTGGTGCGCATTGTATGGGTGTGTGTTACATTACATTCACTAGTAGGAGTGAGAAAAACATCACGGGGTGGTGCGCATTGTATGGGTGTGTGTTACATTACATTCACTAGTAGGAGTGAGAAAAACATCACGGGGTGGTGCGCATTGTATGGGTGTGTGTTACATTAGATTCACAAATAGGAGTGAGAAAATCATCACGGGGTGGTGTGAATCGGAGGGTCTAAATTAGGATAGGCAGTGAGAGGCAATGTAGGATTGAGAAAAGCACCGCGGGGTGGTCAGCATGGGGATGTCAGGGAACATGCAGTGGAATGTAGGATAGGTTTCTGAAAAACATCGCGGGGTGGAGCGCATTGTATGGGTGTGTGTTACATTAGATTCACTAGTAGGAGTGAGAAAAACATCACGGGGTGGTGCGCATTGTATGGGTGTGTGTTACATTACATTCACTAGTAGGAGTGAGAAAAACATCACGGGGTGGTGCGCATTGTATGGGTGTGTGTTACATTACTTTCACTAGTAGGAGTGAGAAAAGCATCACGGGTGGTGCGCATTGTATGGGTGTGTGTTACATTACATTCACTAGTAGGAGTGAGAAAAACATCACGGGGTGGTGCGCATTGTATGGGTGTGTGTTACATTAGATTCACTAGTAGGAGTGAGAAAAACATCACGGGGTGGTGCGCATTGTATGGGTGTGTGTTACATTAGATTCACTAGTAGGAGTGAGAAAAACATCACGGGGTGGTGCGCATTGTATGGGTGTGTGTTACATTACATTCACTAGTAGGAGTGAGAAAAACATCACGGGGCGGTGCGCATTTTATGGGTGTGTGTTACATTACTTTCACTAGTAGGAGTGAGAAAAGCATCACGGGTGGTGCGCATTGTATGGGTGTGTGTTACATTACTTTCACTAGTAGGAGTGAGAAAAGCATCACGGGTGGTGCGCATTGTATGGGTGTGTGTTACATTACATTCACTAGTAGGAGTGAGAAAAACATCACGGGGTGGTGCGCATTGTATGGGTGTGTGTTACATTAGATTCACTAGTAGGAGTGAGAAAAACATCACGGGGTGGTGCGCATTGTATGGGTGTGTGTTACATTAGATTCACTAGTAGGAGTGAGAAAAACATCACGGGGTGGTGCGCATTGTATGGGTGTGTGTTACATTACATTCACTAGTAGGAGTGAGAAAAACATCACGGGGCGGTGCGCATTGTATGGGTGTGTGTTACATTACTTTCACTAGTAGGAGTGAGAAAAGCATCACGGGTGGTGCGCATTGTATGGGTGTGTGTTACATTACATTCACTAGTAGGAGTGAGAAAAGCATCACGGGTGGTGCGCATTGTATGGGTGTGTGTTACATTACATTCACTAGTAGGAGTGAGAAAAAGATCACGGGGTGGTGCGCATTGTATGGGTGTGTGTTACATTACATTCACTAGTAGGAGTGAGAAAAACATCACGGGGTGGTGCGCATTGTATGGGTGTGTGTTACATTACATTCACTAGTAGGAGTGAGAAAAACATCACGGGGTGGTGCGCATTGTATGGGTGTGTGTTACATTACATTCACTAGTAGGAGTGAGAAAAACATCACGGGGTGGTGCGCATTGTATGGGTGTGCGTTACATTACATTCACTAGTAGGAGTGAGAAAATCATCACGGGGTGGTGCGCATTGTATGGGTGTGTGTTACATTACATTCACTAGTAGGAGTGAGAAAAACATCACGGGGTGGTGCGCATTGTATGGGTGTGTGTTACATTACATACACTAGTAGGAGTGAGAAAAACATCACGGGGTGGTGCGCATTGTATGGGAGTGTGTTACATTACATTCACTAGTAGGAGTGAGCAAATCATCACGGGGTGGTGCGCATTGTATGGGTGTGTGTTACATTACATTCACTAGTAGGAGTGAGAAAAACATCACGGGGTGGTGCGCATTGTATGGGTGTGTGTTACATTACATTCACTAGTAGGAGTGAGAAAAACATCACGGGGTGGTGGGCATTGTATGGGTGTGTGTTACATTACATTCACTAGTAGGAGTGAGAAAAACATCAAAGGGTGGTGCGCATTGTATGGGTGTGTGTTACATTACATTCACTAGTAGGAGTGAGAAAAACATCACGGGGTGGTGCGCATTGTATGAGTGTGTGTTACATTACATTCACTAGTAGGAGTGAGAAAAACAGCACGGGGTGGTGCGCATTGTATGGGTGTGTGTTACATTACATTCACTAGTAGGAGTGAGAAAAACATCACGTGGTGGTGCGCACTGTATGGGTGTGTGTTTCATTACATTCACTAGTAGGAGTGAGAAAAACATCACGGGGTGGTGCGCACTGTATGGGTGTGTGTTACATTACATTCACTAGTAGGAGTGAGAAAAACATCACGGGGTGGTGCGCACTGTATGGGTGTCTGTTACATTACATTCACTAGTAGGAGTGAGAAAAACATCACGGGGTGGTGCGCACTGTATGGTTGTGTGTTACATTACATTCACTAGTAGGAGTGAGAAAAACATCACGGGGTGGTGCGCACTGTATGGTTGTGTGTTACATTACATTCACTAGTAGGAGTGAGAAAAACATCACGGGGTGGTGCGCACTGTATGGGTGTGTGTTACATTACATTCACTAGTAGGAGTGAGAAAAACATCACGGGGTGGTGCGCACTGTATGGGTGTGTGTTACATTACATTCACTAGTAGGAGTGAGAAAAACATCACGGGGTGGTGTGCACTGTATGGGTGTGTGTTACATTACATTCACTAGTAGGAGTGAGAAAAACATCACGGGGTGGTGCGCATTTTATGGGTGTGTGTTACATTACATTCACTAGTAGGAGTGAGAAAAACATCACGGGGTGGTGCGCATTGTATGGGTGTGTGTTACATTACATTCACTAGTAGGAGTGAGAAAAAAATCACGGGGTGGTGCGCATTGTATGGGTGTGTGTTACATTACATTCACTAGTAGGAGAGAGAAAAACATCACGGGGTGGTGCGCATTGTATGGGTGTGTGGTACATTACATTCACTAGTAGGAGTGAGAAAAAAATCACGGGGTGGTGCGCATTGTATGGGTGTGTGTTACATTAGATTCACTAGTAGGAGTGAGAAAAACATCACGGGGTGGTGCGCATTGTATGGGTGTGTCTTACATTAGATTCACTAGTAGGAGTGAGAAAAACATCACGGGGTGGTGCGCATTGTATGGGTGTGTGTTACATTACATTCACTAGTAGGAGTGAGAAAAACATCAAAGGGTGGTGCACATTGTATGGGTGTGTGTTACATTACATTCACTAGTAGGAGTGAGAAAAACATCACGGGGTGGTGCGCATTGTATGGGTGTGTGTTACATTACGTTCACTAGTAGGAGTGAGAAAAACATCACGGGGTGGTGCTCATTGTATGGGTGTGTGTTACATTACGTTCACTAGTAGGAGTGAGAAAAACATCACGGGGTGGTGCGCATTGTATGGGTGTGTGTTACTTTACATTCACTAGTAGGAGTGAGAAAAACTTCACGGGGTGGTGCGCATTGTATGGGTGTGTGTTACATTACGTTCACTAGTAGGAGTGAGAAAAACATCACGGGGTAGTGCGCATTGTATGGCTGTGTGTTACATTACGTTCACTAGTAGGAGTGAGAAAAACATCACGGGGTGGTGCGCATTGTATGGGTGTGTGTTACATTACATTCACTAGTAGGAGTGAGAAAAACATCACGGGGTGGTGCGCATTGTATGGGTGTGTGTTACATTAGATTCACAAATAGGAGTGAGAAAATCATCACGGGGTGGTGTGAATCGGAGGGTCTAAATTAGGATAGGCAGTGAGAGGCAATGTAGGATTGAGAAAAGCACCGCGGGGTGGTCAGCATGGGGAGGTCAGGGAACATGCAGTGGAATGTAGGATAGGTTTCTGAAAAACATCGCGGGGTGGAGCGCATTGTATGGGTGTGTGTTACATTAGATTCACTAGTAGGAGTGAGAAAAACATCACGGGGTGGTGCGCATTGTATGGGTGTGTGTTACATTACTTTCACTAGTAGGAGTGAGAAAAGCATCACGGGTGGTGCGCATTGTATGGGTGTGTGTTACATTACATTCACTAGTAGGAGTGAGAAAAACATCACGGGGTGGTGCGCATTGTATGGGTGTGTGTTACATTACATTCACTAGTAGGAGTGAGAAAAACATCACGGGGTGGTGCGCATTGTATGGGTGTGTGTTACATTACATTCACTAGTAGGAGTGAGAAAAACATCACGGGGTGGTGCGCATTGTATGGGTGTGCGTTACATTACATTCACTAGTAGGAGTGAGAAAATCATCACGGGGTGGTGCGCATTGTATGGGTGTGCGTTACATTACATTCACTAGTAGGAGTGAGAAAAACATCACGGGGTGGTGCGCATTGTATGGGTGTGTGTTACATTACATACACTAGTAGGAGTGAGAAAAACATCACGGGGTGGTGCGCATTGTATGGGAGTGTGTTACATTACATTCACTAGTAGGAGTGAGCAAATCATCACGGGGTGGTGCGCATTGTATGGGTGTGTGTTACATTACATTCACTAGTAGGAGTGAGAAAAACATCACGGGGTGGTGCGCATTGTATGGGTGTGTGTTACATTACATTCACTAGTAGGAGTGAGAAAAACATCACGGGGTGGTGGGCATTGTATGGGTGTGTGTTACATTACATTCACTAGTAGGAGTGAGAAAAACATCACTGGGTGGTGCGCATTGTATGGGTGTGTGTTACATTACATTCACTAGTAGGAGTGAGAAAAACATCACGGGGTGGTGCGCATTGTATGAGTGTGTGTTACATTACATTCACTAGTAGGAGTGAGAAAAACATCACGGGGTGGTGCGCATTGTATGGGTGTGTGTTACATTACATTCACTAGTAGGAGTGAGAAAAACATCACGGGGTGGTGCGCAGTGTATGGGTGTGTGTTACATTACATTCACTAGTAGGAGTGAGAAAAACATCACGGGGTGGTGCGCACTGTATGGGTGTCTGTTACATTACATTCACTAGTAGGAGTGAGAAAAACATCACGGGGTGGTGCGCACTGTATGGGTGTGTGTTACATTACATTCACTAGTAAGAGTGAGAAAAACATCACGGGGTGGTGCGCACTCTGTGGGTGTGTGTTACATTACATTCACTAGTAGGAGTGAGAAAAACATCACGGGGTGGTGCGCACTGTATGGGTGTGTGTTACATTACATTCACTAGTAGGAGTGAGAAAAACATCACGGGGTGGTGCGCACTGTATGGGTGTGTGTTACATTACATTCAATAGTAGGAGTGAGAAAAACATCACGGGGTGGTGCGCATTTTATGGGTGTGTGTTACATTACATTCACTAGTAGGAGTGAGAAAAAAATCACGGGGTGGTGCGCACTGTATGGGTGTGTGTTACATTACATTCACTAGTAGGAGAGAGAAAAACATCACGAGGTGGTGCGCATTGTATGGGTGTGTGTTACATTACATTCACTAGTAGGAGTGAGAAAAACATCACGGGGTGGTGCGCATTGTATGGGTGTGTGTTACATTAGATTCACTAGTAGGAGTGAGAAAAACATCACGGGGTGGTGCGCATTGTATGGGTGTGTGTTACATTACATTCACTAGTAGGAGTGAGAAAAACATCACGGGGTGGTGCGCATTGTATGGGTGTGTGTTACATTACGTTCACTAGTAGGAGTGAGAAAAACATCACGGGGTGGTGCGCATTGTATGGGTGTGTGTTACATTACGTTCACTAGTAGGAGTGAGAAAAACATCACGGGGTGGTGCGCATTGTATGGGTGTGTGTTACATTACGTTCACTAGTAAGAGTGAGAAAAACTTCACGGGGTGGTGCGCATTGTATGGGTGTGTGTTACATTACGTTCACTAGTAGGAGTGAGAAAAACATCACGGGGAGGTGCGCATTGTATGGCTGTGTGTTACATTACGTTCACTAGTAGGAGTGAGAAAAACATCACGGGGTGGTGCGCATTGTATGGGTGTGTGTTACATTACATTCACTAGTAGGAGTGAGAAAAACATCACGCGGTGGTGCGCATTGTATGGGTGTGTGTTACATTAGATTCACAAATAGGAGTGAGAAAAACATCACGGGGTGGTGTGAATCGGAGGGTCTAAATTAGGATAGGCAGTGAGAGGCAATGTAGGATGGAGAAAAGCACCGCGGGGTGGTCAGCATGGGGAGGTCAGGGAACATGCAGTGGAATGTAGGATAGGTTTCTGAAAAACATCGCGGGGTGGTGCGCATTGTATGGGTGTGTGTTACATTAGATTCACTAGTAGGAGTGAGAAAAACATCACGGGATGGTGCGCATTGTATGGGTGTGTGTTACATTAGATTCACTAGTAGGAGTGAGAAAAACATCACGGGGTGGTGCGCATTGTATGGGTGTGTGTTACATTACATTCACTAGTAGGAGTGAGAAAAACATCACGGGGCGGTGCGCATTGTATGGGTGTGTGTTACATTACTTTCACTAGTAGGAGTGAGAAAAACATCACGGGGTGGTGCGCATTGTATGGGTGTGTGTTACATTAGATTCACCAACAGGAGTGAGAAAAACATCACGGGGTGGTGCGCATTGTATGGGTGTGTGATACATTACATTCACTAGTAGGAGTGAGAAAAACATCACGGGGTGGTGCGCATTGTATGAGTGTGTGTTACATTACATTCACTAGTAGGAGTGAGAAAAACATCACGGGGTGGTGCGCACTGTATGGGTGTGTGTTACATTACATTCACTAGTAGGAGTGAGAAAAACATCACGGGGTGGTGCGCACTGTATGGGTGTGTGTTACATTACATTCACTAGTAGGAGTGAGAAAAACATCACGTGGTGGTGCGCACTGTATGGGTGTGTGTTACATTACATTCACTAGTAGGAGTGAGAAAAACATCACGGGGTGGTGCGCATTGTATGGGTGTGTGTTACATTAGATTCACTAGTAGGAGTGAGAAAAACATCACGGGGTGGTGCGCATTTTATGGGTGTGTGTTACATTACATTCACTAGTAGGAGTGAGAAAAACATCACGGGGTGGTGCGCACTGTATGGGTGTGTGTTACATTACATTCACTAGTAGGAGTGAGAAAAACATCACGGGGTGGTGGGCACTGTATGGGTGTGTGTTACATTACATTCATTAGTAGGAGTGAGAAAAACATCACGGGGTGGTGCGCACTGTATGGGTGTGTGTTACATTACATTCACTAGTAGGAGTGAGAAAAACATCACGGGGTGGTGCGCATTTTATGGGTGTGTGTTACATTACATTCACTAGTAGGAGTGAGAAAAACATCACGGGGTGGTGCGCATTGTATGGGTGTGTGTTACATTACATTCACTAGTAGGAGTGAGAAAAAAATCACGGGGTGGTGCGCATTGTATGGGTGTGTGTTACATTACATTCAGTAGTAGGAGAGAGAAAAACATCACGTGGTGGTGCGCATTGTATGGGTGTGTGTTACATTAGATTCACTAGTAGGAGTGAGAAAAACATCACGGGGTGGTGCTCATTGTATGGGTGTGTGTTACATTAGATTCACTAGTAGGAGTGAGAAAAACATCACGGGGTGGTGCGCATTGTATGGGTGTGTGTTACATTAGATTCACTAGTAGGAGTGAGAAAAACATCACGGGGTGGTGCGCCTTGTATGGGTGTGTGTTACATTACATTCACTAATAGGAGTGAGAAAAACATCACAGGGTGGTGCACATTGTATGGGTGTGTGTTACATTACATTCACTAGTAGGAGTGAGAAAAACATCACGGGGTGGTGCGCATTGTATGGGTGTGTGTTACATTACGTTCACTAGTAGGAGTGAGAAAAACATCACGGGGTGGTGCGCATTGTATGGGTGTGTGTTACATTACGTTCACTAGTAGGAGTGAGAAAAACATCACGGGGTGGTGCGCACTGTATGGGTGTGTGTTACATTACATTCACTAGTAGGAGTGAGAAAAACATCACGGGGTGGTGCGCACTGTATGGGTGTGTGTTACATTACATTCACTAGTAGGAGTGAGAAAAACATCACCGGGTGGTGCGCATTTTATGGGTGTGTGTTACATTACATTCACTAGTAGGAGTGAGAAAAACATCACGGGATGGTGCGCACTGTATGGGTGTGTGTTACATTACATTCACTAGTAGGAGTGAGAAAAACATCACGGGGTGGTGCGCACTGTATGGGTGTGTGTTACATTACATTCATTAGTAGGAGTGAGAAAAACATCACGGTGTGGTGCGCACTGTATGGGTGTGTGTTACATTACATTCACTAGTAGGAGTGAGAAAAAAATCACGGGGTGGTGCCCATTGTATGGGTGTGTGTTACATTACATTCACTAGTAGGAGTGAGAAAAACATCACGGGTGGTGCGCATTGTATGGGTGTGTGTTACATTACATTCACTAGTAGGAGTGAGATAAAAATCACGGTGTGGTGCGCATTGTATGGGTGTGTGTTACATTACATTCACTAGTAGGAGTGAGAAAAACATCACGGGGTGGTGCGCATTGTATGGGTGTGTGTTACATTACGTTCACTAGTAGGAGTGAGAAAAACATCACGGGGTGTTGCGCATTGTATGGGTGTGTGTTACATTACGTTCACTAGTAGGAGTGAGAAAAACATCACGGGGTGGTGCGCATTGTATGGGTGTGTGTTACATTACTTTCACTAGTAGGAGTGAGAAAAACTTCACGGGGTGGTGCGCATTGTATGGGTGTGTGTTACATTACATTCACTAGTAGGAGTGAGAAAAACATCACGGGGTGGTTCGCATTGTATGGCTGTGTGTTACATTACGTTCACTAGTAGGAGTGAGAAAAACATCACGGGGTGGTGCGCATTGTATGGGTGTGTGTTACATGAGATTCACTAGTAGGAGTGAGAAAAACATCACGGGGTGGTGCGCATTGTATGGGTGTGTGTTACATTAGATTCACAAATAGGAGTGACAAAAACATCACGGGGTGGTGTGAATCGGAGGGTCTAAATTAGGATAGGCAGTGAGAGGCAATGTAGGATGGAGAAAAGCACCGCGGGGTGGTCAGCATGGGGAGGTCAGCGAACATGCAGTGGCAATGTAGGATAGGTTTCTGAAAAACATCGCGGGGTGGTGCGCATTGTATGGGTGTGTGTTACATTAGATTCACTAGTAGGAGTGAGAAAAACATCATGGGGTGGTGCGCATTGTATGGGTGTGTGTTACATTACATTCACTAGTAGGAGTGAGAAAAACATCACGGGGCGGTGCGCATTGTATGGGTGTGTGTAACATTACTTTCACTAGTAGGAGTGAGAAAAACATCACAGGGTGGTGCGCATTGTATGGGTGTGTGTTACATTAGATTCACCAACAGGAGTGAGAAAAACATCACGGGGTGGTGCGTATTGTATGGGTGTGTGATACATTACATTTACTAGTAGGAGTGAGAAAAACATCACGGGGTGGTGCACATTGTATGGGTGTGTGTTACATTACATTCTCTAGTAGGAGTGAGAAAAACATCACGGGTGGTGCGCTTTGTATGGGTGTGTGTTACATTACATTCACTAGTAGGAGTGAGAAAAACATCACGGGGTGGTGCGCATTGTATGGGTGTGTGTTACATTACATTCACTAGTAGGAGTGAGAAAAACATCACGGGGTGGTGCGCATTGTATGGGTGTGTGTTACATTACATTCACTAGTAGGAGTGAGAAAAACATCACGGGGTGGTGCGGATTGTATGGGTGTGTGTTACATTACATTCACTAGTAGGAGTGAGAAGAACATCACGGGGTGGTGCGCATTGTATGGGTGTGTGTTACATTACATTCACTAGTAGGAGTGAGAAAAACATCACGGGGTGGAGCGCATTGTATGGGTGTGTGTTACATTACATTCACTAGTAGGAGTGAGAAAAACATGACGGGGTGGTGCGCATTGTATGGGTGTGTGTTACATTACATTCACTAGTAGCAGTGAGAAAAACATCACGGGGTGGTGCGCATTGTATGGGTGTGTGTTACATTACATACACTAGTAGGAGTGAGAAAAACATCACGGGGTGGTGCGCATTGTATGGGAGTGTGTTACATTACATTCACTAGTAGGAGTGAGCAAATCATCACGGGGTGGTGTGCATTGTATGGGTGTGTGTTACATTACATACACTAGTAGGAGTGAGAAAAACATCACGGGGTGGTGCGCATTGTATGGGTGTGTGTTACATTACATTCACTAGTAGGAGTGAGAAAAACATCACTGGGTGGTGCGCATTGTATGGGTGTGTGTTACATTACATTCACTAGTAGGAGTGAGAAAAACATCACGGGGTGGTGCGCATTGTATGGGTGTGTGTTACATTACATTCACTAGTAGGAGTGAGAAAAACATCACGGGGTGGTTCGCATTGTATGGGTGTGTGTTACATTACATTCACTAGTAGGAGTGAGAAAAACATCACGGGGTGGTGCGCATTGTATGAGTGTGGGTTACATTACATTCACTAGTAGGAGTGAGAAAAACATCACGGAGTGGTGCGCATTGTATGGGTGTGTGTTACATTACATTCACTAGTAGGAGTGAGAAAAACATCACGGGGTGGTGCGCACTGTATGGGTGTGTGTTACATTACATTCACTAGTAGGAGTGAGAAAAACATCACGGGGTGGTGCGCACTGTATGGGGGTGTGTTACATTACATTCACTAGTAGGAGTGAGAAAAACATCACGGGGTGGTGCGCACTGTATGGGTGTGTGTTACATTACATTCACTAGTAGGAGTGAGAAAAACATCACGGGGTGGTGCGCACTGTATGGGTGTGTGTTACATTACATTCACTAGTAGGAGTGAGAAAAACATCACGGGGTGGTGCGCACTGTATGGGTGTGTGTTACATTACATTCATTAGTAGGAGTGAGAAAAACATCACGGGGTGGTGCGCACTGCGTGGGTGTGTGTTACATTACATTCACTAGTAGGAGTGAGAAAAACATCACGGGGTGGTGCGCATTGTATGGGTGTGTGTTACATTAGATTCACTAGTAGGAGTGAGAAAAACATCACGGGGTGGTGCGCATTGTATGGGTGTGTGTCACATTACATTCACTAGTAGGAGTGAGAAAAAAATCACGGGGTGGTGCGCATTGTATGGGTGTGTGTTACATTACATTCACTAGTAGGAGAGAGAAAAACATCACGGGGTGGTGCGCACTGTATGGGTGTGTGTTACATTACATTCACTAGTAAGAGTGAGAAAAACATCACGGGGTGGTGCGCACTGTATGGGTGTGTGTTACATTACATTCACTAGTAGGAGTGAGAAAAACATCACGGGGTGTTGCGCACTGTATGGGTGTGTGTTACATTACATTCACTAGTAGGAGTGAGAAAAACATCACGGGGTGGTGCGCACTGTATGGGTGTGTGTTACATTACATTCACTAGTAGGAGTGAGAAAAACATCACGGGGTGGTGCGCATTTTATGGGTGTGTGTTACATTACATTCACTAGTAGGAGTGAGAAAAACATTACGGGGTGGTGCGCATTGTAAGGGTGTGTGTTACATTACATTCACTAGTAGGAGTGAGAAGAACATCACGGGGTGGTGCGCATTGTATGGGTGTGTGTTACATTACATTCACTAGTAGGAGTGAGAAAAACATCACGGGGTGGAGCGCATTGTATGGGTGTGTGTTACATTACATTCACTAGTAGGAGTGAGAAAAACATGACGGGGTGGTGCGCATTGTATGGGTGTGTGTTACATTACATTCACTAGTAGCAGTGAGAAAAACATCACGGGGTGGTGCGCATTGTATGGGTGTGTGTTACATTACATACACTAGTAGGAGTGAGAAAAGCATCACGGGGTGGTGCGCATTGTATGGGAGTGTGTTACATTACATTCACTAGTAGGAGTGAGCAAATCATCACGGGGTGGTGTGCATTGTATGGGTGTGTGTTACATTACATACACTAGTAGGAGTGAGAAAAACATCACGGGGTGGTGCGCATTGTATGGGTGTGTGTTACATTACATTCACTAGTAGGAGTGAGAAAAACATCACTGGGTGGTGCGCATTGTATGGGTGTGTGTTACATTACATTCACTAGTAGGAGTGAGAAAAACATCACGGGGTGGTGCGCATTGTATGGGTGTGTGTTACATTACATTCACTAGTAGGAGTGAGAAAAACATCACGGGGTGGTTCGCATTGTATGGGTGTGTGTTACATTACATTCACTAGTAGGAGTGAGAAAAACATCACGGGGTGGTGCGCATTGTATGAGTGTGGGTTACATTACATTCACTAGTAGGAGTGAGAAAAACATCACGGAGTGGTGCGCATTGTATGGGTGTGTGTTACATTACATTCACTAGTAGGAGTGAGAAAAACATCACGGGGTGGTGCGCACTGTATGGGTGTGTGTTACATTACATTCACTAGTAGGAGTGAGAAAAACATCACGGGGTGGTGCGCACTGTATGGGTGTGTGTTACATTACATTCACTAGTAGGAGTGAGAAAAACATCACGGGGTGGTGCGCACTGTATGGGTGTGTGTTACATTACATTCACTAGTAGGAGTGAGAAAAACATCACGGGGTGGTGCGCACTGTATGGGTGTGTGTTACATTACATTCACTAGTAGGAGTGAGAAAAACATCACGGGGTGGTGCGCACTGTATGGGTGTGTGTTACATTACATTCATTAGTAGGAGTGAGAAAAACATCACGGGGTGGTGCGCACTGCATGGGTGTGTGTTACATTACATTCACTAGTAGGAGTGAGAAAAACATCACGGGGTGGTGCGCATTGTATGGGTGTGTGTTACATTAGATTCACTAGTAGGAGTGAGAAAAACATCACGGGGTGGTGCGCATTGTATGGGTGTGTGTCACATTACATTCACTAGTAGGAGTGAGAAAAAAATCACGGGGTGGTGCGCATTGTATGGGTGTGTGTTACATTACATTCACTAGTAGGAGAGAGAAAAACATCACGGGGTGGTGCGCACTGTATGGGTGTGTGTTACATTACATTCACTAGTAAGAGTGAGAAAAACATCACGGGGTGGTGCGCACTGTATGGGTGTGTGTTACATTACATTCACTAGTAGGAGTGAGAAAAACATCACGGGGTGGTGCGCACTGTATGGGTGTGTGTTACATTACATTCACTAGTAGGAGTGAGAAAAACATCACGGGGTGGTGCGCACTGTATGGGTGTGTGTTACATTACATTCACTAGTAGGAGTGAGAAAAACATCACGGGGTGGTGCGCATTTTATGGGTGTGTGTTACATTACATTCACTAGTAGGAGTGAGAAAAACATTACGGGGTGGTGCGCATTGTAAGGGTGTGTGTTACATTACATTCACTAGTAGGAGTGAGAAAAACATCACGGGGTGGTGCGCATTGTATGGGTGTGTGTTACATTAGATTCACTAGTAGGAGTGAGAAAAACATCACGGGGTGGTGCGCATTGTATGGGTGTGTGTTACATTACATTCACTAGTAGGAGTGAGAAAAACATCACGGGGTGGTGCGCATTGTATGGGTGTGTGTTACATTACGTTCACTAGTAGGAGTGAGAAAAACATCACGGGGTGGTGCGCATTGTATGGGTGTGTGTTACATTACGTTCACTAGTAGGAGTGAGAAAAACATCACGGGGTGGTGCGCATTGTATGGGTATGTGTTACATTACGTTCACTAGTAAGAGTGAGAAAAACTTCACGGGGTGGTGCGCATTGTATGGGTGTGTGTTACATTACGTTCACTAGTAGGAGTGAGAAAAACATCACGGGGTGGTGCGCATTGTATGGCTGTGTGTAACTTTACGTTCACTAGTAGGAGTGAGAAAAACATCACGGGGTGGTGCGCATTGTATGGGTGTGTGTTACATTACATTCACTAGTAGGAGTGAGAAAAACATCACGCGGTGGTGCGCATTGTATGGGTGTGTGTTACATTAGATTCACAAATAGGAGTGAGAAAAACATCACGGGGTGGTGTGAATCCGAGGGTCTAAATTAGGATAGGCAGTGAGAGGCAATGTAGGATGGAGAAAAGCACCGCGGGGTGGTCAGCATGGGGAGGTCAGGGAACATGCAGTGGAATGTAGGATAGGTTTCTGAAAAACATCGCGGGGTGGTGCGCATTGTATGGGTGTGTGTTACATTAGATTCACTAGTAGGAGTGAGAAAAACATCACGGGATGGTGCGCATTGTATGGGTGTGTGTTACATTAGATTCACTAGTAGGAGTGAGAAAAACATCACGGGGTGGTGCGCATTGTATGGGTGTGTGTTACATTACATTCACTAGTAGGAGTGAGAAAAACATCACGGGGCGGTGCGCATTGTATGGGTGTGCGTTACATTACTTTCACTAGTAGGAGTGAGAAAAACATCACGGGGTGGTGCGCATTGTATGGGTGTGTGTTACATTAGATTCACCAACAGGAGTGAGAAAAACATCACGGGGTGGTGCGCATTGTATGGGTGTGTGATACATTACATTCACTAGTAGGAGTGAGAAAAACATCACGGGGTGGTGCGCATTGTATGGGTGTGTGTTACATTAGATTCACTAGTAGGAGTGAGAAAAACATCATGGGGTGGTGCGCATTGTATGGGTGTGTGTTACATTACATTCACTAGTAGGAGTGAGAAAAACATCACGGGGCGGTGCGCATTGTATGGGTGTGTGTAACATTACTTTCACTAGTAGGAGTGAGAAAAACATCACAGGGTGGTGCGCATTGTATGGGTGTGTGTTACATTAGATTCACCAACAGGAGTGAGAAAAACATCACGGGGTGGTGCGCATTGTATGGGTGTGTGTTACATTACGTTCACTAGTAAGAGTGAGAAAAACTTCACGGGGTGGTGCGCATTGTATGGGTGTGTGTTACATTACGTTCACTAGTAGGAGTGAGAAAAACATCACGGGGAGGTGCGCATTGTATGGCTGTGTGTTACATTACGTTCACTAGTAGGAGTGAGAAAAACATCACGGGGTGGTGCGCATTGTATGGGTGTGTGTTACATTACATTCACTAGTAGGAGTGAGAAAAACATCACGCGGTGGTGCGCATTGTATGGGTGTGTGTTACATTAGATTCACAAATAGGAGTGAGAAAAACATCACGGGGTGGTGTGAATCGGAGGGTCTAAATTAGGATAGGCAGTGAGAGGCAATGTAGGATGGAGAAAAGCACCGCGGGGTGGTCAGCATGGGGAGGTCAGGGAACATGCAGTGGAATGTAGGATAGGTTTCTGAAAAACATCGCGGGGTGGTGCGCATTGTATGGGTGTGTGTTACATTAGATTCACTAGTAGGAGTGAGAAAAACATCACGGGATGGTGCGCATTGTATGGGTGTGTGTTACATTAGATTCACTAGTAGGAGTGAGAAAAACATCACGGGGTGGTGCGCATTGTATGGGTGTGTGTTACATTACATTCACTAGTAGGAGTGAGAAAAACATCACGGGGCGGTGCGCATTGTATGGGTGTGTGTTACATTACTTTCACTAGTAGGAGTGAGAAAAACATCACGGGGTGGTGCGCATTGTATGGGTGTGTGTTACATTAGATTCACCAACAGGAGTGAGAAAAACATCACGGGGTGGTGCGCATTGTATGGGTGTGTGATACATTACATTCACTAGTAGGAGTGAGAAAAACATCACGGGGTGGTGCGCATTGTATGAGTGTGTGTTACATTACATTCACTAGTAGGAGTGAGAAAAACATCACGGGGTGGTGCGCACTGTATGGGTGTGTGTTACATTACATTCACTAGTAGGAGTGAGAAAAACATCACGGGGTGGTGCGCACTGTATGGGTGTGTGTTACATTACATTCACTAGTAGGAGTGAGAAAAACATCACGTGGTGGTGCGCACTGTATGGGTGTGTGTTACATTACATTCACTAGTAGGAGTGAGAAAAACATCACGGGGTGGTGCGCATTGTATGGGTGTGTGTTACATTAGATTCACTAGTAGGAGTGAGAAAAACATCACGGGGTGGTGCGCATTTTATGGTTGTGTGTTACATTACATTCACTAGTAGGAGTGAGAAAAACATCACGGGGTGGTGCGCACTGTATGGGTGTGTGTTACATTACATTCACTAGTAGGAGTGAGAAAAACATCACGGGGTGGTGGGCACTGTATGGGTGTGTGTTACATTACATTCATTAGTAGGAGTGAGAAAAACATCACGGGGTGGTGCGCACTGTATGGGTGTGTGTTACATTACATTCACTAGTAGGAGTGAGAAAAACATCACGGGGTGGTGCGCATTTTATGGGTGTGTGTTACATTACATTCACTAGTAGGAGTGAGAAAAACATCACGGGGTGGTGCGCATTGTATGGGTGTGTGTTACATTACATTCACTAGTAGGAGTGAGAAAAAAATCACGGGGTGGTGCGCATTGTATGGGTGTGTGTTACATTACATTCAGTAGTAGGAGAGAGAAAAACATCACGTGGTGGTGCGCATTGTATGGGTGTGTGTTACATTAGATTCACTAGTAGGAGTGAGAAAAACATCACGGGGTGGTGCTCATTGTATGGGTGTGTGTTACATTAGATTCACTAGTAGGAGTGAGAAAAACATCACGGGGTGGTGCGCATTGTATGGGTGTGTGTTACATTAGATTCACTAGTAGGAGTGAGAAAAACATCACGGGGTGGTGCGCCTTGTATGGGTGTGTGTTACATTACATTCACTAATAGGAGTGAGAAAAACATCACAGGGTGGTGCACATTGTATGGGTGTGTGTTACATTACATTCACTAGTAGGAGTGAGAAAAACATCACGGGGTGGTGCGCATTGTATGGGTGTGTGTTACATTACGTTCACTAGTAGGAGTGAGAAAAACATCACGGGGTGGTGCGCATTGTATGGGTGTGTGTTACATTACGTTCACTAGTAGGAGTGAGAAAAACATCACGGGGTGGTGCGCACTGTATGGGTGTGTGTTACATTACATTCACTAGTAGGAGTGAGAAAAACATCACGGGGTGGTGCGCACTGTATGGGTGTGTGTTACATTACATTCACTAGTAGGAGTGAGAAAAACATCACGGGGTGGTGCGCATTTTATGGGTGTGTGTTACATTACATTCACTAGTAGGAGTGAGAAAAACATCACGGGATGGTGCGCACTGTATGGGTGTGTGTTACATTACATTCACTAGTAGGAGTGAGAAAAACATCACGGGGTGGTGCGCACTGTATGGGTGTGTGTTACATTACATTCATTAGTAGGAGTGAGAAAAACATCACGGTGTGGTGCGCACTGTATGGGTGTGTGTTACATTACATTCACTAGTAGGAGTGAGAAAAAAATCACGGGGTGGTGCCCATTTTATGGGTGTGTGTTACATTACATTCACTAGTAGGAGTGAGAAAAACATCACGGGTGGTGCGCATTGTATGGGTGTGTGTTACATTACATTCACTAGTAGGAGTGAGAAAAAAATCACGGTGTGGTGCGCATTGTATGGGTGTGTGTTACATTACATTCACTAGTAGGAGTGAGAAAAACATCACGGGGTGGTGCGCATTGTATGGGTGTGTGTTACATTACGTTCACTAGTAGGAGTGAGAAAAACATCACGGGGTGTTGCGCATTGTATGGGTGTGTGTTACATTACGTTCACTAGTAGGAGTGAGAAAAACATCACGGGGTGGTGCGCATTGTATGGGTGTGTGTTACATTACTTTCACTAGTAGGAGTGAGAAAAACTTCACGGGGTGGTGCGCATTGTATGGGTGTGTGTTACATTACGTTCACTAGTAGGAGTGAGAAAAACATCACGGGGTGGTGCGCATTGTATGGCTGTGTGTTACATTACGTTCACTAGTAGGAGTGAGAAAAACATCACGGGGTGGTGCGCATTGTATGGGTGTGTGTTACATGAGATTCACTAGTAGGAGTGAGAAAAACATCACGGGGTGGTGCGCATTGTATGGGTGTGTGTTACATTAGATTCACAAATAGGAGTGACAAAAACATCACGGGGTGGTGTGAATCGGAGGGTCTAAATTAGGATAGGCAGTGAGAGGCAATGTAGGATGGAGAAAAGCACCGCGGGGTGGTCAGCATGGGGAGGTCAGCGAACATGCAGTGGCAATGTAGGATAGGTTTCTGAAAAACATCGCGGGGTGGTGCGCATTGTATGGGTGTGTGTTACATTAGATTCACTAGTAGGAGTGAGAAAAACATCATGGGGTGGTGCGCATTGTATGGGTGTGTGTTACATTACATTCACTAGTAGGAGTGAGAAAAACATCACGGGGCGGTGCGCATTGTATCGGTGTGTGTAACATTACTTTCACTAGTAGGAGTGAGAAAAACATCACAGGGTGGTGCGCAATGTATGGGTGTGTGTTACATTAGATTCACCAACAGGAGTGAGAAAAACATCACGGGGTGGTGCGTATTGTATGGGTGTGTGATACATTACATTTACTAGTAGGAGTGAGAAAAACATCACGGGGTGGTGCACATTGTATGGGTGTGTGTTACATTACATTCTCTAGTAGGAGTGAGAAAAACATCACGGGTGGTGCGCTTTGTATGGGTGTGTGTTACATTACATTCACTAGTAGGAGTGAGAAAAACATCACGGGGTGGTGCGCATTGTATGGGTGTGTGTTACATTACATTCACTAGTAGGAGTGAGAAAAACATCACGGGGTGGTGCGCATTGTATGGGTGTGTGTTACATTACATTCACTAGTAGGAGTGAGAAAAACATCACGGGGTGGTGCGGATTGTATGGGTGTGTGTTACATTACATTCACTAGTAGGAGTGAGAAGAACATCACGGGGTGGTGCGCATTGTATGGGTGTGTGTTACATTACATTCACTAGTAGGAGTGAGAAAAACATCACGGGGTGGAGCGCATTGTATGGGTGTGTGTTACATTACATTCACTAGTAGGAGTGAGAAAAACATGACGGGGTGGTGCGCATTGTATGGGTGTGTGTTACATTACATTCACTAGTAGCAGTGAGAAAAACATCACGGGGTGGTGCGCATTGTATGGGTGTGTGTTACATTACATACACTAGTAGGAGTGAGAAAAACATCACGGGGTGGTGCGCATTGTATGGGAGTGTGTTACATTACATTCACTAGTAGGAGTGAGCAAATCATCACGGGGTGGTGTGCATTGTATGGGTGTGTGTTACATTACATACACTAGTAGGAGTGAGAAAAACATCACGGGGTGGTGCGCATTGTATGGGTGTGTGTTACATTACATTCACTAGTAGGAGTGAGAAAAACATCACTGGGTGGTGCGCATTGTATGGGTGTGTGTTACATTACATTCACTAGTAGGAGTGAGAAAAACATCACGGGGTGGTGCGCATTGTATGGGTGTGTGTTACATTACATTCACTAGTAGGAGTGAGAAAAACATCACGGGGTGGTTCGCATTGTATGGGTGTGTGTTACATTACATTCACTAGTAGGAGTGAGAAAAACATCACGGGGTGGTGCGCATTTTATGAGTGTGGGTTACATTACATTCACTAGTAGGAGTGAGAAAAACATCACGGAGTGGTGCGCATTGTATGGGTGTGTGTTACATTACATTCACTAGTAGGAGTGAGAAAAACATCACGGGGTGGTGCGCACTGTATGGGTGTGTGTTACATTACATTCACTAGTAGGAGTGAGAAAAACATCACGGGGTGGTGCGCACTGTATGGGTGTGTGTTACATTACATTCACTAGTAGGAGTGAGAAAAACATCACGGGGTGGTGCGCACTGTATGGGTGTGTGTTACATTACATTCATTAGTAGGAGTGAGAAAAACATCACGGGGTGGTGCGCACTGCATGGGTGTGTGTTACATTACATTCACTAGTAGGAGTGAGAAAAACATCACGGGGTGGTGCGCATTGTATGGGTGTGTGTTGCATTAGATTCACTAGTAGGAGTGAGAAAAACATCACGGGGTGGTGCGCATTGTATGGGTGTGTGTCACATTACATTCACTAGTAGGAGTGAGAAAAAAATCACGGGGTGGTGCGCATTGTATGGGTGTGTGTTACATTACATTCACTAGTAGGAGAGAGAAAAACATCACGGGGTGGTGCGCACTGTATGGGTGTGTGTTACATTACATTCACTAGTAAGAGTGAGAAAAACATCACGGGGTGGTGCGCACTGTATGGGTGTGTGTTACATTACATTCACTAGTAGGAGTGAGAAAAACATCACGGGGTGGTGCGCACTGTATGGGTGTGTGTTACATTACATTCACTAGTAGGAGTGAGAAAAACATCACGGGGTGGTGCGCACTGTATGGGTGTGTGTTACATTACATTCACTAGTAGGAGTGAGAAAAACATCACGGGGTGGTGCGCATTTTATGGGTGTGTGTTACATTACATTCACTAGTAGGAGTGAGAAAAACATCACGGGGTGGTGCGCATTGTAAGGGTGTGTGTTACATTACATTCACTAGTAGGAGTGAGAAAAACATCACGGGGTGGTGCGCATTGTATGGGTGTGTGTTACATTAGATTCACTAGTAGGAGTGAGAAAAACATCACGGGGTGGTGCGCATTGTATGGGTGTGTGTTACATTACATTCACTAGTAGGAGTGAGAAAAACATCACGGGGTGGTGCGCATTGTATGGGTGTGTGTTACATTACGTTCACTAGTAGGAGTGAGAAAAACATCACGGGGTGGTGCGCATTGTATGGGTGTGTGTTACATTACGTTCACTAGTAGGAGTGAGAAAAACATCACGGGGTGGTGCGCATTGTATGGGTATGTGTTACATTACGTTCACTAGTAAGAGTGAGAAAAACTTCACGGGGTGGTGCGCATTGTATGGGTGTGTGTTACATTACGTTCACTAGTAGGAGTGAGAAAAACATCACGGGGTGGTGCGCATTGTATGGCTGTGTGTAACTTTACGTTCACTAGTAGGAGTGAGAAAAACATCACGGGGTGGTGCGCATTGTATGGGTGTGTGTTACATTACATTCACTAGTAGGAGTGAGAAAAACATCACGCGGTGGTGCGCATTGTATGGGTGTGTGTTACATTAGATTCACAAATAGGAGTGAGAAAAACATCACGGGGTGGTGTGAATCCGAGGGTCTAAATTAGGATAGGCAGTGAGAGGCAATGTAGGATGGAGAAAAGCACCGCGGGGTGGTCAGCATGGGGAGGTCAGGGAACATGCAGTGGAATGTAGGATAGGTTTCTGAAAAACATCGCGGGGTGGTGCGCATTGTATGGGTGTGTGTTACATTAGATTCACTAGTAGGAGTGAGAAAAACATCACGGGATGGTGCGCATTGTATGGGTGTGTGTTACATTAGATTCACTAGTAGGAGTGAGAAAAACATCACGGGGTGGTGCGCATTGTATGGGTGTGTGTTACATTACATTCACTAGTAGGAGTGAGAAAAACATCACGGGGCGGTGCGCATTGTATGGGTGTGCGTTACATTACTTTCACTAGTAGGAGTGAGAAAAACATCACGGGGTGGTGCGCATTGTATGGGTGTGTGTTACATTAGATTCACCAACAGGAGTGAGAAAAACATCACGGGGTGGTGCGCATTGTATGGGTGTGTGATACATTACATTCACTAGTAGGAGTGAGAAAAACATCACGGGGTGGTGCGCATTGTATGAGTGTGTGTTACATTACATTCACTAGTAGGAGTGAGAAAAACATCACGGGGTGGTGCGCACTGTATGGGTGTGTGTTACATTACATTCACTAGTAGGAGTGAGAAAAACATCACGGGGTGGTGCGCACTGTATGGGTGTGTGTTACATTACATTCACTAGTAGGAGTGAGAAAAACATCACGTGGTGGTGCGCACTGTATGGTTGTGTGTTACATTACATTCACTAGTAGGAGTGAGAAAAACATCACGGGGTGGTGCGCATTGTATGGGTGTGTGTTACATTAGATTCACTAGTAGGAGTGAGAAAAACATCACGGGGTGGTGGGCACTGTATGGGTGTGTGTTACATTACATTCATTAGTAGGAGTGAGAAAAACATCACGGGGTGGTGCGCACTGTATGGGTGTGTGTTACATTACATTCACTAGTAGGAGTGAGAAAAACATCACGGGGTGGTGCGCATTTTATGGGTGTGTGTTACATTACATTCACTAGTAGGAGTGAGAAAAACATCACGGGGTGGTGCGCATTGTATGGGTGTGTGTTACATTACATTCACTAGTAGGAGTGAGAAAAAAATCACGGGGTGGTGCGCATTTTATGGGTGTGTGTTACATTACATTCAGTAGTAGGAGAGAGAAAAACATCACGTGGTGGTGCGCATTGTATGGGTGTGTGTTACATTAGATTCACTAGTAGGAGTGAGAAAAACATCACGGGGTGGTGCGCATTGTATGGGTGTGTGTTACATTACATTCACTAGTAGGAGTGAGAGAAACATCACGGGGTGGTGCGCATTGTATGGGTGTGTGTTACATTAGATTCACTAGTAGGAGTGAGAAAAACATCACGGGGTGGTGGGCACTGTATGGGTGTGTGTTACATTAGATTCACTAGTAGGAGTGAGAAAAACATCACGGGGTGGTGGGCACTGTATGGGTGTGTGTTACATTACATTCATTAGTAGGAGTGAGAAAAACATCACGGGGTGGTGCGCACTGTATGGGTGTGTGTTACATTACATTCACTAGTAGGAGTGAGAAAAACATCACGGGGTGGTGCGCATTTTATGGGTGTGTGTTACATTACATTCACTAGTAGGAGTGAGAAATACATCACGGGGTGGTGCGCATTGCATGGGTGTGTGTTACATTACATTCACTAGTAGGAGTGAGAAAAAAATCACGGGGTGGTGCGCATTGTATGGGTGTGTGTTACATTACATTCAGTAGTAGGAGAGAGAAAAACATCACGTGGTGGTGCGCATTGTATGGGTGTGTGTTACATTAGATTCACTAGTAGGAGTGAGAAAAACATCACGGGGTGGTGCGCATTGTATGGGTGTGTGTTACATTAGATTCACTAGTAGGAGTGAGAAAAACATCACGGGGTGGTGCGCCTTGTATGGGTGTGTGTTACATTACATTCACTAATAGGAGTGAGAAAAACATCACAGCGTGGTGCACATTGTATGGGTGTGTGTTACATTACATTCACTAGTAGGAGTGAGAAAAACATCATGGGGTGGTGCGCATTGTATGGGTGTGTGTTACATTACGTTCACTAGTAGGAGTGAGAAAAACATCACGGTGTGGTGCGCATTGTATGGGTGTGTGTTACATTACGTTCACTAGTAGGAGTGAGAAAAACATCACGGGGTGGTGCGCACTGTATGTGTGTGTGTTACATTACGTTCACTAGTAGGAGTGAGAAAAACATCACGGGATGGTGCGCATCGTATGGGTGTGTGTTACATTACATTCACTAGTAGGAGTGAGAAAAACATCACGGGGTGGTGCGCATTGTATGGGTGTGTGTTACATTAGATTCACTAGTAGGAGTGAGAAAAACATCACGGGGTGGTGCGCATTTTATGGGTGTGTGTTACATTACATTCACTAGTAGGAGTGAGAAAAACATCACGGGGTGGTGCGCACTGTATGGGTGTGTGTTACATTACATTCACTAGTAGGAGTGAGAAAAACATCACGGGGTGGTGCGCACTGTATGGGTGTGTGTTACATTACATTCATTAGTAGAAGTGAGAAAAACATCACGGTGTGGTGCGCACTGTATGGGTGTGTGTTACATTACATTCACTAGTAGGAGTGAGAAAAACATCACGGGGTGGTGCGCATTTTATGGGTGTGTGTTACATTACATTCACTAGTAGGAGTGAGAAAAACATCACGGGTGGCGCGCATTGTATGGGTGTGTGTTACATTACATTCACTAGTAGGAGTGAGAAAAAAATCACGGGGTGGTGCGCATTGTATGGGTGTGTGTTACATTACATTCACTAGTAGGAGTGAGAAAAACATCACGGGGTGGTGCGCATTGTATGGGTGTGTGTTACATTAGATTCACTAGTAGGAGTGAGAAAAACATCACGGGGTGGTGCGCATTGTATGGGTGTGTGTTACATTAGATTCACTAGTAGGAGTGAGAAAAACATCACGGGGTGGTGCGCCTTGTATGGGTGTGTGTTACATTACATTCACTAGTAGGAGTGAGAAAAACATCACAGGGTGGTGCACATTGTATGGGTGTGTGTTACATTACATTCACTAGTAGGAGTGAGAAAAACATCACGGGGTGGTGCGCATTGTATGGGTGTGTGTTACATTACGTTCACTAGTAGGAGTGAGAAAAACATCACGGGGTGGTGCGCATTGTATGAGTGTGTGTTACATTACATTCACTAGTAGGAGTGAGAAAAACATCACGCGGTGGTGCGCATTGTATGGGTGTGTGTTACATTAGATTCACAAATAGGAGTGAGAAAAACATCACGGGGTGGTGTGAATCCGAGGGTCTAAATTAGGATAGGCAGTGAGAGGCAATGTAGGATGGAGAAAAGCACCGCGGGGTGGTCAGCATGGGGAGGTCAGGGAACATGCAGTGGAATGTAGGATAGGTTTCTGAAAAACATCGCGGGGTGGTGCGCATTGTATGGGTGTGTGTTACATTAGATTCACTAGTAGGAGTGAGAAAAACATCACGGGATGGTGCGCATTGTATGGGTGTGTGTTACATTAGATTCACTAGTAGGAGTGAGAAAAACATCACGGGGTGGTGCGCATTGTATGGGTGTGTGTTACATTACATTCACTAGTAGGAGTGAGAAAAACATCACGGGGCGGTGCGCATTGTATGGGTGTGCGTTACATTACTTTCACTAGTAGGAGTGAGAAAAACATCACGGGGTGGTGCGCATTGTATGGGTGTGTGTTACATTAGATTCACCAACAGGAGTGAGAAAAACATCACGGGGTGGTGCGCATTGTATGGGTGTGTGATACATTACATTCACTAGTAGGAGTGAGAAAAACATCACGGGGTGGTGCGCATTGTATGAGTGTGTGTTACATTACATTCACTAGTAGGAGTGAGAAAAACATCACGGGGTGGTGCGCACTGTATGGGTGTGTGTTACATTACATTCACTAGTAGGAGTGAGAAAAACATCACGGGGTGGTGCGCACTGTATGGGTGTGTGTTACATTACATTCACTAGTAGGAGTGAGAAAAACATCACGTGGTGGTGCGCACTGTATGGTTGTGTGTTACATTACATTCACTAGTAGGAGTGAGAAAAACATCACGGGTTGGTGCGCATTGTATGGGTGTGTGTTACATTAAATTCACTAGTAGGAGTGAGAAAAACATCACGGGGTGGTGGGCACTGTATGGGTGTGTGTTACATTACATTCATTAGTAGGAGTGAGAAAAACATCACGGGGTGGTGCGCACTGTATGGGTGTGTGTTACATTACATTCACTAGTAGGAGTGAGAAAAACATCACGGGGTGGTGCGCATTTTATGGGTGTGTGTTACATTACATTCACTAGTAGGAGTGAGAAAAACATCACGGGGTGGTGCGCATTGTATGGGTGTGTGTTACATTACATTCACTAGTAGGAGTGAGAAAAAAATCACGGGGTGGTGCGCATTGTATGGGTGTGTGTTACATTACATTCAGTAGTAGGAGAGAGAAAAACATCACGTGGTGGTGCGCATTGTATGGGTGTGTGTTACATTAGATTCACTAGTAGGAGTGAGAAAAACATCACGGGGTGGTGCGCATTGTATGGGTGTGTGTTACATTACATTCACTAGTAGGAGTGAGAAAAACATCACGGGGTGGTGCGCATTGTATGGGTGTGTGTTACATTAGATTCACTAGTAGGAGTGAGAAAAACATCACGGGGTGGTGGGCACTGTATGGGTGTGTGTTACATTAGATTCACTAGTAGGAGTGAGAAAAACATCACGGGGTGGTGGGCACTGTATGGGTGTGTGTTACATTACATTCATTAGTAGGAGTGAGAAAAACATCACGGGGTGGTGCGCACTGTATGTGTGTGTGTTACATTACATTCACTAGTAGGAGTGAGAAAAACATCACGGGGTGGTGCGCATTTTATGGGTGTGTGTTACATTACATTCACTAGTAGGAGTGAGAAATACATCACGGGGTGGTGCGCATTGTATGGGTGTGTGTTACATTACATTCACTAGTAGGAGTGAGAAAAAAATCACGGGGTGGTGCGCATTGTATGGGTGTGTGTTACATTACATTCAGTAGTAGGAGAGAGAAAAACATCACGTGGTGGTGCGCATTGTATGGGTGTGTGTTACATTAGATTCACTAGTAGGAGTGAGAAAAACATCACGGGGTGGTGCGCATTGTATGGGTGTGTGTTACATTAGATTCACTAGTAGGAGTGAGAAAAACATCACGGGGTGGTGCGCCTTGTATGGGTGTGTGTTACATTACATTCACTAATAGGAGTGAGAAAAACATCACAGGGTGGTGCACATTGTATGGGTGTGTGTTACATTACATTCACTAGTAGGAGTGAGAAAAACATCATGGGGTGGTGCGCATTGTATGGGTGTGTGTTACATTACGTTCACTAGTAGGAGTGAGAAAAACATCACGGGGTGGTGCGCATTGTATGGGTGTGTGTTACATTACGTTCACTAGTAGGAGTGAGAAAAACATCACGGGGTGGTGCGCACTGTATGTGTGTGTGTTACATTACGTTCACTAGTAGGAGTGAGAAAAACATCACGGGATGGTGCGCATCGTATGGGTGTGTGTTACATTACATTCACTAGTAGGAGTGAGAAAAACATCACGGGGTGGTGCGCATTGTATGGGTGTGTGTTACATTAGATTCACTAGTAGGAGTGAGAAAAACATCACGGGGTGGTGCGCATTTTATGGGTGTGTGTTACATTACATTCACTAGTAGGAGTGAGAAAAACATCACGGGGTGGTGCGCACTGTATGGGTGTGTGTTACATTACATTCACTAGTAGGAGTGAGAAAAACATCACGGGGTGGTGCGCACTGTATGGGTGTGTGTTACATTACATTCATTAGTAGAAGTGAGAAAAACATCACGGTGTGGTGCGCACTGTATGGGTGTGTGTTACATTACATTCACTAGTAGGAGTGAGAAAAACATCACGGGGTGGTGCGCATTTTATGGGTGTGTGTTACATTACATTCACTAGTAGGAGTGAGAAAAACATCACGGGTGGTGCGCATTGTATGGGTGTGTTTTACATTACATTCACTAGTAGGAGTGAGAAAAAAATCACGGGGTGGTGCGCATTGTATGGGTGTGTGTTACATTACATTCACTAGTAGGAGTGAGAAAAACATCACGGGGTGGTGCGCATTGTATGGGTGTGTGTTACATTAGATTCACTAGTAGGAGTGAGAAAAACATCACGGGGTGGTGCGCATTGTATGGGTGTGTGTTACATTAGATTCACTAGTAGGAGTGAGAAAAACATCACGGGGTGGTGCGCCTTGTATGGGTGTGTGTTACATTACATTCACTAGTAGGAGTGAGAAAAACATCACAGGGTGGTGCACATTGTATGGGTGTGTGTTACATTACATTCACTAGTAGGAGTGAGAAAAACATCACGGGGTGGTGCGCATTGTATGGGTGTGTGTTACATTACGTTCACTAGTAGGAGTGAGAAAAACATCACGGGGTGGTGCGCATTGTATGGGTGTGTGTTACATTACGTTCACTAGTAGGAGTGAGAAAAACATCACGGGGTGGTGCGCATTGTATGGGTGTGTGTTACATTACTTTCACTAGTAGGAGTGAGAAAAACTTCACGGGGTGGTGCGCATTGTATGGGTGTGTGTTACATTACGTTCACTAGTAGGAGTGAGAAAAACATCACGGGGTGGTGCGCATTGTATGGCTGTGTGTTACATTACGTTCACTAGTAGGAGTGAGAAAAACATCACGGGGTGGTGCGCATTGTATGGGTTTGTGTTACATTACATTCACTAGTAGGAGTGAGAAAAACATCACGGGGTGGTGCGCATTGTATGGGTGTGTGTTACATTAGATTCACAAATAGGAGTGACAAAAACATCACGGGGTGGTGTGAATCGGAGGGTCTAAATTAGGATAGGCAGTGAGAGGCAATGTAGGATGGAGAAAAGCACCGCGGGGTGGTCAGCATGGGGAGGTCAGCGAACATGCAGTGGCAATGTAGGATAGGTTTCTGAAAAACATCGCGGGGTGGTGCGCATTGTATGGGTGTGTGTTACATTAGATTCACTAGTAGGAGTGAGAAAAACATCATGGGGTGGTGCGCATTGTATGGGTGTGTGTTACATTACATTCACTAGTAGGAGTGAGAAAAACATCACGGGGCGGTGCGCATTGTATGGGTGTGTGTTACATTACGTTCTCTAGTAGGAGTGAGAAAAACATCACAGGGTGGTGCGCATTGTATGGGTGTGTGTTACATTAGATTCACCAACAGGAGTGAGAAAAACATCACGGGGTGGTGCGTATTGTATGGGTGTGTGATACATTACATTTACTAGTAGGAGTGAGAAAAACATCACGGGGTGGTGCACATTGTATGGGTGTGTGTTACATTACATTCTCTAGTAGGAGTGAGAAAAAAACATCACGTGTGGTGCGCATTGTATGGGTGTGTGTTACATTACATTCACTAGTAGGAGTGAGAAAAACATCACGGGGTGGTGCGCATTGTATGGGTGTGTGTTACATTACATTCACTAGTAGGAGTGAGAAAAACATCACGGGGTGGTGCGCATTGTATGGGTGTGTGTTACATTACATTCACTAGTAGGAGTGAGAAAAACATCACGGGGTGGTGCGCATTGTATGGGTGTGTGTTACATTACATTCACTAGTAGGAGTGAGAAAAACATCACGGGGTGGTGCGCATTGTATGGGTGTGTGTTACATTACATTCACTAGTAGGAGTGAGAAAAACATCACGGGGTGGTGCGCATTGTATGAGTGTGGGTTACATTACATTCACTAGTAGGAGTGAGAAAAACATCACGGGTGGTGCGCATTGTATGGGTGTGTGTTACATTACATTCACTAGTAGGAGTGAGAAAAACATCACGGGGTGGTGCGCACTGTATGGGTGTGTGTTACATTACATTCACTAGTAGGAGTGAGAAAAACATCACGGGGTGGTGCGCACTGTATGGGTGTGTGTTACATTACATTCACTAGTAGGAGTGAGAAAAACATCACGAGGTGGTGCGCACTGTATGGGTGTCTGTTACATTACATTCACTAGTAGGAGTGAGAAAAACATCACGGGGTGGTGCGCACTGTATGGGTGTGTGTTACATTACATTCACTAGTAGGAGTGAGAAAAACATCACGGGGTGGTGCGCACTGTATGGGTGTGTGTTACATTACATTCACTAGTAGGAGTGAGAAAAACATCACGGGGTGGTGCGCACTGTATGGGTGTGTGTTACATTACATTCATTAGTTGGAGTGAGAAAAACATCACGGGTTGGTGCGCATTGTATGGGAGTGTGTTACATTACATTCACTAGTAGGAGTGAGCAAATCATCACGGGGTGGTGTGCATTGTATGGGTGTGTGTTACATTACATACACTAGTAGGAGTGAGAAAAACATCACGGGGTGGTGCGCATTGTATGGGTGTGGGTTACATTACATTCACTAGTAGGAGTGAGAAAAACATCACGGGGTGGTGCGCATTGTATGGGTGTGTGTTACATTACATTCACTAGTAGGAGTGAGAAAAACATCACGGGGTGGTGCGCATTGTATGGGTGTGTGTTACATTACATTCACTAGTAGGAGTGAGAAAAACATCACGGGGTGGTGCGCATTGTATGGGTGTGTGTTACATTACATTCACTAGTAGGAGTGAGAAAAACATCACGGGGTGGTGCGCATTGTATGAGTGTGGGTTACATTACATTCACTAGTAGGAGTGAGAAAAACATCACGGAGTGGTGCGCATTGTATGGGTGTGTGTTACATTACATTCACTAGTAGGAGTGAGAAAAACATCACGGGTTGGTGCGCACTGTATGGGTGTGTGTTACATTACATTCACTAGTAGGAGTGAGAAAAACATCACGGGGTGGTGCGCACTGTATGGGTGTGTGTTACATTACATTCACTAGTAGGAGTGAGAAAAACATCACGGGGTGGTGCGCACTGTATGGGTGTGTGTTACATTACATTCACTAGTAGGAGTGAGAAAAACATCACGGGGTGTTGCGCACTGTATGGGTGTGTGTTACATTACATTCATTAGTAGGAGTGAGAAAAACATCACGGGGTGGTGCGCACTGTATGGGTGTGTGTTACATTACATTCACTAGTAGGAGTGAGAAAAACATCACGGGGTGGTGCGCATTGTATGGGTGTGTGTTACATTAGATTCACTAGTAGGAGTGAGAAAAACATCACGGGGTGGTGCGCATTGTATGGGTGTGTGTCACATTACATTCACTAGTAGGAGTGAGAAAAAAATCACGGGGTGGTGCGCACTGTATGGGTGTGTGTTACATTACATTCACTAGTAGGAGAGAGAAAAACATCACGGGGTGGTGCGCACTGTATGGGTGTGTGTTACATTACATTCACTAGTAAGAGTGAGAAAAACATCACGGGGTGGTGCGCACTGTATGGGTGTGTGTTACATTACATTCACTAGTAGGAGTGAGAAAAACATCACGGGGTGGTGCGCACTGTATGGGTGTGTGTTACATTACATTCACTAGTAGGAGTGAGAAAAACATCACGGGGTGGTGCGCACTGTATGGGTGTGTGTTACATTACATTCACTAGTAGGAGTGAGAAAAACATCACGGGGTGGTGCGCATTTTATGGGTGTGTGTTACATTACATTCACTAGTAGGTGTGAGAAAAACATTACGGGGTGGTGCGCATTGTATGGGTGTGTGTTACATTACATTCACTAGTAGGAGTGAGAAAAACATCACGGGGTGGTGCGCATTGTATGAGTGTGGGTTACATTACATTCACTAGTAGGAGTGAGAAAAACATCACGGAGTGGTGCGCATTGTATGGGTGTGTGTTACATTACATTCACTAGTAGGAGTGAGAAAAACATCACGGGTTGGTGCGCACTGTATGGGTGTGTGTTACATTACATTCACTAGTAGGAGTGAGAAAAACATCACGGGGTGGTGCGCACTGTATGGGTGTGTGTTACATTACATTCACTAGTAGGAGTGAGAAAAACATCACGGGGTGGTGCGCACTGTATGGGTGTGTGTTACATTACATTCACTAGTAGGAGTGAGAAAAACATCACGGGGTGTTGCGCACTGTATGGGTGTGTGTTATATTACATTCATTAGTAGGAGTGAGAAAAACATCACGGGGTGGTGCGCACTGTATGGGTGTGTGTTACATTACATTCACTAGTAGGAGTGAGAAAAACATCACGGGGTGGTGCGCATTGTATGGGTGTGTGTTACATTAGATTCACTAGTAGGAGTGAGAAAAACATCACGGGGTGGTGCGCATTGTATGGGTGTGTGTCACATTACATTCACTAGTAGGAGTGAGAAAAAAATCACGGGGTGGTGCGCACTGTATGGGTGTGTGTTACATTACATTCACTAGTAGGAGAGAGAAAAACATCACGGGGTGGTGCGCACTGTATGGGTGTGTGTTACATTACATTCACTAGTAAGAGTGAGAAAAACATCACGGGGTGGTGCGCACTGTATGGGTGTGTGTTACATTACATTCACTAGTAGGAGTGAGAAAAACATCACGGGGTGGTGCGCACTGTATGGGTGTGTGTTACATTACATTCACTAGTAGGAGTGAGAAAAACATCACGGGGTGGTGCGCACTGTATGGGTGTGTGTTACATTACATTCACTAGTAGGAGTGAGAAAAACATCACGGGGTGGTGCGCATTTTATGGGTGTGTGTTACATTACATTCACTAGTAGGTGTGAGAAAAACATTACGGGGTGGTGCGCATTGTATGGGTGTGTGTTACATTACATTCACTAGTAGGAGTGAGAAAAACATCACGGGGTGGTGCGCATTGTATGGGTGTGTGTTACATTAGATTCACTAGTAGGAGTGAGAAAAACATCACGGGGTGGTGCGAATTGTATGGGTGTGTGTTACATTACATTCACTAGTAGGAGTGAGAAAAACATCACGGGGTGGTGCGCATTGTATGGGTGTGTGTTACATTACGTTCACTAGTAGGAGTGGGAAAAACATCACGGGGTGGTGCGCATTGTATGGGTGTGTGTTACATTACGTTCACTAGTAGGAGTGAGAAAAACATCACGGGGTGGTGCGCATTGTATGGGTGTGTGTTACATTAGATTCACTAGTAGGAGTGAGAAAAACATCACGGGGTGGTGCGCATTGTATGGGTGTGTGTTACATTACATTCACTAGTAGGAGTGAGAAAAACATCACGGGGTGGTGCGCATTGTATGGGTGTGTGTTACATTACGTTCACTAGTAGGAGTGAGAAAAACATCACGGGGTGGTGCGCATTGTATGGGTGTGTGTTACATTACGTTCACTAGTAGGAGTGAGAAAAACATCACGGGGTGGTGCGCATTGTATGGGTATGTGTTACATTACGTTCACTAGTAAGAGTGAGAAAAACTTCACGGGGTGGTGCGCATTGTATGGGTGTGTGTTACATTACGTTCACTAGTAGGAGTGAGAAAAACATCACGGGGTGGTGCGCATTGTATGGCTGTGTGTAACATTACGTTCACTAGTAGGAGTGAGAAAAACATCACGGGGTGGTGCGCATTGTATGGGTGTGTGTTACATTACATTCACTAGTAGGAGTGAGAAAAACATCACGCGGTGGTGCGCATTGTATGGGTGTGTGTTACATTAGATTCACAAATAGGAGTGAGAAAAACATCACGGGGTGGTGTGAATCCGAGGGTCTAAATTAGGATAGGCAGTGAGAGGCAATGTAGGATGGAGAAAAGCACCGCGGGGTGGTCAGCATGGAGAGGCCAGGGAACATGCAGTGGAATGTAGGATAGGTTTCTGGAAAACATCGCGGGGTGGTGCGCATTGTATGGGTGTGTGTTACATTAGATTCACTAGTAGGAGTGAGAAAAACATCACGGGATGGTGCGCATTGTATGGGTGTGTGTTACATTAGATTCACTAGTAGGAGTGAGAAAAACATCACGGGGTGGTGCGCATTGTATGGGTGTGTGTTACATTACATTCACTAGTAGGAGTGAGAAAAACATCACGGGGCGGTGCGCATTGTATGGGTGTGCGTTATATTACTTTCACTAGTAGGAGTGAGAAAAACATCACGGGGTGGTGCGCATTGTATGGGTGTGTGTTACATTAGATTCACCAACAGGAGTGAGAAAAACATCACGGGGTGGTGCGCATTGTATGGGTGTGTGATACATTACATTCACTAGTAGGAGTGAGAAAAACATCACGGGGTGGTGCGCATTGTATGAGTGTGTGTTACATTACATTCACTAGTAGGAGTGAGAAAAACATCACGGGGTGGTGCGCACTGTATGGGTGTGTGTTACATTACATTCACTAGTAGGAGTGAGAAAAACATCACGGGGTGGTGCGCACTGTATGGGTGTGTGTTACATTACATTCACTAGTAGGAGTGAGAAAAACATCACGTGGTGGTGCGCACTGTATGGTTGTGTGTTACATTACATTCACTAGTAGGAGTGAGAAAAACATCACGGGGTGGTGCGCATTGTATGGGTGTGTGTTACATTAGATTCACTAGTAGGAGTGAGAAAAACATCACGGGGTGGTGGGCACTGTATGGGTGTGTGTTACATTACATTCATTAGTAGGAGTGAGAAAAACATCACGGGGTGGTGCGCACTGTATGGGTGTGTGTTACATTACATTCACTAGTAGGAGTGAGAAAAACATCACGGGGTGGTGCGCATTTTATGGGTGTGTGTTACATTACATTCACTAGTAGGAGTGAGAAAAACATCACGGGGTGGTGCGCATTGTATGGGTGTGTGTTACATTACATTCACTAGTAGGAGTGAGAAAAAAATCACGGGGTGGTGTGCATTGTATGGGTGTGTGTTACATTACATTCAGTAGTAGGAGAGAGAAAAACATCACGTGGTGGTGCGCATTGTATGGGTGTGTGTTACATTAGATTCACTAGTAGGAGTGAGAAAAACATCACGGGGTGGTGCGCATTGTATTGGTGTGTGTTACATTACATTCACTAGTAGGAGTGAGAAAAACATCACGGGGTGGTGCGCATTGTATGGGTGTGTGTTACATTAGATTCACTAGTAGGAGTGAGAAAAACATCACGGGGTGGTGGGCACTGTATGGGTGTGTGTTACATTAGATTCACTAGTAGGAGTGAGAAAAACATCACGCGGTGGTGAGCACTGTATGGGTGTGTGTTACATTACATTCATTAGTAGGAGTGAGAAAAACATCACGGGGTGGTGCGCACTGTATGGGTGTGTGTTACATTACATTCACTAGTAGGAGTGAGAAAAACATCACGGGGTGGTGCGCATTTTATGGGTGTGTGTTACATTACATTCACTAGTAGGAGTGAGAAAAACATCACGGGGTGGTGCACATTGTATGGGTGTGTGTTACATTACATTCACTAGTAGGAGTGAGAAAAAAATCACGGGGTGGTGCGCATTGTATGGGTGTGTGTTACATTACATTCAGTAGTAGGAGAGAGAAAAACATCACGTGGTGGTGCGCATTGTATGGGTGTGTGTTACATTAGATTCACTAGTAGGAGTGAGAAAAACATCACGGGGTGGTGCGCATTGTATGGGTGTGTGTTACATTACATTCACTAGTAGGAGTGAGAAAAACATCACGGGGTGGTGCGCATTGTATGGGTGTGTGTTACATTAGATTCACTAGTAGGAGTGAGAAAAACATCACGGGGTGGTGCGCATTGTATGGGTGTGTGTTACATTAGATTCACTAGTAGGAGTGAGAAAAACATCACGGGGTGGTGCGCCTTGTATGGGTGTGTGTGACATTACATTCACTAATAGGAGTGAGAAAAACATCACAGGGTGGTGCACATTGTATGGGTGTGTGTTACATTACATTCACTAGTAGGAGTGAGAAAAACATCATGGGGTGGTGCGCATTGTATGGGTGTGTGTTACATTACGTTCACTAGTAGGAGTGAGAAAAACATCACGGGGTGGTGCGCATTGTATGGGTGTGTGTTACATTACGTTCACTAGTAGGAGTGAGAAAAACATCACGGGGTGGTGCGCACTGTATGTGTGTGTGTTACATTACGTTCACTAGTAGGAGTGAGAAAAACATCACGGGGTGGTGCGCACTGTATGGGTGTGTGTTACATTACATTCACTAGTAGGAGTGAGAAAAACATCACGGGGTGGTGCGCATTGTATGGGTGTGTGTTACATTAGATTCACTAGTAGGAGTGAGAAAAACATCACGGGGTGGTGCGCATTTTATGGGTGTGTGTTACATTACATTCACTAGTAGGAGTGAGAAAAACATCACGGGGTGGTGCGCACTGTATGGGTGTGTGTTACATTACATTCACTAGTAGGAGTGAGAAAAACATCACGGGGTGGTGCGCACTGTATGGGTGTGTGTTACATTACATTCATTAGTAGAAGTGAGAAAAACATCACGGTGTGGTGCGCACTGTATGGGTGTGTGTTACATTACATTCACTAGTAGGAGTGAGAAAAACATCACGGGGTGGTGCGCATTTTATGGGTGTGTGTTACATTACATTCACTAGTAGGAGTGAGAAAAACATCACGGGTGGTGCGCATTGTATGGGTGTGTGTTACATTACATTCACTAGTAGGAGTGAGAAAAAAATCACGGGGTGGTGCGCATTGTATGGGTGTGTTACATTACATTCACTAGTAGGAGTGAGAAAAACATCACGGGGTGGTGCGCATTGTATGGGTGTGTGTTACATTAGATTCACTAGTAGGAGTGAGAAAAACATCACGGGGTGGTGCGCATTGTATGCGTGTGTGTTACATTAGATTCACTAGTAGGAGTGAGAAAAACATCACGGGGTGGTGCGCCTTGTATGGGTGTGTGTTACATTACATTCACTAGTAGGAGTGAGAAAAACATCACAGGGTGGTGCACATTGTATGGGTGTGTGTTACATTACATTCACTAGTAGGAATGAGAAAAACATCACGGGATGGTGCGCATTGTATGGGTGTGTGTTACATTACGTTCACTAGTAGGAGTGAGAAAATCATCACGGGGTGGTGCGCATTGTATGGGTGTGTGTTACATTACTTTCACTAGTAGGAGTGAGAAAAACTTCACGGGGTGGTGCGCATTGTATGGGTGTGTGTTACATTACGTACACTAGTAGGAGTGAGAAAAACATCACGGGGTGGTGCGCATTGTATGGCTGTGTGTTACATTATGTTCACTAGTAGGAGTGAGAAAAACATCACGGGGTGGTGCGCATTGTATGGGTGTGTGTTACATTACATTCACTAGTAGGAGTGAGAAAAACATCACGGGGTGGTGCGCATTGTATGGGTGTGTGTTACATTAGATTCACAAATAGGAGTGACAAAAACATCACGGGGTGGTGTGAATCGGAGGGTCTAAATTAGGATAGGCAGTGAGAGGCAATGTAGGATGGAGAAAAGCACCGCGGGGTGGTCAGCATGGGGAGGTCAGCGAACATGCAGTGGCAATGTAGGATAGGTTTCTGAAAAACATCGCGGGGTGGTGCGCATTGTATGGGTGTGTGTTACATTAGAATCACTAGTAGGAGTGAGAAAAACATCATGGGGTGGTGCGCATTGTATGGGTGTGTGTTACATTACATTCACTAGTAGGAGTGAGAAAAACATCACGGGGCGGTGCGCATTGTATGGGTGTGTGTTACATTACTTTCTCTAGTAGGAGTGAGAAAAACATCACAGGGTGGTGCGCATTGTATGGGTGTGTGTTACATTAGATTCACCAACAGGAGTGAGAAAAACATCACGGGGTGGTGCGTATTGTATGGGTGTGTGATACATTACATTTACTAGTAGGAGTGAGAAAAACATCACGGGGTGGTGCACATTGTATGGGTGTGTGTTACATTACATTCTCTAGTAGGAGTGAGAAAAACATCACGGGGTGGTGCGCATTGTATGGGTGTGTGTTACATTACATTCACTAGTAGGAGTGAGAAAAACATCACGGGGTGGTGCGCATTGTATGGGTGTGTGTTACATTACATTCACTAGTAGGAGTGAGAAAAACATCACGGGGTGGTGCGCATTGTATGGGTGTGTGTTACATTACATTCACTAGTAGGAGTGAGAAAAACATCACGGGGTGGTGCGCATTGTATGGGTGTGTGTTACATTACATTCACTAGTAGGAGTGAGAAAAACATCACGGGGTGGTGCGCATTGTATGGGTGTGTGTTACATTACATTCACTAGTAGGAGTGAGAAAAACATCACGTGGTGGAGCGCATTGTATGGGTGTGTGTTACATTACATTCACTAGTAGGAGTGAGAAAAACATGACGGGGTGGTGCGCATTGTATGGGTGTGTGTTACATTACATTCACTAGTAGCAGTGAGAAAAACATCACGGGGTGGTGCGCATTGTATGGGTGTGTGTTACATTACATACACTAGTAGGAGTGAGAAAAACATCACGGGGTGGTGCGCATTGTATGGGAGTGTGTTACATTACATTCACTAGTAGGAGTGAGCAAATCATCACGGGGTGGTGTGCATTGTATGGGTGTGTGTTACATTACATTCACTAGTAGGAGTGAGAAAAACATCACGGGGAGGTGCGCATTGTATGGGTGTGTGTTACATTACATTCACTAGTAGGAGTGAGAAAAACATCACGGGGTGGTGCGCATTGTATGGGTGTGTGTTACATTACATTCACTAGTAGGAGTGAGAAAAACATCACGGGGTGGTGCGCATTGTATGGGTGTGTGTTACATTACATTCACTAGTAGGAGTGAGAAAAACATCACGGGGTGGTGCGCATTGTATGAGTGTGGGTTACATTACATTCACTAGTAGGAGTGAGAAAAACATCACGGAGTGGTGCGCATTGTATGGGTGTGTGTTACATTACATTCACTAGTAGGAGTGAGAAAAACATCACGGGGTGGTGCGCACTGTATGGGTGTGTGTTACATTACATTCACTATTAGGAGTGAGAAAAACATCACGGGGTGGTGCGCACTGTATGGGTGTGTGTTACATTACATTCACTAGTAGGAGTGAGAAAAACATCACGAGGTGGTGCGCACTGTATGGGTGTCTGTTACATTACATTCACTAGTAGGAGTGAGAAAAACATCACGGGGTGGTGCGCACTGTATGGGTGTGTGTTACATTACATTCACTAGTAGGAGTGAGAAAAACATCACGGGGTGGTGCGCACTGTATGGGTGTGTGTTACATTACATTCATTAGTTGGAGTGAGAAAAACATCACGGGGTGGTGCGCACTGTATGGGTGTGTGTTACATTACATTCACTAGTAGGAGTGAGAAAAACATCACGGGGTGGTGCGCATTGTATGCGTGTGTGTTACATTAGATTCACTAGTAGGAGTGAGAAAAACATCACGGGGTGGTGCGCATTGTATGGGTGTGTGTCACATTACATTCACCAGTAGGAGTGAGAAAAAAATCACGGGGTGGTGCGCATTGTATGGGTGTGTGTTACATTACATTCACTAGTAGGAGAGAGAAAAACATCACGGGGTGGTGCGCATTGTATGGGTGTGTGTTACATTACATTCACTAGTAGGAGTGAGAAAAACATCACGGGGTGGTGCGCATTGTATGGGTGTGTGTTAAATTAGATTCACTAGTAGGAGTGAGAAAAACATCACGGGGTGGTGCGCAATGTATGGGTGTGTGTTACATTAGATTCACTAGTAGGAGTGAGAAAAACATCACGGGGTGGTGCGCATTGTATGGGTGTGTGTTACATTACATTCACTAGTAGGAGTGAGAAAAACATCACGGGGTGGTGCGCATTGTATGGGTGTGTGTTACATTACTTTCACTAGTAGGAGTGAGAAAAACTTCACGGGGTGGTGCGCATTGTATGGGTGTGTGTTACATTACGTTCACTAGTAGGAGTGAGAAAAACATCACGGGGTGGTGCGCATTGTATGGCTGTGTGTTACATTATGTTCACTAGTAGGAGTGCGAAAAACATCACGGGGTGGTGCGCATTGTATGGGTGTGTGTTACATTACATTCACTAGTAGGAGTGAGAAAAACATCACGGGGTGGTGCGCATTGTATGGGTGTGTGTTACATTAGATTCACAAATAGGAGTGACAAAAACATCACGGTGTGGTGTGAATCGGAGGGTCTAAATTAGGATAGGCAGTGAGAGGCAATGTAGGATGGAGAAAAGCACCGCGGGGTGGTCAGCATGGGGAGGTCAGGGAACATGCAGTGGCAATGTAGGATAGGTTTCTGAAAAACATCGCGGGGTGGTGCGCATTGTATGGGTGTGTGTTACATTAGATTCACTAGTAGGAGTGAGAAAAACATCACGGGATGGTGCGCATTGTATGGGTGTGTGTTACATTAGATTCACTAGTAGGAGTGAGAAAAACATCACGGGGTGGTGCGCATTGTATGGGTGTGTGTTACATTACATTCACTAGTAGGAGTGAGAAAAACATCACGGGGCGGTGCGCATTGTATGGGTGTGTGTTACATTTCTTTCACTAGTAGGAGTGAGAAAAACATCACGGGGTGGTGCGCATTGTATGGGTGTGTGTTACATTAGATTCACCAACAGGAGTGAGAAAAACATCACGGGGTGATGCGCATTGTATGGGTGTGTGATACATTACATTTACTAGTAGGAGTGAGAAAAACATCACGGGGTGGTGCGCATTGTATGGGTGTGTGTTACATTACATTCACTAGTAGGAGTGAGAAAAACATCACGGGTGGTGCGCATTGTATGGGTGTGTGTTACATTACATTCACTAGTAGGAGTGAGAAAAACATCACGGGGTGGTGCGCATTGTATGGTTGTGAGTTACATTACATTCACTAGTAGGAGTGAGAAAAACATCACGGGGTGGTGCGCATTGTATGGTTGTGAGTTACATTACATTCACTAGTAGGAGTGAGAAAAACATCACGGGGTGGTGCGCATTGTATGGGTGTGTGTTACATTACATTCACTAGTAGGAGTGAGAAAAACATCACGGGGTGGTGCGCATTGTATGGGTGTGTGTTACATTACATTCACTAGTAGGAGTGAGAAAAACATCACGGGGTGGTGCGCATTGTATGGGTGTGTGTTACATTACATTCACTAGTAGGAGTGAGAAAAACATGACGGGGTGGTGCGCTTTGTATGGGTGTGTGTTACATTACATTCACTAGTAGCAGTGAGAAAAACATCACGGGGTGGTGCGCATTGTATGGGTGTGTGTTACATTACATACACTAGTAGGAGTGAGAAAAACATGACGGGGTGGTGCGCATTGTATGGGTGTGTGTTACATTACATTCACTAGTAGGAGTGAGAAAAACATCACGGGGTGGTGCGCATTGTATGGGTGTGTGTTACATTACATTCACTAGTAGGAGTGAGAAAAACATCACGGGGTGGTGCGCATTGTATGGGTGTGTGTTACATTACATTCACTAGTAGAAGTGAGAAAAACATCACGGGGTGGTGCGCATTGTATGGGAGTGTGTTACATTACATTCACTAGTAGGAGTGAGCAAATCATCACGGGGTGGTGCGCATTGTATGGGTGTGTGTTACATTACATTCACTAGTAGGAGTGAGAAAAACATCACGGGGTGGTGCGCATTGTATGGGTGTGTGTTACATTACATTCACTAGTAGGAGTGAGAAAAACATCACGTGGTGGTGCGCATTGTATGGGTGTGTGTTACATTACATTCACTAGTAGGAGTGAGAAAAACATCACGCGGTGGTGCGCATTGTATGGGTGTGTGTTACATTACATTCACTAGTAGGAGTGAGAAAAACATCACGGGGTGGTGCGCATTGTATGAGTGTGTGTTACATTACATTCACTAGTAGGAGTGAGAAAAACATCACGGGGTGGTGCGCATTGTATGGGTGTGTGTTTCATTAGATTCACTAGTAGGAGTGAGAAAAACATCACGGCGTGGTGCGCATTGTATGGGTGTGTCTTACATGAGATTCACTAGTAGGAGTGAGAAAACATCACGGGGTGGTGCGCATTGTATGGGTGTGTGTTACATGAGATTCACTAGTAGGAGTGAGAAAAACATCACGGGGTGGTGCCCATTGTATGGGTGTGTGTTACATTACATTCACTAGTAGGAGTGAGAAAAACATCACGGGGTGGTGCGCATTGTATGGGTGTGTGTTACATTACATTCACTAGTAGGAGTGAGGAAAACATCACGGGGTGGTGCGCATTGTATGGGTGTGTGTTACATTACTTTCACTAGTAGGAGTGAGAAAAACTTCACGGGGTGGTGCGCATTGTATGGGTGTGTGCTACATTACGTTCACTAGTAGGAGTGAGAAAAACATCACGGGGTTGTGCGCATTGTATGGCTGTGTGTTACATTACGTTCACTAGTAGGAGTGAGAAAAACATCACGGGGTGGTGCGCATTGTATGGGTGTGTGTTACATTACATTCACTAGTAGGAGTGAGAAAAACATCACGGTGTGGTGCGCATTGTATGGGTGTGTGTTACATTAGATTCACAAATAGGAGTGACAAAAACATCACGGGGTGGTGTGAATCGGAGGGTCTAAATTAGGATAGGCAGTGAGAGGCAATGTAGGATGGAGAAAAGCACCGCGGGGTGGTCAGCATGGGGAGGTCAGCGAACATGCAGTGGCAATGTAGGATAGGTTTCTGAAAAACATGGCGGGGTGGTGCGCATTGTATGGGTGTGTGTTACATTAGATTCACTAGTAGGAGTGAGAAAAACATCATGGGGTGGTGCGCATTGTATGGGTGTGTGTTACATTACATTCACTAGTAGGAGTGAGAAAAACATCACGGGGCGGTGCGCATTGTATGGGTGTGTGTTACATTAGATTCACCATCAGGAGTGAGAAAAACATCACGGGGTGGTGCGTATTGTATGGGTGTGTGTTACATTACATTCACTAATAGGAGTGAGAAAAACATCACGGGGTGGTGCGCATTGTATGGGTGTGTGTTACATTACATTCACTAGTAGGATTGAGAAAAACATCACGCGGTGGAGCGCATTGTATGGGTGTGTGTTACATTACATTCACTAGTAGGAGTGAGAAAAACATCACGGGGTGGTGCGCAATGTATGGGTGTGTGTTACATTAGATTCAGTAGTAGGAGTGAGAAAAACATCACGGGGTGGTGCGCATTGTATGGGTGTGTGTTACATTACATTCACTAGTAGGAGTGAGAAAAACATCAAGGGGTGGTGCGCATTGTATGGGTGTGTGTTACATTACATTCACTAGTAGCAGTGAGAAAAACATCACGGGGTGGTGCGCATTGTATGGGTGTGTGTTACATTACATACACTAGTAGGAGTGAGAAAAACATCACGGGGTGGTGCGCACTGTATGGGTGTGTGTTACATTACATTCATTAGTAGGAGTGAGAAAAACATCACGGGGTGGTGCGCACTGTATGGGTGTGTGTTACATTACATTCACTAGTAGGAGTGAGAAAAACATCACGGGGTGGTGCGCATTGTATGGGTGTGTGTTACATTAGATTCACTAGTAGGAGTGAGAAAAACATCACGGGCGGTGCGCATTGTATGGGTGTGTGTCACATTACATTCACTAGTAGGAGTGAGAAAAAAATCACGGGGTGGTGCGCATTGTATGGGTGTGTGTTACATTACATTCACTAGTAGGAGAGAGAAAAACATGACGGGGTGGTGCGCATTGTATGGGTGTGTGTTACATTACATTCACTAGTACGAGTGAGAAAAACATCACGGGGTGGTGCGCATTGTATGGGTGTGTGTTACATTAGATTCACTAGTAGGAGTGAGAAAAACATCACGGGGTGGTGCGCAATGTATGGGTGTGTGTTACATTAGATTCAGTAGTAGGAGTGAGAAAAACATCACGGGGTGGTGCGCATTGTATGGGTGTGTGTTACATTACATTCACTAGTAGGAGTGAGAAAAACATCACGGGGTGGTGCGCATTGTATGGGTGTGTGTTACATTACTTTCACTAGTAGGAGTGAGAAAAACTTCACGGGGTGGTGCGCATTGTATGGGTGTGTGTTACATTACGTTCACTGGTAGGAGTGAGAAAAACATCACGGGGCGGTGCGCATTGTATGGGTGTGTGTTACATTACTTTCCCGAGTAGGAGTGAGAAAAACATCACGGGGCTGTGAGCATTGTATGGGTGTGTTTACATTAGATTCACTAGCAGGAGTGAGAAAAACATCACGGGGTGGTGCGCATTGTATGGGTGTGTGTTACATTACATTCACTAGTAGGAGTGAGAAAAACATCACGGGGTGGTGCGCATTGTATGGGTGTGTGTTACATTACATTCACTAGTAGGAGTGAGAAAAACATCACGGGGTGGTGCGCATTGTATGGGTGTGTGTTACATTACGTTCATTAGTAGGAGTGAGAAAAACATCACGGGGTGGTGCGCATTGTATGGGTGTGTGTTACATTACGTTCACTAGTAGGAATGAGAAAAACATCACGGGGTGGTGCGCATTGTATGGGTGTGTGTTACATTACTTTCACTAGTAGGAGTGAGAAAAACTTCACGGGGTGGTGCGCATTGTATGGGTGTGTGTTACATTACGTTCACTAGTAGGAGTGAGAAAAACATCACGGGGTGGTGCGCATTGTATGGCTGTGTGTTACATTACGTTCACTAGTAGGAGTGAGAAAAACATCACGGGGTGGTGCGCATTGTATGGGTGTGTGTTACATTACATTCACTAGTAGGAGTGAGAAAAACATCACGGGGTGGTGCGCATTGTATGGGTGTGTGTTACATTAAATTCACAAATAGGAGTGACAAAAACATCACGGGGTGGTGTGAATCGGAGGGTCTAAATTAGGATAGGCAGTGAGAGGCAATGTAGGATGGAGAAAAGCACCGCGGGGTGGTCATCATGGGGAGGTCAGCGAACATGCAGTGGCAATGTCGGATAGGTTTCTGAAAAACATCGCGGGGTGGTGCGCATTGTATGGGTGTGTGTTACATTAGATTCACTAGTAGGAGTGAGAAAAACACCATGGGGTGGTGCGCATTGTATGGGTGTGTGTTACATTACATTCACTAGTAGGAGTGAGAAAAACATCACGGGGCGGTGCGCATTGTATGGGTGTGTGTTACATTACTTTCACTAGTAGGAGTGAGAAAAACATCACAGGGTGGTGCGCATTGTATGGGTGTGTGTTACATTAGATTCACCAACAGGAGTGAGAAAAACATCATGGGGTGGTGCGCATTGTATGGGTGTGTGTTACATTACATTCACTAGTAGGAGTGAGAAAAACATCACGGGATGGTGCGCATTGTATGGGTGTGTGTTACATTAGATTCACTAGTAGGAGTGAGAAAAACATCACGGGGTGGTGCGCATTGTATGGGTGTGTGTTACATTACATTCACTAGTAGGAGTGAGAAAAACATCACGGGGCGGTGCGCATTGTATGGGTGTGTGTTACATTACTTTCACTAGTAGGAGTGAGAAAAACATCACGGGGTGGTGCGCATTGTATGGGTGTGTGTTACATTAGATTCACCAACAGGAGTGAGAAAAACATCACGGGGTGATGCGCATTGTATGGGTGTGTGATACATTACATTTACTAGTAGGAGTGAGAAAAACATCACGTTGTGGTGCGCATTGTATGGGTGTGTGTTACATTACATTCACTAGTAGGAGTGAGAAAAACATCACGGGTGGTGCGCATTGTATGGGTGTGTGTTACATTACATTCACTAGTAGGGGTGAGAAAAACATCACGGGGTGGTGCGCATTGTATGGTTGTGAGTTACATTACATTCACTAGTAGGAGTGAGAAAAACATCACGGGGTGGTGCGCATTGTATGGGTGTGTGTTACATTACATTCACTAGTAGGAGTGAGAAAAACATCACGGGGTGGTGCGCATTGTATGGGTGTGTGTTACATTACATTCACTAGTAGGAGTGAGAAAAACATCACGGGGTGGTGCGCATTGTATGGGTGTGTGTTACATTACATTCACTAGTAGGAGTGAGAAAAACATCACGGGGTGGTGCGCATTGTATGGGTGTGTGTTACATTACATTCACTAGTAGGAGTGAGAAAAACATGACGGGGTGGTGCGCTTTGTATGGGTGTGTGTTACATTACATTCACTAGTAGCAGTGAGAAAAACATCACGGGGTGGTGCGCATTGTATGGGTGTGTGTTACATTACATACACTAGTAGGAGTGAGAAAAACATGACGGGGTGGTGCGCATTGTATGGGTGTGTGTTACATTACATTCACTAGTAGGAGTGAGAAAAACATCACGGGGTGGTGCGCATTGTATGGGTGTGTGTTACATTACATTCACTAGTAGGAGTGAGAAAAACATCACGGGGTGGTGCGCATTGTATGGGTGTGTGTTACATTACATTCACTAGTAGAAGTGAGAAAAACATCACGGGGTGGTGCGCATTGTATGGGAGTGTGTTACATTACATTCACTAGTAGGAGTGAGCAAATCATCACGGGGTGGTGCGCATTGTATGGGTGTGTGTTACATTACATTCACTAGTAGGAGTGAGAAAAACATCACGGGGTGGTGCGCATTGTATGGGTGTGTGTTACATTACATTCACTAGTAGGAGTGAGAAAAACATCACGTGGTGGTGCGCATTGTATGGGTGTGTGTTACATTACATTCACTAGTAGGAGTGAGAAAAACATCACGCGGTGGTGCGCATTGTATGGGTGTGTGTTACATTACATTCACTAGTAGGAGTGAGAAAAACATCACGGGGTGGTGCGCATTGTATGAGTGTGTGTTACATTACATTCACTAGTAGGAGTGAGAAAAACATCACGGGGTGGTGCGCATTGTATGGGTGTGTGTTTCATTAGATTCACAAGTAGGAGTGAGAAAAACATCACGGCGTGGTGCGCATTGTATGGGTGTGTCTTACATGAGATTCACTAGTAGGAGTGAGAAAACATCACGGGGTGGTGCGCATTGTATGGGTGTGTGTTACATGAGATTCACTAGTAGGAGTGAGAAAAACATCACGGGGTGGTGCCCATTGTATGGGTGTGTGTTACATTACATTCACTAGTAGGAGTGAGAAAAACATCACGGAGTTGTGCGCATTGTATGGGTGTGTGTTACATTACATTCACTAGTAGGAGTGAGGAAAACATCACGGGGTGGTGCGCATTGTATGGGTGTGTGTTACATTACTTTCACTAGTAGGAGTGAGAAAAACTTCACGGGGTGGTGCGCATTGTATGGGTGTGTGCTACATTACGTTCACTAGTAGGAGTGAGAAAAACATCACGGGGTTGTGCGCATTGTATGGCTGTGTGTTACATTACGTTCACTAGTAGGAGTGAGAAAAACATCACGGGGTGGTGCGCATTGTATGGGTGTGTGTTACATTACATTCACTAGTAGGAGTGAGAAAAACATCACGGGGTGGTGCGCATTGTATGGGTGTGTGTTACATTAGATTCACAAATAGGAGTGACAAAAACATCACGGGGTGGTGTGAATCGGAGGGTCTAAATTAGGATAGGCAGTGAGAGGCAATGTAGGATGGAGAAAAGCACCGCGGGGTGGTCAGCATGGGGAGGTCAGCGAACATGCAGTGGCAATGTAGGATAGGTTTCTGAAAAACATGGCGGGGTGGTGCGCATTGTATGGGTGTGTGTTACATTAGATTCACTAGTAGGAGTGAGAAAAACATCATGGGGTGGTGCGCATTGTATGGGTGTGTGTTACATTACATTCACTAGTAGGAGTGAGAAAAACATCACGGGGCGGTGCGCATTGTATGGGTGTGTGTTACATTAGATTCACCAACAGGAGTGAGAAAAACATCACGGGGTGGTGCGTATTGTATGGGTGTGTGTTACATTACATTCACTAATAGGAGTGAGAAAAACATCACGGGGTGGTGCGCATTGTATGGGTGTGTGTTACATTACATTCACTAGTAGGATTGAGAAAAACATCACGCGGTGGAGCGCATTGTATGGGTGTGTGTTACATTACATTCACTAGTAGGAGTGAGAAAAACATGACGGGGTGGTGCGCATTGTATGGGTGTGTGTTACATTACATTCACTAGTAGCAGTGAGAAAAACATCACGGGGTGGTGCGCATTGTATGGGTGTGTGTTACATTACATACACTAGTAGGAGTGAGAAAAACATCACGGGGTGGTGCGCACTGTATGGGTGTGTGTTACATTACATTCATTAGTAGGAGTGAGAAAAACATCACGGGGTGGTGCGCACTGTATGGGTGTGTGTTACATTACATTCACTAGTAGGAGTGAGAAAAACATCACGGGGTGGTGCGCATTGTATGGGTGTGTGTTACATTAGATTCACTAGTAGGAGTGAGAAAAACATCACGGGGTGGTGCGCATTGTATGGGTGTGTGTCACATTAAATTCACTAGTAGGAGTGAGAAAAAAATCACGGGGTGGTGCGCATTGTATGGGTGTGTGTTACATTACATTCACTAGTAGGAGAGAGAAAAACATCACGGGGTGGTGCGCATTGTATGGGTGTGTGTTACATTACATTCACTAGTACGAGTGAGAAAAACATCACGGGGTGGTGCGCATTGTATGGGTGTGTGTTACATTAGATTCACTAGTAGGAGTGAGAAAAACATCACGGGGTGGTGTGCAATGTATGGGTGTGTGTTACATTAGATTCAGTAGTAGGAGTGAGAAAAACATCACGGGGTGGTGCGCATTGTATGGGTGTGTGTTACATTACATTCACTAGTAGGAGTGAGAAAAACATCAAGGGGTGGTGCGCATTGTATGGGTGTGTGTTACATTACTTTCACTAGTAGGAGTGAGAAAAACTTCACGGGGTGGTGCGCATTGTGTGGGTGTGTGTTACATTACGTTCACTGGTAGGAGTGAGAAAAACATCACGGGGCGGTGCGCATTGTATGGGTGTGTGTTACATTACTTTCCCGAGTAGGAGTGAGAAAAACATCACGGGGCTGTGAGCATTGTATGGGTGTGTTTACATTAGATTCACTAGCAGGAGTGAGAAAAACATCACGGGGTGGTGCGCATTGTATGGGTGTGTGTTACATTACATTCACTAGTAGGAGTGAGAAAAACATCACGGGGTGGTGCGCATTGTATGGGTGTGTGTTACATTACATTCACTAGTAGGAGTGAGAAAAACATCACGGGGTGGTGCGCATTGTATGGGTGTGTGTTACATTACGTTCATTAGTAGGAGTGAGAAAAACATCCCGGGGTGGTGCGCATTGTATGGGTGTGTGTTACATTACGTTCACTAGTAGGAATGAGAAAAGCATCACGGGGTGGTGCGCATTGTATGGGTGTGTGTTACATTACTTTCACTAGTAGGAGTGAGAAAAACTTCACGGGGTGGTGCGCATTGTATGGGTGTGTGTTACATTACGTTCACTAGTAGGAGTGAGAAAAACATCACGGGGTGGTGCGCATTGTATGGCTGTGTGTTACATTACGTTCACTAGTAGGAGTGAGAAAAACATCACGGGGTGGTGCGCATTGTATGGGTGTGTGTTACATTACATTCACTAGTAGGAGTGAGAAAAACGTCACGGGGTGGTGCGCATTGTATGGGTGTGTGTTACATTAAATTCACAAATAGGAGTGACAAAAACATCACGGGGTGGTGTGAATCGGAGGGTCTAAATTAGGATAGGCAGTGAGAGGCAATGTAGGATGGAGAAAAGCACCGCGGGGTGGTCATCATGGGGAGGTCAGCGAACATGCAGTGGCAATGTCGGATAGGTTTCTGAAAAACATCGCGGGGTGGTGCGCATTGTATGGGTGTGTGTTACATTAGATTCACTAGTAGGAGTGAGAAAAACACCATGGGGTGGTGCGCATTGTATGGGTGTGTGTTACATTACATTCACTAGTAGGAGTGAGAAAAACATCACGGGGCGGTGCGCATTGTATGGGTGTGTGTTACATTACTTTCACTAGTAGGAGTGAGAAAAACATCACAGGGTGGTGCGCATTGTATGGGTGTGTGTTACATTAGATTCACCAACAGGAGTGAGAAAAACATCACGGGGTGGTACGTATTGTATGGGTGTGTGTTACATTACATTCTCTAGTAGGAGTGAGAAAAACATCACGGGTGGTGCGCATTGTATGGGTGTGTGTTACATTACATTCACTAGTAGGAGTGAGAAAAACATCACGGGGTGGTGCGCATTGTATGGGTGTGTGTTACATTACATTCACTGGTAGGAGTGAGAAAAACATCACGGGGTGGTGCGCATTGTATGGGTGTGTGTTACATTAGATTCACTAGTAGGAGTGAGAAAAACATCATGGGGTGGTGCGCATTGTATGGGTGTGTGTTACATTACATTCACTAGTAGGAGTGAGAAAAACATCACGGGGCGGTGCGCATTGTATGGGTGTGTGTTACATTAGATTCACCAACAGGAGTGAGAAAAACATCACGGGGTGGTGCGTATTGTATGGGTGTGTGTTACATTACATTCACTAATAGGAGTGAGAAAAACGTCACGGTGTGGTGCGCATTGTATGGGTGTGTGTTACATTACATTCACTAGTAGGATTGAGAAAAACATCACGGGTTGGAGCGCATTGTATGGGTGTGTGTTACATTACATTCACTAGTAGGAGTGAGAAAAACATGACGGGGTGGTGCGCATTGTATGGGTGTGTGTTACATTACATTCACTAGTAGCAGTGAGAAAAACATCACGGGGTGGTGCGCATTGTATGGGTGTGTGTTACATTACATACACTAGTAGGAGTGAGAAAAACATCACGGGGTGGTGCGCATTGTATGGGAGTGTGTTACATTACATTCACTAGTAGGAGTGAGCAAATCATCACGGGGTGGTGTGCATTGTATGGGTGTGTGTTACATTACATTCACTAGTAGGAGTGAGAAAAACATCACGGGGTGGTGCGCATTGTATGGGTGTGTGTTACATTACATTCACTAGTAGGAGTGAGAAAAACATCACGGGGTGGTGCGCATTGTATGGGTGTGTGTTACATTACATTCACTAGTAGGAGTGAGAAAAACATCACGGGGTGGTGCGCATTGTATGGGTGTGTGTTACATTACATTCACTAGTAGGAGTGAGAAAAACATCACGGGGTGGTGCGCATTGTATGAGTGTGGGTTACATTACATTCACTAGTAGGAGTGAGAAAAACATCACGGAGTGGTGCGCATTGTATGGGTGTGTGTTACATTACGTTCACTAGTAGGAGTGAGAAAAACATCACGGGGTGGTGCGCACTGTATGGGTGTGTGTTACATTACATTCACTAGTAGGAGTGAGAAAAACATCACGGGGTGGTGCGCACTGTATGGGTGTGTGTTACATTACATTCACTTGTAGGAGTGAGAAAAACATCACGAGGTGGTGCGCACTGTATGGGTGTCTGTTACATTACATTCACTAGTAGGAGTGAGAAAAACATCACGGGGTGGTGCGCACTGTATGGGTGTGTGTTACATTACATTCACTAGTAGGAGTGAGAAAGACATCACGGGGTGGTGCGCACTGTATAGGTGTGTGTTACATTACATTCACTAGTAGGAGTGAGAAAAACATCACGGGGTGGTGCGCACTGTATGGGTGTGTGTTACATTACATTCATTAGTAGGAGTGAGAAAAACATCACGGGGTGGTGCGCACTGTATGGGTGTGTGTTACATTACATTCACTAGTAGGAGTGAGAAAAACATCACGGCGTGGTGCGCATTGTATGGGTGTGTGTTACATTAGATTCACTAGTAGGAGTGAGAAAAACATCACGGGGTGGTGCGCATTGTATGGGTGTGTGTCACATTACATTCACTAGTAGGAGTGAGAAAAAAATCACGGGGTGGTGCGCATTGTATGGGTGTGTGTTACATTACATTCACTAGTAGGAGAGAGAAAAACATCACGGGGTGGTGCGCATTGTATGGGTGTGTGTTACATTACATTCACTAGTACGAGTGAGAAAAACATCACGGGGTGGTGCGCATTGTATGGGTGTGTGTTACATTAGATTCACTAGTAGGAGTGAGAAAAACATCACGGGGTGGTGCGCAATGTATGGGTGTGTGTTACATTAGATTCACTAGTAGGAGTGAGAAAAACATCACGGTGTGGTGCGCATTGTATGGGTGTGTGTTACCTTATGTTCACTAGTAGGAGTGAGAAAAACATCACGGGGTGGTGCGCATTGTATGGGTGTGTGTTACATTACCTTCACTAGTAGGAGTGAGAAAAACTTCACGGGGTGGTGCGCATTGTATGGGTGTGTGTTACATTACGTTCACTAGTAGGAGTGAGAAAAACATCACGGGGTGGTGCGCATTGTATGGCTGTGTGTTACATTACGTTCACTAGTAGGAGTGAGAAAAACATCACGGGGTGGTGCGCATTGTATGGGTGTGTGTTACATTACATTCACTAGTAGGAGTGAGAAAAACATCACGGGGTGGTGCGCATTGTATGGGTGTGTGTTACATTAGATTCACAAATAGGAGTGACAAAAACATCACGGGGTGGTGTGAATCGGAGGGTCTAAATTAGGATAGGCAGTGAGAGGTAATGTAGGATGGAGAAAAGCACCGCGGGGTGGTCATCATGGGGAGGTCAGCGAACATGCAGTGGCAATGTCGGATAGGTTTCTGAAAAACATCGCGGGGTGGTGCGCATTGTATGGGTGTGTGTTACATTAGATTCACTAGTAGGAGTGAGAAAAACATCATGGGGTGGTGCGCATTGTATGGGTGTGTGTTACATTACATTCACTAGTAGGAGTGAGAAAAACATCACGGGGCGGTGCGCATTTTATGGGTGTGTGTTACATTACTTTCACTAGTAGGAGTGAGAAAAACATCACAGGGTGGTGCGTATTGTATGGGTGTGTGTTACATTAGATTCACCAACAGGAGTGAGAAAAACATCACGGGGTGGTGCGTATTGTATGGGTGTGTGATACATTACATTTACTAGTAGGAGTGAGAAAAACATCACGGGGTGGTGCACATTTTATGGGTGTGTGTTACATTACATTCTCTAGTAGGAGTGAGAAAAAAATCACGGGTGGTGCGCATTGTATGGGTGTGTGTTACATTACATTCACTAGTAGGAGTGAGAAAAACATCACGGGGTGGTGCGCATTGTATGAGTGTGTGTTACATTACATTCACTAGTAGGAGTGAGAAAAACATCACGGGGTGGTGCGCATTGTATGGGTGTGTGTTACATTACATTCACTAGTAGGAGTGAGAAAAACATCACGGGGTGGTGCGCATTGTATGGGTGTGTGTTACATTACATTCACTAGTAGGAGTGAGAAAAACATCACGGGGTGGTGCGCATTGTATGGGTGTGTGTTACATTACATTCACTAGTAGGAGTGAGAAAAACATCACGGGGTGGAGCGCATTGTATGGGTGTGTGTTACATTACATTCACTAGTAGGAGTGAGAAGAACATGACGGGGTGGTGCGCATTGTATGGGTGTGTGTTACATTACATTCACTAGTAGCAGTGAGAAAAATATCACGGGGTGGTGCGCATTGTATGGGTGTGTGTTACATTACATACACTAGTAGGAGTGAGAAAAACATCACGGGGTGGTGCGCATTGTATGGGAGTGTGTTACATTACATTCACTAGTAGGAGTGAGCTAATCATCACGGGGTGGTGTGCATTGTATGGGTGTGTGTTACATTACATTCACTAGTAGGAGTGAGAAAAACATCACGGGGTGGTGCGCATTGTATGGGTGTGTGTTACATTACATTCACTAGTAGGAGTGAGAAAAACATCACGGGGTGGTGCGCATTGTATGGGTGTGTGTTACATTACATTCACTAGTAGGAGTGAGAAAAACATCACGGGGTGGTGCGCATTGTATGGGTGTGTGTTACATTACATTCACTAGTAGGAGTGAGAAAAACATCACGGGGTGGTGCGCATTGTATGGGTGTGTGTTACATTACATTCACTAGTAGGAGTGAGAAAAACATCACGGGGTGGTGCGCATTGTATGAGTGTGGGTTACATTACATTCACTAGTAGGAGTGAGAAAAACATCACGGAGTGGTGCGCACTGTATGGGTGTGTGTTACATTACATTCACTAGTAGGAGTGAGAAAAACATCACGGGGTGGTGCGCACTGTATGGGTGTGTGTTACATTACATTCACTAGTAGGAGTGAGAAAAACATCACGGGGTGGTGCGCACTGTATGGGTGTGTGTTACATTACATTCACTAGTAGGAGTGAGAAAAACATCACGAGGTGGTGCGCACTGTATGGGTGTCTGTTACATTACATTCACTAGTAGGAGTGAGAAAAACATCACGGGGTGGTGCGCACTGTATGGGTGTGTGTTACATTACATTCACTAGTAGGAGTGAGAAAAACATCAAGGGGTGGTGCGCACTGTATGGGTGTGTGTTACATTACATTCACTAGTAGGAGTGAGAAAAACATCACGGGGTGGTGCGCACTGTATGGGTGCCTGTTACATTACATTCATTAGTAGGAGTGAGAAAAACATCACGGGGTGGTGCGCACTGTATGGGTGTGTGTTACATTACATTCACTAGTAGGAGTGAGAAAAACATCACGGGGTGGTGCGCATTGTATGGGTGTGTGTTACATTAGATTCACTAGTAGGAGTGAGAAAAACATCACGGGGTGGTGCGCATTGTATGGGTGTGTGTCACATTACATTCACTAGTAGGAGTGAGAAAAACATCACGGGGTGGTGCGCATTGTATGGGTGTGTGTTACATTAGATTCACTAGTAGGAGTGAGAAAAACATCACGGGGTGGTGCGCATTGTATGGGTGTGTGTTACATTAGATTCACTAGTAGGAGTGAGAAAAACATCACGGGGTGGTGCGCAATGTATGGGTGTGTGTTACATTAGATTCACTAGTAGGAGTGAGAAAAACATCACGGGGTGGTGCGCATTGTATGGGTGTGTGTTACATTACATTCACTAGTAGGAGTGAGAAAAACACCAAGGGGTGGTGCGCATTGTATGGGTGTGTGTTACATTACTTTCACTAGTAGGAGTGAGAAAAACTTCACGGGGTGGTGCGCATTGTATGGGTGTGTGTTACATTACGTTCACTAGTAGGAGTGAGAAAAACATCACGGGGCGGTGCGCATTGTATGGGTGTGTGTTACATTACATTCACTAGTAGGAGTGAGAAAAACATCACGGGGTGGTGCGCACTGTATAGGTGTGTGTTACATTACATTCACTAGTAGGAGTGAGAAAAACATCACGGGGTGGTGCGCACTGTATGGGTGTGTGTTACATTACATTCATTAGTAGGAGTGAGAAAAACATCACGGGGTGGTGCGCACTGTATGGGTGTGTGTTACATTACATTCACTAGTAGGAGTGAGAAAAACATCACGGCGTGGTGCGCATTGTATGGGTGTGTGTTACATTAGATTCACTAGTAGGAGTGAGAAAAACATCACGGGGTGGTGCGCATTGTATGGGTGTGTGTCACATTACATTCACTAGTAGGAGTGAGAAAAAAATCACGGGGTGGTGCGCATTGTATGGGTGTGTGTTACATTACATTCACTAGTAGGAGAGAGAAAAACATCACGGGGTGGTGCGCATTGTATGGGTGTGTGTTACATTACATTCACTAGTACGAGTGAGAAAAACATCACGGGGTGGTGCGCATTGTATGGGTGTGTGTTACATTAGATTCACTAGTAGGAGTGAGAAAAACATCACGGGGTGGTGCGCAATGTATGGGTGTGTGTTACATTAGATTCACTAGTAGGAGTGAGAAAAACATCACGGTGTGGTGCGCATTGTATGGGTGTGTGTTACCTTATGTTCACTAGTAGGAGTGAGAAAAACATCACGGGGTGGTGCGCATTGTATGGGTGTGTGTTACATTACTTTCACTAGTAGGAGTGAGAAAAACTTCACGGGGTGGTGCGCATTGTATGGGTGTGTGTTACATTACGTTCACTAGTAGGAGTGAGAAAAACATCACGGGGTGGTGCGCATTGTATGGCTGTGTGTTACATTACGTTCACTAGTAGGAGTGAGAAAAACATCACGGGGTGGTGCGCATTGTATGGGTGTGTGTTACATTACATTCACTAGTAGGAGTGAGAAAAACATCACGGGGTGGTGCGCATTGTATGGGTGTGTGTTACATTAGATTCACAAATAGGAGTGACAAAAACATCACGGGGTGGTGTGAATCGGAGGGTCTAAATTAGGATAGGCAGTGAGAGGTAATGTAGGATGGAGAAAAGCACCGCGGGGTGGTCATCATGGGGAGGTCAGCGAACATGCAGTGGCAATGTCGGATAGGTTTCTGAAAAACATCGCGGGGTGGTGCGCATTGTATGGGTGTGTGTTACATTAGATTCACTAGTAGGAGTGAGAAAAACATCATGGGGTGGTGCGCATTGTATGGGTGTGTGTTACATTACATTCACTAGTAGGAGTGAGAAAAACATCACGGGGCGGTGCGCATTTTATGGGTGTGTGTTACATTACTTTCACTAGTAGGAGTGAGAAAAACATCACAGGGTGGTGCGTATTGTATGGGTGTGTGTTACATTAGATTCACCAACAGGAGTGAGAAAAACATCACGGGGTGGTGCGTATTGTATGGGTGTGTGATACATTACATTTACTAGTAGGAGTGAGAAAAACATCACGGGGTGGTGCACATTTTATGGGTGTGTGTTACATTACATTCTCTAGTAGGAGTGAGAAAAAAATCACGGGTGGTGCGCATTGTATGGGTGTGTGTTACATTACATTCACTAGTAGGAGTGAGAAAAACATCACGGGGTGGTGCGCATTGTATGAGTGTGTGTTACATTACATTCACTAGTAGGAGTGAGAAAAACATCACGGGGTGGTGCGCATTGTATGGGTGTGTGTTACATTACATTCACTAGTAGGAGTGAGAAAAACATCACGGGGTGGTGCGCACTGTATAGGTGTGTGTTACATTACATTCACTAGTAGGAGTGAGAAAAACATCACGGGGTGGTGCGCATTGTATGGGTGTGTGTTACATTACATTCACTAGTAGGAGTGAGAAAAACATCACGGGGTGGAGCGCATTGTATGGGTGTGTGTTACATTACATTCACTAGTAGGAGTGAGAAGAACATGACGGGGTGGTGCGCATTGTATGGGTGTGTGTTACATTACATTCACTAGTAGCAGTGAGAAAAATATCACGGGGTGGTGCGCATTGTATGGGTGTGTGTTACATTACATACACTAGTAGGAGTGAGAAAAACATCACGGGGTGGTGCGCATTGTATGGGAGTGTGTTACATTACATTCACTAGTAGGAGTGAGCTAATCATCACGGGGTGGTGTGCATTGTATGGGTGTGTGTTACATTACATTCACTAGTAGGAGTGAGAAAAACATCACGGGGTGGTGCGCATTGTATGGGTGTGTGTTACATTACATTCACTAGTAGGAGTGAGAAAAACATCACGGGGTGGTGCGCATTGTATGGGTGTGTGTTACATTACATTCACTAGTAGGAGTGAGAAAAACATCACGGGGTGGTGCGCATTGTATGGGTGTGTGTTACATTACATTCACTAGTAGGAGTGAGAAAAACATCACGGGGTGGTGCGCATTGTATGGGTGTGTGTTACATTACATTCACTAGTAGGAGTGAGAAAAACATCACGGGGTGGTGCGCATTGTATGAGTGTGGGTTACATTACATTCACTAGTAGGAGTGAGAAAAACATCACGGAGTGGTGCGCACTGTATGGGTGTGTGTTACATTACATTCACTAGTAGGAGTGAGAAAAACATCACGGGGTGGTGCGCACTGTATGGGTGTGTGTTACATTACATTCACTAGTAGGAGTGAGAAAAACATCACGGGGTGGTGCGCACTGTATGGGTGTGTGTTACATTACATTCACTAGTAGGAGTGAGAAAAACATCACGAGGTGGTGCGCACTGTATGGGTGTCTGTTACATTACATTCACTAGTAGGAGTGAGAAAAACATCACGGGGTGGTGCGCACTGTATGGGTGTGTGTTACATTACATTCACTAGTAGGAGTGAGAAAAACATCAAGGGGTGGTGCGCACTGTATGGGTGTGTGTTACATTACATTCACTAGTAGGAGTGAGAAAAACATCACGGGGTGGTGCGCACTGTATGGGTGCCTGTTACATTACATTCATTAGTAGGAGTGAGAAAAACATCACGGGGTGGTGCGCACTGTATGGGTGTGTGTTACATTACATTCACTAGTAGGAGTGAGAAAAACATCACGGGGTGGTGCGCATTGTATGGGTGTGTGTTACATTAGATTCACTAGTAGGAGTGAGAAAAACATCACGGGGTGGTGCGCATTGTATGGGTGTGTGTCACATTACATTCACTAGTAGGAGTGAGAAAAACATCACGGGGTGGTGCGCATTGTATGGGTGTGTGTTACATTAGATTCACTAGTAGGAGTGAGAAAAACATCACGGGGTGGTGCGCATTGTATGGGTGTGTGTTACATTAGATTCACTAGTAGGAGTGAGAAAAACATCACGGGGTGGTGCGCAATGTATGGGTGTGTGTTACATTAGATTCACTAGTAGGAGTGAGAAAAACATCACGGGGTGGTGCGCATTGTATGGGTGTGTGTTACATTACATTCACTAGTAGGAGTGAGAAAAACACCAAGGGGTGGTGCGCATTGTATGGGTGTGTGTTACATTACTTTCACTAGTAGGAGTGAGAAAAACTTCACGGGGTGGTGCGCATTGTATGGGTGTGTGTTACATTACGTTCACTAGTAGGAGTGAGAAAAACATCACGGGGCGGTGCGCATTGTATGGGTGTGTGTTACATTACATTCACTAGTAGGAGTGAGAAAAACATCACGGGGTGGTGCGCACTGTATAGGTGTGTGTTACATTACATTCACTAGTAGGAGTGAGAAAAACATCACGGGGTGGTGCGCACTGTATGGGTGTGTGTTACATTACATTCATTAGTAGGAGTGAGAAAAACATCACGGGGTGGTGCGCACTGTATGGGTGTGTGTTACATTACATTCACTAGTAGGAGTGAGAAAAACATCACGGCGTGGTGCGCATTGTATGGGTGTGTGTTACATTAGATTCACTAGTAGGAGTGAGAAAAACATCACGGGGTGGTGCGCATTGTATGGGTGTGTGTCACATTACATTCACTAGTAGGAGTGAGAAAAAAATCACGGGGTGGTGCGCATTGTATGGGTGTGTGTTACATTACATTCACTAGTAGGAGAGAGAAAAACATCACGGGGTGGTGCGCATTGTATGGGTGTGTGTTACATTACATTCACTAGTACGAGTGAGAAAAACATCACGGGGTGGTGCGCATTGTATGGGTGTGTGTTACATTAGATTCACTAGTAGGAGTGAGAAAAACATCACGGGGTGGTGCGCAATGTATGGGTGTGTGTTACATTAGATTCACTAGTAGGAGTGAGAAAAACATCACGGTGTGGTGCGCATTGTATGGGTGTGTGTTACCTTATGTTCACTAGTAGGAGTGAGAAAAACATCACGGGGTGGTGCGCATTGTATGGGTGTGTGTTACATTACTTTCACTAGTAGGAGTGAGAAAAACTTCACGGGGTGGTGCGCATTGTATGGGTGTGTGTTACATTACGTTCACTAGTAGGAGTGAGAAAAACATCACGGGGTGGTGCGCATTGTATGGCTGTGTGTTACATTACGTTCACTAGTAGGAGTGAGAAAAACATCACGGGGTGGTGCGCATTGTATGGGTGTGTGTTACATTACATTCACTAGTAGGAGTGAGAAAAACATCACGGGGTGGTGCGCATTGTATGGGTGTGTGTTACATTAGATTCACAAATAGGAGTGACAAAAACATCACGGGGTGGTGTGAATCGGAGGGTCTAAATTAGGATAGGCAGTGAGAGGTAATGTAGGATGGAGAAAAGCACCGCGGGGTGGTCATCATGGGGAGGTCAGCGAACATGCAGTGGCAATGTCGGATAGGTTTCTGAAAAACATCGCGGGGTGGTGCGCATTGTATGGGTGTGTGTTACATTAGATTCACTAGTAGGAGTGAGAAAAACATCATGGGGTGGTGCGCATTGTATGGGTGTGTGTTACATTACATTCACTAGTAGGAGTGAGAAAAACATCACGGGGCGGTGCGCATTTTATGGGTGTGTGTTACATTACTTTCACTAGTAGGAGTGAGAAAAACATCACAGGGTGGTGCGTATTGTATGGGTGTGTGTTACATTAGATTCACCAACAGGAGTGAGAAAAACATCACGGGGTGGTGCGTATTGTATGGGTGTGTGATACATTACATTTACTAGTAGGAGTGAGAAAAACATCACGGGGTGGTGCACATTTTATGGGTGTGTGTTACATTACATTCTCTAGTAGGAGTGAGAAAAAAATCACGGGTGGTGCGCATTGTATGGGTGTGTGTTACATTACATTCACTAGTAGGAGTGAGAAAAACATCACGGGGTGGTGCGCATTGTATGAGTGTGTGTTACATTACATTCACTAGTAGGAGTGAGAAAAACATCACGGGGTGGTGCGCATTGTATGGGTGTGTGTTACATTACATTCACTAGTAGGAGTGAGCAAAACATCACGGGGTGGTGCGCATTGTATGGGTGTGTGTTACATTACATTCACTAGTAGGAGTGAGAAAAACATCACGGGGTGGTGCGCATTGTATGGGTGTGTGTTACATTACATTCACTAGTAGGAGTGAGAAAAACATCACGGGGTGGAGCGCATTGTATGGGTGTGTGTTACATTACATTCACTAGTAGGAGTGAGAAGAACATGACGGGGTGGTGCGCATTGTATGGGTGTGTGTTACATTACATTCACTAGTAGCAGTGAGAAAAATATCACGGGGTGGTGCGCATTGTATGGGTGTGTGTTACATTACATACACTAGTAGGAGTGAGAAAAACATCACGGGGTGGTGCGCATTGTATGGGAGTGTGTTACATTACATTCACTAGTAGGAGTGAGCTAATCATCACGGGGTGGTGTGCATTGTATGGGTGTGTGTTACATTACATTCACTAGTAGGAGTGAGAAAAACATCACGGGGTGGTGCGCATTGTATGGGTGTGTGTTACATTACATTCACTAGTAGGAGTGAGAAAAACATCACGGGGTGGTGCGCATTGTATGGGTGTGTGTTACATTACATTCACTAGTAGGAGTGAGAAAAACATCACGAGGTGGTGCGCATTGTATGGGTGTGTGTTACATTACATTCACTAGTAGGAGTGAGAAAAACATCACGGGGTGGTGCGCATTGTATGGGTGTGTGTTACATTACATTCACTAGTAGGAGTGAGAAAAACATCACGGGGTGGTGCGCATTGTATGAGTGTGGGTTACATTACATTCACTAGTAGGAGTGAGAAAAACATCACGGAGTGGTGCGCACTGTATGGGTGTGTGTTACATTACATTCAGTAGTAGGAGTGAGAAAAACATCACGGGGTGGTGCGCACTGTATGGGTGTGTGTTACATTACATTCACTAGTAGGAGTGAGAAAAACATCACGGGGTGGTGCGCACTGTATGGGTGTGTGTTACATTACATTCACTAGTAGGAGTGAGAAAAACATCACGAGGTGGTGCGCACTGTATGGGTGTCTGTTACATTACATTCACTAGTAGGAGTGAGAAAAACATCACGGGGTGGTGCGCACTGTATGGGTGTGTGTTACATTACATTCACTAGTAGGAGTGAGAAAAACATCAAGGGGTGGTGCGCACTGTATGGGTGTGTGTTACATTACATTCACTAGTAGGAGTGAGAAAAACATCACGGGGTGGTGCGCACTGTATGGGTGCCTGTTACATTACATTCATTAGTAGGAGTGAGAAAAACATCACGGGGTGGTGCGCACTGTATGGGTGTGTGTTACATTACATTCACTAGTAGGAGTGAGAAAAACATCACGGGGTGGTGCGCATTGTATGGGTGTGTGTTACATTAGATTCACTAGTAGGAGTGAGAAAAACATCACGGGGTGGTGCGCATTGTATGGGTGTGTGTCACATTACATTCACTAGTAGGAGTGAGAAAAACATCACGGGGTGGTGCGCATTGTATGGGTGTGTGTTACATTAGATTCACTAGTAGGAGTGAGAAAAACATCACGGGGTGGTGCGCATTGTATGGGTGTGTGTTACATTAGATTCACTAGTAGGAGTGAGAAAAACATCACGGGGTGGTGCGCAATGTATGGGTGTGTGTTACATTAGATTCACTAGTAGGAGTGAGAAAAACATCACGGGGTGGTGCGCATTGTATGGGTGTGTGTTACATTACATTCACTAGTAGGAGTGAGAAAAACACCAAGGGGTGGTGCGCATTGTATGGGTGTGTGTTACATTACTTTCACTAGTAGGAGTGAGAAAAACTTCACGGGGTGGTGCGCATTGTATGGGTGTGTGTTACATTATGTTCACTAGTAGGAGTGAGAAAAACATCACGGGGCGGTGCGCATTGTATGGGTGTGTGTTACATTACTTTCCCGAGTAGGAGTGAGAAAAACATCACGGGGCTGTGAGCATTGTATGGGTGTGTGTTACATTAGATTCACTAGCAGGAGTGAGAAAAACATCACGGGGTGGTGCGCATTGTATGGGTGTGTGTTACATTAGATTCACTAGTAGGAGTGAGAAAAACATCACGGGGTGGTGCGCATTGTATGGGTGTGTGTTACATTACATTCACTAGTAGGAGTGAGAAAAACATCACGGGGTGGTGCGCATTGTATGGGTGTGTGTTACATTACGTTCACTACTAGGAGTGAGAAAAACATCACGGTGTGGTGCGCATTGTATGGGTGTGTGTTACCTTACGTTCACTAGTAGGAGTGAGAAAAACATCACGGGGTGGTGCGCATTGTATGGGTGTGTGTTACATTACTTTCACTAGTAGGAGTGAGAAAAACTTCACGGGGTGGTGCGCATTGTATGGGTGTGTGTTACATTACGTTCACTAGTAGGAGTGAGAAAAACATCACGGGGTGGTGCGCATTGTATGGCTGTGTGTTACATTACGTTCACTAGTAGGAGTGAGAAAAACATCACGGGGTGGTGCGCATTGTATGGGTGTGTGTTACATTACATTCACTAGTAGGAGTGAGAAAAACATCACGGGGTGGTGCGCATTGTATGGGTGTGTGTTACATTAGATTCACAAATAGGAGTGACAAAAACATCACGGGGTGGTGTGAATCGGAGGGTCTAAATTAGGATAGGCAGTGAGAGGCAATGTAGGATGGAGAAAAGCACCGCGGGGTGGTCATCATGGGGAGGTCAGCGAACATGCAGTGGCAATGTCGGATAGGTTTCTGAAAAACATCGCGGGGTGGTGCGCATTGTATGGGTGTGTGTTACATTAGATTCACTAGTAGGAGTGAGAAAAACATCACGGGGTGGTGCGCATTGTATGGGTGTGTGTTACATTAGATTCACAAATAGGAGTGACAAAAACATCACGGGGTGGTGTGAATCGGAGGGTCTAAATTAGGATAGGCAGTGAGAGGTAATGTAGGATGGAGAAAAGCACCGCGGGGTGGTCATCATGGGGAGGTCAGCGAACATGCAGTGGCAATGTCGGATAGGTTTCTGAAAAACATCGCGGGGTGGTGCGCATTGTATGGGTGTGTGTTACATTAGATTCACTAGTAGGAGTGAGAAAAACATCATGGGGTGGTGCGCATTGTATGGGTGTGTGTTACATTACATTCACTAGTAGGAGTGAGAAAAACATCACGGGGCGGTGCGCATTTTATGGGTGTGTGTTACATTACTTTCACTAGTAGGAGTGAGAAAAACATCACAGGGTGGTGCGTATTGTATGGGTGTGTGTTACATTAGATTCACCAACAGGAGTGAGAAAAACATCACGGGGTGGTGCGTATTGTATGGGTGTGTGATACATTACATTTACTAGTAGGAGTGAGAAAAACATCACGGGGTGGTGCACATTTTATGGGTGTGTGTTACATTACATTCTCTAGTAGGAGTGAGAAAAAAATCACGGGTGGTGCGCATTGTATGGGTGTGTGTTACATTACATTCACTAGTAGGAGTGAGAAAAACATCACGGGGTGGTGCGCATTGTATGAGTGTGTGTTACATTACATTCACTAGTAGGAGTGAGAAAAACATCACGGGGTGGTGCGCATTGTATGGGTGTGTGTTACATTACATTCACTAGTAGGAGTGAGCAAAACATCACGGGGTGGTGCGCATTGTATGGGTGTGTGTTACATTACATTCACTAGTAGGAGTGAGAAAAACATCACGGGGTGGTGCGCATTGTATGGGTGTGTGTTACATTACATTCACTAGTAGGAGTGAGAAAAACATCACGGGGTGGAGCGCATTGTATGGGTGTGTGTTACATTACATTCACTAGTAGGAGTGAGAAGAACATGACGGGGTGGTGCGCATTGTATGGGTGTGTGTTACATTACATTCACTAGTAGCAGTGAGAAAAATATCACGGGGTGGTGAGCATTGTATGGGTGTGTGTTACATTACATACACTAGTAGGAGTGAGAAAAACATCACGGGGTGGTGCGCATTGTATGGGAGTGTGTTACATTACATTCACTAGTAGGAGTGAGCAAATCATCACGGGGTGGTGTGCATTGTATGGGTGTGTGTTACATTACATTCACTAGTAGGAGTGAGAAAAACATCACGGGGTGGTGCGCATTGTATGGGTGTGTGTTACATTACATTCACTAGTAGGAGTGAGAAAAACATCACGGGGTGGTGCGCATTGTATGGGTGTGTGTTACATTACATTCACTAGTAGGAGTGAGAAAAACATCACGGGGTGGTGCGCATTGTATGGGTGTGTGTTACATTACATTCACTAGTAGGAGTGAGAAAAACATCACGGGGTGGTGCGCATTGTATGGGTGTGTGTTACATTACATTCACTAGTAGGAGTGAGAAAAACATCACGGGGTGGTGCGCATTGTATGAGTGTGGGTTACATTACATTCACTAGTAGGAGGGAGAAAAACATCACGGAGTGGTGCGCACTGTATGGGTGTGTGTTACATTACATTCACTAGTAGGAGTGAGAAAAACATCACGGGGTGGTGCGCACTGTATGGGTGTGTGTTACATTACATTCACTAGTAGGAGTGAGAAAAACATCACGGGGTGGTGCGCACTGTATGGGTGTGTGTTACATTACATTCACTAGTAGGAGTGAGAAAAACATCACGAGGTGGTGCGCACTGTATGGGTGTCTGTTACATTACATTCACTAGTAGGAGTGAGAAAAACATCACGGGGTGGTGCGCACTGTATGGGTGTGTGTTACATTACATTCACTAGTAGGAGTGAGAAAAACATCAAGGGGTGGTGCGCACTGTATGGGTGTGTGTTACATTACATTCACTAGTAGGAGTGAGAAAAACATCACGGGGTGGTGCGCACTGTATGGGTGCCTGTTACATTACATTCATTAGTAGGAGTGAGAAAAACATCACGGGGTGGTGCGCACTGTATGGGTGTGTGTTACATTACATTCACTAGTAGGAGTGAGAAAAACATCACGGGGTGGTGCGCATTGTATGGGTGTGTGTTACATTAGATTCACTAGTAGGAGTGAGAAAAACATCACGGGGTGGTGCGCATTGTATGGGTGTGTGTCACATTACATTCACTAGTAGGAGTGAGAAAAACATCACGGGGTGGTGCGCATTGTATGGGTGTGTGTTACATTAGATTCACTAGTAGGAGTGAGAAAAACATCACGGGGTGGTGCGCATTGTATGGGTGTGTGTTACATTAGATTCACTAGTAGGAGTGAGAAAAACATCACGGGGTGGTGCGCAATGTATGGGTGTGTGTTACATTAGATTCACTAGTAGGAGTGAGAAAAACATCACGGGGTGGTGCGCATTGTATGGGTGTGTGTTACATTACATTCACTAGTAGGAGTGAGAAAAACACCAAGGGGTGGTGCGCATTGTATGGGTGTGTGTTACATTACTTTCACTAGTAGGAGTGAGAAAAACTTCACGGGGAAGTGCGCATTGTATGGGTGTGTGTTACATTACGTTCACTAGTAGGAGTGAGCAAAACATCACGGGGCGGTGCGCATTGTATGGGTGTGTGTTACATTACTTTCCCGAGTAGGATTGAGAAAAACATCACGGGGCTGTGAGCATTGTATGGGTGTGTGTTACATTAGATTCACTAGCAGGAGTGAGAAAAACATCACGGGGTGGTGCGCATTGTATGGGTGTGTGTTACATTACATTCACTAGTAGGAGTGAGAAAAACATCACGGGGTGGTGCGCATTGTATGGGTGTGTGTTACATTACATTCACTAGTAGGAGTGAGAAAAACATCACGGGGTGGTGCGCATTGTATGGGTGTGTGTTACATTACGTTCACTACTAGGAGTGAGAAAAACATCACGGTGTGGTGCGCATTGTATGGGTGTGTGTTACCTTACGTTCACTAGTAGGAGTGAGAAAAACATCACGGGGTGGTGCGCATTGTATGGGTGTGTGTTACATTACTTTCACTAGTAGGAGTGAGAAAAACTTCACGGGGTGGTGCGCATTGTATGGGTGTGTGTTACATTACGTTCACTAGTAGGAGTGAGAAAAACATCACGGGGTGGTGCGCATTGTATGGCTGTGTGTTACATTACGTTCACTAGTAGGAGTGAGAAAAACATCACGGGGTGGTGCGCATTGTATGGGTGTGTGTTACATTACATTCACTAGTAGGAGTGAGAAAAACATCACGGGGTGGTGCGCATTGTATGGGTGTGTGTTACATTAGATTCACAAATAGGAGTGACAAAAACATCACGGGGTGGTGTGAATCGGAGGGTCTAAATTAGGATAGGCAGTGAGAGGCAATGTAGGATGGAGAAAAGCACCGCGGGGTGGTCATCATGGGGAGGTCAGCGAACATGCAGTGGCAATGTCGGATAGGTTTCTGAAAAACATCGCGGGGTGGTGCGCATTGTATGGGTGTGTGTTACATTAGATTCACTAGTAGGAGTGAGAAAAACATCATGGGGTGGTGCGCATTGTATGGGTGTGTGTTACATTACATTCACTAGTAGGAGTGAGAAAAACATCACGGGGCGGTGCGCATTGTATGGGTGTGTGTTACATTACTTTCACTAGTAGGAGTGAGAAAAACATCACAGGGTGGTGCGTATTGTATGGGTGTGTGTTACATTAGATTCACCAACAGGAGTGAGAAAAACATCACGGGGTGGTGCGTATTGTATGGGTGTGTGATACATTACATTTACTAGTAGGAGTGAGAAAAACATCACGGGGTGGTGCACATTTTATGGGTGTGTGTTACATTACATTCTCTAGTAGGAGTGAGAAAAACATCACGGGTGGTGCGCATTGTATGGGTGTGTGTTACATTACATTCACTAGTAGGAGTGAGAAAAACATCACGGGGTGGTGCGCATTGAATGGGTGTGTGTTACATTACATTCACTAGTAGGAGTGAGAAAAACATCACGGGGTGGTGCGCATTGTATGGGTGTGTGTTACATTACATTCACTAGTAGGAGTGAGCAAAACATCACGGGGTGGTGCGCATTGTATGGGTGTGTGTTACATTACATTCACTAGTAGGAGTGAGAAAAACATCACGGGGTGGTGCGCATTGTATGGGTGTGTGTTACATTACATTACTCCTACACTAGTAGGAGTGAGAAAAACATCACGGGGTGGAGCGCATTGTATGGGTGTGTGTTACAATACATTCACTAGTAGGAGTGAGAAGAACATGATGGGGTGGTGCGCATTGTATGGGTGTGTGTTACATTACATTCACTAGTAGCAGTGAGAAAAATATCACGGGGTGGTGCGCATTGTATGGGTGTGTGTTACATTACATACACTAGTAGGAGTGAGAAAAACATCACGGGGTGGTGCGCATTGTATGGGAGTGTGTTACATTAAATTCACTAGTAGGAGTGAGCAAATCATCACGGGGTGGTGTGCATTGTATGGGTGTGTGTTACATTACATTCACTAGTAGGAGTGAGAAAAACATCACGGGGTGGTGCGCATTGTATGGGTGTGTGTTACATTACATTCACTAGTAGGAGTGAGAAAAACATCACGGGGTGGTGCGCATTGTATGGGTGTGTGTTACATTACATTCACTAGTAGGAGTGAGAAAAACATCACGGGGTGGTGCGCATTGTATGGGTGTGTGTTACATTACATTCACTAGTAGGAGTGAGAAAAACATCACGGGGTGGTGCGCATTGTATGGGTGTGTGTTACATTACATTCACTAGTAGGAGTGAGAAAAACATCACGGGGTGGTGCGCATTGTATGAGTGTGGGTTACATTACATTCACTAGTAGGAGTGAGAAAAACATCACGGAGTGGTGCGCACTGTATGGGTGTGTGTTACATTACATTCACTAGTAGGAGTGAGAAAAACATCACGGGGTGGTGCGCACTGTATGGGTGTGTGTTACATTACATTCACTAGTAGGAGTGAGAAAAACATCACGGGGTGGTGCGCACTGTATGGGTGTGTGTTACATTACATTCACTAGTAGGAGTGAGAAAAACATCACGGGGTGGTGCGCACTGTATGGGTGTGTGTTACATTACATTCACTAGTAGGAGTGAGAAAAACATCACGGGGTGGTGCGCACTGTATGGGTGTCTGTTACATTACATTCACTAGTAGGAGTGAGAAAAACATCACGGGGTGGTGCGCACTGTATGGGTGTGTGTTACATTACATTCACTAGTAGGAGTGAGAAAAACATCAAGGGGTGGTGCGCACTGTATGGGTGTGTGTTACATTACATTCACTAGTAGGAGTGAGAAAAACATCACGGGGTGGTGCGCACTGTATGGGTGCCTGTTACATTACATTCATTAGTAGGAGTGAGAAAAACATCACGGGGTGGTGCGCACTGTATGGGTGTGTGTTACATTACATTCACTAGTAGGAGTGAGAAAAACATCACGGGGTGGTGCGCATTGTATGGGTGTGTGTTACATTAGATTCACTAGTAGGAGTGAGAAAAACATCACGGGGTGGTGCGCATTGTATGGGTGTGTGTCACATTACATTCACTAGTAGGAGTGAGAAAAAAATCACGGGGTGGTGCGCATTGTATGGGTGTGTGTTACATTACATTCACTAGTAGGAGAGAGAAAAACATCACGGGGTGGTGCGCATTGTATGGGTGTGTGTTACATTACATTCACTAGTAGGAGTGAGAAAAACATCACGGGGTGGTGCGCATTGTATGGGTGTGTGTTACATTAGATTCACTAGTAGGAGTGAGAAAAACATCACGGGGCGGTGCGCAATGTATGGGTGTGTGTTACATTAGATTCACTAGTAGGAGTGAGAAAAACATCACGGGGTGGTGCGCACTGTATGGGTGTGTGTTACATTACATTCACTAGTAGGAGTGAGAAAAACATCACGGGGCGGTGCGCATTGTATGGGTGTGTGTTACATTACTTTCACTAGTAGGAGTGAGAAAAACATCACAGGGTGGGGCGTATTGTATGGGTGTGTGTTACATTAGATTCACCAACAGGAGTGAGAAAAACATCACGGGGTGGTGCGTATTGTATGGGTGTGTGATACATTACATTTACTAGTAGGAGTGAGAAAAACATCACGGGGTGGTGCACATTTTATGGGTGTGTGTTACATTACATTCTCTAGTAGGAGTGAGAAAAACATCACGGGTGGTGCGCATTGTATGGGTGTGTGTTACATTACATTCACTAGTAGGAGTGAGAAAAACATCACGGGGTGGTGCGCATTGTATGGGTGTGTGTTACATTACATTCACTAGTAGGAGTGAGAAAAACATCACGGGGTGGTGCGCATTGTATGGGTGTGTGTTACATTACATTCACTAGTAGGAGTGAGCAAAACATCACGGGGTGGTGCCCTTGTATGGGTGTGTGTTACATTACATTCACTAGTAGGAGTGAGAAAAACATCACGGGTTGGTGCGCATTGTATGGGTGTGTGTTACATTACATTCACTAGTAGGAGTGAGAAAAACATCACGGGGTGGAGCGCATTGTATGGGTGTGTGTTACATTACATTCACTAGTAGGAGTGAGAAGAACATGACGGGGTGGTGCGCATTGTATGGGTGTGTGTTACATTACATTCACTAGTAGCAGTGAGAAAAATATCACGGGGTGGTGCGCATTGTATGGGTGTGTGTTACATTACATACACTAGTAGGAGTGAGAAAAACATCACGGGGTGGTGCGCATTGTATGGGAGTGTGTTACATTACATTCACTAGTAGGAGTGAGCAAATCATCACGGGGTGGTGTGCATTGTATGGGTGTGTGTTACATTACATTCACTAGTAGGAGTGAGAAAAACATCACGGGGTGGTGCGCATTGTATGGGTGTGTGTTACATTACATTCACTAGTAGGAGTGAGAAAAACATCACGGGGTGGTGCGCATTGTATGGGTGTGTGTTACATTACATTCACTAGTAGGAGTGAGAAAAACATCACGGGGTGGTGCGCATTGTATGGGTGTGTGTTACATTACATTCACTAGTAGGAGTGAGAAAAACATCACGGGGTGGTGCGCATTGTATGGGTGTGTGTTACATTACATTCACTAGTAGGAGTGAGAAAAACATCACGGGGTGGTGCGCATTGTATGAGTGTGGGTTACATTACATTCACTAGTAGGAGTGAGAAAAACATCACGGAGTGGTGCGCACTGTATGGGTGTGTGTTACATTACATTCACTAGTAGGAGTGAGAAAAACATCACGGGGTGGTGCGCACTGTATGGGTGTGTGTTACATTACATTCACTAGTAGGAGTGAGAAAAACATCACGGGGTGGTGCGCACTGTATGGGTGTGTGTTACATTACATTCACTAGTAGGAGTGAGAAAAACATCACGAGGTGGTGCGCACTGTATGGGTGTCTGTTACATTACATTCACTAGTAGGAGTGAGAAAAACATCACGGGGTGGTGCGCACTGTATGGGTGTGTGTTACATTACATTCACTAGTAGGAGTGAGAAAAACATCAAGGGGTGGTGTGCACTGTATGGGTGTGTGTTACATTACATTCACTAGTAGGAGTGACAAAAACATCACGGGGTGGTGCGCACTGTATGGATGCCTGTTACATTACATTCATTAGTAGGAGTGAGAAAAACATCACGGGGTGGTGCGCACTGTATGGGTGTGTGTTACATTACATTCACTAGTAGGAGTGAGAAAAACATCACGGGGTGGAGCGCATTGTATGGGTGTGTGTTACATTAGATTCACTAGTAGGAGTGAGAAAAACATCACGGGGTGGTGCGCATTGTATGGGTGTGTGTCACATTACATTCACTAGTAGGAGTGAGAAAAAAATCACGGGGTGGTGCGCATTGTATGGGTGTGTGTTACATTACATTCACTAGTAGGAGAGAGAAAAACATCACGGGGTGGTGCGCATTGTATGGGTGTGTGTTACATTACATTCACTAGTAGGAGTGAGAAAAACATCACGGGGTGGTGCGCATTGTATGCGTGTGTGTTACATTAGATTCACTAGTAGGAGTGAGAAAAACATCACGGGGTGGTGCGCAATGTATGGGTGTGTGTTACATTAGATTCACTAGTAGGAGTGAGAAAAACATCACGGGGTGGTGCGCATTGTATGGGTGTGTGTTACATTACATTCACTAGTAGGAGTGAGAAAAACATCAAGGGGTGGTGCGCATTGTATGGGTGTGTGTTACATTACTTTCACTAGTAGGAGTGAGAAAAACTTCACGGGGTGGTGCGCATCTTATGGGTGTGTGTTACATTACGTTCACTAGTAGGAGTGCGAAAAACATCACGGGGTGGTGCGCATTGTATGGGTGTGTGTTACATTACATTCACTAGTAGGAGTGAGAAAAACATCACGGGGTGGTGCGCATTGTATGGGTGTGTGTTACATTAGATTCACAAATAGGAGTGACAAAAATATCACGGTGTGGTGTGAATCGGAGGGTCTAAATTAGGATAGGCAGTGAGAGGCAATGTAGGATGGACAAAAGCACCGCGGGGTGGTCAGCATGGGGAGGTCAAGGAACATGCAGTGGCAATGTAGGATAGGTTTCTGAAAAACATCGCGGGGTGGTGCGCATTGTATGGGTGTGTGTTACATTAGATTCACTAGTAGGAGTGAGAAAAACATCACGGGATGGTGCGCATTGTATGGGTGTGTGTTACATTAGATTCACTAGTAGGAGTCAGAAAAACATCACGGGGTGGTGCGCATTGTATGGGTGTGTGTTACATTACATTCACTAGTAGGAGTGAGAAAAACATCACGGGGCGGTGCGCATTGTATGGGTGTGTCTTACATTACTTTCACTAGTAGGAGTGAGAAAAACATCACGGGGTGGTGCGCATTGTATGGGTGTGTGTTACATTAGATTCACCAACAGGAGTGAGAAAAACATCACGGGGTGATGCGCATTGTATGGGTGTGTGATACATTACATTTACTAGTAGGACTGAGAAAAACATCACGGGGTGGTGCGCATTGTATGGGTGTGTGTTACATTACATTCACTAGTAGGAGTGAGAAAAACATCACGGGTGGTGCGCATTGTATGGGTGTGTGTTACATTACATTCACTAGTAGGAGTGAGAAAAACATCACGGGGTGGTGCGCATTGTATGGGTGTGTGTTACATTACGTTCACTAGTAGGAGTGAGAAAAACATCACGGGGTGGTGCGCATTGTATGGGTGTGTGTTACATTACATTCACTAGTAGGAGTGAGAAAAACATCACGGGGTGGTGCGCATTGTATGGGTGTGTGTTACATTACATTCACTAGTAGGAGTGAGAAAAACATCACGGGGTGGTGCGCATTGTATGGGTGTGTGTTACATTACATTCACTAGTAGGAGTGAGAAAAACATCACGGGGTGGTGCGCATTGTATGGGTGTGTGTTACATTACATTCAATAGTAGGAGTGAGAAAAACATGACGGGGTGGTGCGCATTGTATGGGTGTGTGTTACATTACATGCACTAGTAGGAGTGAGAAAAACATCACGGGGTGGTGCGCATTGTATGGGTGTGTGTTACATTACATTCACTAGTAGGAGTGAGAAAAACATCACGGGGTGGTGCGCATTGTATGGGTGTGTGTTACATTACATTCACTAGTAGAAGTGAGAAAAATATCACGGGGTGGTGCGCATTGTATGGGAGTGTGTTACATTACATTCACTAGTAGGAGTGAGCAAATCATCACGGGGTGGTGCGCATTGTATGGGTGTGTGTTACATTACATTCACTAGTAGGAGTGAGAAAAACATCACGGGGTGGTGCGCATTGTATGGGTGTGTGTTACATTACATTCACTAGTAGGAGTGAGAAAAACATCACGGGGTGGTGCGCATTGTATGGGTGTGTGTTACATTACATTCACTAGTAGGAGTGAGAAAAACATCACGCGGTGGTGCGCATTGTATGGGTGTGTGTTACATTACATTCACTAGTAGGAGTGAGAAAAACATCACGGGGTGGTGCGCATTGTATGAGTGTGTGTTACATTACATTCACTAGTAGGAGTGAGAAAAACATCACGGGGTGGTGCGCATTGTATGGGTGTGTGTTTCATTAGATTCACTAGTAGGAGTGAGAAAAACATCACGGGGTGGTGCGCACTGTATGGGTGTGTCTTACATGAGATTCACTAGTAGGAGTGAGAAAACATCACGGGGTGGTGCGCATTGTATGGGTGTGTATTACATGAGATTCACTAGTAGGAGTGAGAAAAACATCACGGGGTGGTGCGCATTGTATGGGTGTGTGTTACATTACATTCACTAGTAGGAGTGAGAAAAACATGACGGGGTGGTGCGCATTGTATGGGTGTGTGTTACATTACATGCACTAGTAGGAGTGAGAAAAACATCACGGGGTGGTGCGCATTGTATGGGTGTGTGTTACATTACATTCACTAGTAGGAGTGAGAAAAACATCACGGGGTGGTGCGCATTGTATGGGTGTGTGTTTCATTAGATTCACTAGTAGGAGTGAGAAAAACATCACGGGGTGGTGCGCACTGTATGGGTGTGTCTTACATGAGATTCACTAGTAGGAGTGAGAAAACATCACGGGGTGGTGCGCATTGTATGGGTGTGTATTACATGAGATTCACTAGTAGGAGTGAGAAAAACATCACGGGGTGGTGCGCATTGTATGGGTGTGTGTTACATTACATTCACTAGTAGGAGTGAGAAAAACATGACGGGGTGGTGCGCATTGTATGGGTGTGTGTTACATTACATGCACTAGTAGGAGTGAGAAAAACATCACGGGGTGGTGCGCATTGTATGGGTGTGTGTTACATTACATTCACTAGTAGGAGTGAGAAAAACATCACGGGGTGGTGCGCATTGTATGGGTGTGTGTTACATTACATTCACTAGTAGAAGTGAGAAAAATATCACGGGGTGGTGCGCATTGTATGGGAGTGTGTTACATTACATTCACTAGTAGGAGTGAGCAAATCATCACGGGGTGGTGCGCATTGTATGGGTGTGTGTTACATTACATTCACTAGTAGGAGTGAGAAAAACATCACGGGGTGGTGCGCATTGTATGGGTGTGTGTTACATTACATTCACTAGTAGGAGTGAGAAAAACATCACGGGGTGGTGCGCACTGTATGGATGCCTGTTACATTACATTCATTAGTAGGAGTGAGAAAAACATCACGGGGTGGTGCGCACTGTATGGGTGTGTGTTACATTACATTCACTAGTAGGAGTGAGAAAAACATCACGGGGTGGAGCGCATTGTATGGGTGTGTGTTACATTAGATTCACTAGTAGGAGTGAGAAAAACATCACGGGGTGGTGCGCATTGTATGGGTGTGTGTCACATTACATTCACTAGTAGGAGTGAGAAAAAAATCACGGGGTGGTGCGCATTGTATGGGTGTGTGTTACATTACATTCACTAGTAGGAGAGAGAAAAACATCACGGGGTGGTGCGCATTGTATGGGTGTGTGTTACATTACATTCACTAGTAGGAGTGAGAAAAACATCACGGGGTGGTGCGCATTGTATGGGTGTGTGTTACATTAGATTCACTAGTAGGAGTGAGAAAAACATCACGGGGTGGTGCGCAATGTATGGGTGTGTGTTACATTAGATTCACTAGTAGGAGTGAGAAAAACATCACGGGGTGGTGCGCATTGTATGGGTGTGTGTTACATTACATTCACTAGTAGGAGTGAGAAAAACATCAAGGGGTGGTGCGCATTGTATGGGTGTGTGTTACATTACTTTCACTAGTAGGAGTGAGAAAAACTTCACGGGGTGGTGCGCATCGTATGGGTGTGTGTTACATTACGTTCACTAGTAGGAGTGCGAAAAACATCACGGGGTGGTGCGCATTGTATGGGTGTGTATTACATTACATTCACTAGTAGGAGTGAGAAAAACATCACGGGGTGGTGCGGATTGTATGGGTGTGTGTTACATTAGATTCACAAATAGGAGTGACAAAAATATCACGGTGTGGTGTGAATCGGAGGGTCTAAATTAGGATAGGCAGTGAGAGGCAATGTAGGATGGACAAAAGCACCGCGGGGTGGTCAGCATGGGGAGGTCAGGGAACATGCAGTGGCAATGTAGGATAGGTTTCTGAAAAACATCGCGGGGTGGTGCGCATTGTATGGGTGTGTGTTACATTAGATTCACTAGTAGGAGTGAGAAAAACATCACGGGATGGTGCGCATTGTATGGGTGTGTGTTACATTAGATTCACTAGTAGGAGTCAGAAAAACATCACGGGGTGGTGCGCATTGTATGGGTGTGTGTTACATTACATTCACTAGTAGGAGTGAGAAAAACATCACGGGGCGGTGCGCATTGTATGGGTGTGTGTTACATTACTTTCACTAGTAGGAGTGAGAAAAACATCACGGGGTGGTGCGCATTGTATGGGTGTGTGTTACATTAGATTCACCAACAGGAGTGAGAAAAACATCACGGGGTGATGCGCATTGTATGGGTGTGTGATATATTACATTTACTAGTAGGAGTGAGAAAAACATCACGGGGTGGTGCGCATTGTATGGGTGTGTGTTACATTACATTCACTAGTAGGAGTGAGAAAAACATCACGGGTGGTGCGCATTGTATGGGTGTGTGTTACATTACATTCACTAGTAGGAGTGAGAAAAACATCACGGGGTGGTGCGCATTGTATGGGTGTGTGTTACATTACGTTCACTAGTAGGAGTGAGAAAAACATCACGGGGTGGTGCGCATTGTATGGGTGTGTGTTACATTACATTCACTAGTAGGAGTGAGAAAAACATCACGGGGTGGTGCGCATTGTATGGGTGTGTGTTACATTACATTCACTAGTAGGAGTGAGAAAAACATCACGGGGTGGTGCGCATTGTATGGGTGTGTGTTACATTACATTCACTAGTAGGAGTGAGAAAAACATCACGGGGTGGTGCGCATTGTATGGGTGTGTGTTACATTACATTCACTAGTAGGAGTGAGAAAAACATGACGGGGTAGTGCGCATTGTATGGGTGTGTGTTACATTACATGCACTAGTAGGAGTGAGAAAAACATCACGGGGTGGTGCGCATTGTATGGGTGTGTGTTACATTACATTCACTAGTAGGAGTGAGAAAAACATCACGGGGTGGTGCGCATTGTATGGGTGTGTGTTACATTACATTCACTAGTAGAAGTGAGAAAAATATCACGGGGTGGAGCGCATTGTATGGGAGTGTGTTACATTACATTCACTAGTAGGAGTGAGCAAATCATCACGGGGTGGTGCGCATTGTATGGGTGTGTGTTACATTACATTCACTAGTAGGAGTGAGAAAAACATCACGGGGTGGTGCGCATTGTATGGGTGTGTGTTACATTACATTCACTAGTAGGAGTGAGAAAAACATCACGGGGTGGTGCGCATTGTATGGGTGTGTGTTACATTACATTCACTAGTAGGAGTGAGAAAAACATCACGCGGTGGTGCGCATTGTATGGGTGTGTGTTACATTACATTCACTAGTAGGAGTGAGAAAAACATCACGGGGTGGTGCGCATTGTATGAGTGTGTGTTACATTACATTCACTAGTAGGAGTGAGAAAAACATCACGGGGTGGTGCGCATTGTATGGGTGTGTGTTTCATTAGATTCACTAGTAGGAGTGAGAAAAACATAACGGGGTGGTGCGCACTGTATGGGTGTGTCTTACATGAGATTCACTAGTAGGAGTGAGAAAACATCACGGGGTGGTGCGCATTGTATGGGTGTGTATTACATGAGATTCACTAGTAGGAGTGAGAAAAACATCACGGGGTGGTGCCCATTGTAGGGGTGTGTGTTACATTACATTCACTAGTAGGAGTGAGAAAAACATCACGGGGTTGTGCGCATTGTATGGGTGTGTGTTACATTACATTCACTAGTAGGAGTGAGGAAAACATCACGGGGCGGTGCGCATTGTATGGGTGTGTGTTACATTACATTCACTAGTAGGAGTGAGAAAAAGATCACGGGGTGGTGCGCATTGTATGGGTGTGTGTTACATTACTTTCACTAGAAGGAGTGAGAAAAACATCACGGGGCGGTGCGCATTGTATGGGTGTGTGTTACATTACTTTCAGTAGTAGGAGTGAGAAAAACATCACGGGGCGGTGCGCATTGTATGGGTGTGTGTTACATTACTTTCCCTAGTAGGAGTGAGAAAAACATCACGGGGCTGTGAGCATTGTATGGGTGTGTGTTACATTAGATTCACTAGCAGGAGTGAGAAAAACATCACGGGGTGGTGCGCATTGTATGGGTGTGTGTTACATTACATTCACTAGTAGGAGTGAGAAAAACATCACGGGGTGGTGCGCATTGTATGGGTGTGTGTTACATTAGATTCACTAGTAGGAGTGAGAAAAACATCACGGGGTGGTGCGCAATGTATGGGTGTGTGTTACATTAGATTCACTAGTAGGAGTGAGAAAAACGTCACGGGGTGGTGCGCATTGTATGGGTGTGTGTTACATTACATTCAATAGTAGGAGTGAGAAAAACATCACGGGGTGGTGCGCATTGTATGGGTGTGTGTTACATTACTTTCACTAGTAGGAGTGAGAAAAACTTCACGGGGTGGTGCGCATTGTATGGGTGTGTGTTACATTACGTTCACTAGTAGGAGTGAGAAAAACATCAAGGGGTGGTGCGCATTGTATGGCTGTGTGTTACATTACGTTCACTAGTAGGAGTGAGAAAAACATCACGGGGTGGTGCGCATTGTATGGGTGTGTGTTACATTACATTCACTAGTAGGAGTGAGAAAAACATCACGGGGTGGTGCGCATTGTATGGGTGTGTGTTACATTAGATTCACAAATAGGAGTGACAAAAACATCACGGTGTGGTGTGAATCGGAGGGTCTAAATTAGGATAGGCAGTGAGAGGCAATGTAGGATGGAGAAAAGCACCGCGGGGTGGTCAGCATGGGGAGGTCAGGGAATATGCAGTGGAATGTAGGATAGGTTTCTGAAAAACATCGCGGGGTGGTGCGCATTGTATGGGTGTGTCTTACATGAGATTCACTAGTAGGAGTGAGAAAACATCACGGGGTGGTGCGCATTGTATTTGTGTGTGTTACATGAGATTCACTAGTAGGAGTGAGAAAAACATCACGGGGTGGTGCCCATTGTATGGGTGTGTGTTACATTAGATTCACTAGTAGGAGTGAGAAAAACATCACGGGGTGGTGCGCATTGTATGGGTGTGTGTTACATTACATTCACTAGTAGGAGTGAGAAAAACATCACGGGGTGGTTCGCATTGTATGGGTGTGTGTTACATTACATTCACTAGTAGGAGTGAGAAAAACATCACGGGGCGGTGCGCATTGTATGGGTGTGTGTTACATTACTTTCACTAGAAGGAGTGAGAAAAACATCACGGGGCGGTGCGCATTGTATGGGTGTGTGTTACATTACTTTCAGTAGTAGGAGTGAGAAAAACATCACGGGGCGGTGCGCATTGTATGGGTGTGTTTTACATTACTTTCCCTAGTAGGAGTGAGAAAAACATCACGGGGCTGTGCGCATTGTATGGGTGTGTGTTACATTAGATTCACTAGCAGGAGTGAGAAAAACATCACGGGGTGGTTCGCATTGTATGGCTGTGTGTTAAATTACGTTCACTAGTAGGAGTGAGAAAAACATCACGTGGTGGTGCGCATTGTATGGGTGTGTGTTACATTACATTCACTAGTAGGAGTGAGAAAAACATCACGGGGTGGTGCGCATTGTATGGGTGTGTGTTACATTATATTCACAAGTAGGAGTGACAACAACATCACGGGGTGGTGTGAATCGGAGGGTCTAAATTAGGATAGGCAGTGAGAGGCAATGTAGGATGGAGAAAAGCACCGCGGGGTGGTCAGCATGGGGAGGTCAGGGAATATGCAGTGGAATGTAGGATAGGTTTCTGAAAAACATCGCGGGGTGGTGCGCATTGTATGGGTGTGTGTTACATTAGATTCACTAGTAGGAGTGAGAAAAACATCACGGGATGGTGCGCATTGTATGGGTGTGTGTTACATTAGATTCACTAGTAGGAGTGAGAAAAACATCACGGGGTGGTGCGCATTGTATGGGTGTGTGTTACATTATATTCACTAGTAGGAGTGAGAAAAACATCACGGGGCGGTGCGCATTGTATGGGTGTGTGTTACATTACTTTCACTAGTAGGAGTGAGAAAAACATCACGGGGTGGTGCGCATTGTATGGGTGTGTGTTACATTACTTTCCCTAGTAGGAGTGAGAAAAACATCACGGGGCTGTGCGCATTGTATGGGTGTGTGTTACATTAGATTCACTAGCAGGAGTGAGAAAAACATCACGGGGTGGTTCGCATTGTATGGGTGTGTGTTACATTACATTCACTAGTAGGAGTGAGAAAAACATCACGGGGTGGTGCGCATTGTATGGGTGTTTGTTACATTACATTCACTAGTAGGAGTGAGACAAACATCACGGGGTGGTGCGCATTGTATGGGTGTGTGTTACATTACATTCACTAGTAGGAGTGAGAAAAACATCACGGGGTGGTGCGCATTGTATGGGTGTGTGTCACATTACATTCACTAGTAGGAGTGAGAAAAAAATCACGGGGTGGTGCGCATTGTATGGGTGTGTGTTACATTACATTCACTAGTAGGAGAGAGAAAAACATCACGGGGTGGTGCGCATTGTATGGGTGTGTGTTACATTACATTCACTAGTAGGAGTGAGAAAAACATCACGGGGTGGTGCGCATTGTATGGGTGTGTGTTACATTAGATTCACTAGTAGGAGTGAGAAAAACATCACGGGGTGGTGCGCAATGTATGGGTGTGTGTTACATTAGATTCACTAGTAGGAGTGAGAAAAACATCACGGGGTGGTGCGCATTGTATGGGTGTGTGTTACATTACATTCACTAGTAGGAGTGAGAAAAACATCAAGGGGTGGTGCGCATTGTATGGGTGTGTGTTACATTAGATTCACTAGCAGGAGTGAGAAAAACATCACGGGGTGGTGCGCATTGTATGGGTGTGTGATACATTACATTCACTAGTAGGAGTGAGAAAAATATCACGGGGTGGTGCGCATTGTATGGGTGTGTGTTACATTACATTCACTGGTAGGAGCGAGAAAAACATCATGGGGCGGTGCGCATTGTATGGGTGTGTGTTACATTACGTTCACTAGTAGGAGTGAGAAAAACATCACGGGGTGGTGCGCATTGTATGGGTGTGTGTTACATTACGTTCACTAGTAGGAGTGAGAAAAACATCACGGGGTGGTGCGCATTGTATGGCTGTGTGTTACATTACGTTCACTAGTAGGAGTGAGAAAAACATCACGGGGTGGTGCGCATTGTATGGGTGTGTGTTACATTACGTTCACTAGTAGGAGTGAGAAAAACATCACGGGGTGGTGCGCATTGTATGGGTGTGTGTTACATTAGATTCACAAATAGGAGTGACAAAAACATCACGGTGTGGTGTGAATCGGAGGGTCTAAATTAGGATAGGCAGTGAGAGGCAATGTAGGATGGAGAAAATCACCGCGGGGTGGTCAGCATGGGGAGGTCAGGGAATATGCAGTGGAATGTAGGATAGGTTTCTGAAAAACATCGCGGGGTGGTGCGCATTGTATGGGTGTGTGTTACATTAGATTCACTAGTAGGAGTGAGAAAAACATCACGGGATGGTGCGCATTGTATGGGTGTGTGTTACATTAGATTCACTAGTAGGAGTGAGAAAAACATCACGGGGTGGTGCGCATTGTATGGGTGTGTGTTACATTACATTCACTAGTAGGAGCGAGAAAAACATCATGGGGCGGTGCGCATTGTATGGGTGTGTGTTACATTACTTTCACTAGTAGGAGTGAGAAAAACATCACTGGGTGGTGCGCATTGTATGGGTGTGTGTTACATTAGATTCACCAACAGGAGTGAGAAAAACATCACGGGGTGGTGCGCATTGTATGGGTGTGTGATACATTACATTTACTAGTAGGAGTGAGAAAAACATCACGGGGTGGTGCGCATTGTATGGGTGTGTGTTACATTACATTCACTAGTAGGAGTGAGAAAAACATCACGGGTGGTGCGCATTGTATGGGTGTGTGTTACATTACATTCACTAGTAGGAGTGAGAAAAACATCACGGGGTGGTGCGCATTGTATGAGTGTGTGTTACATTACATTCACTAGAAGGAGTGAGAAAAACATCACGGGGCGGTGCGCATTGTATGGGTGTGTGTTACATTACTTTCAGTAGTAGGAGGGAGAAAAACATCACGGGGCGGTGCGCATTGTATGGGTGTGTGTTACATTACTTTCCCTAGTAGGAGTGAGAAAAACATCACGGGGCGGTGCGCATTGTATGGGTGTGTGTTACATTAGATTCACTAGCAGGAGTGAGAAAAACATCACGGGGTGGTGCGCATTGTATGGCTGTGTGATACATTACATTCACTAGTAGGAGTGAGAAAAACATCACGGGGTGGTGCGCATTGTATGGGTGTGTGTTACATTACATTCACTAGTAGGAGTGAGAAAAACATCACGGGGTGGTGCGCATTGTATGGGTGTGTGTTACATTAGATTCACTAGTAGGATTGAGAAAAACATCACGGTGTGGTGCGCATTGTATGGGTGTGTCTTACAGGAGATTCACTAGTAGGAGTGAGAAAACATCACGGGGTGGTGCGCATTGTATGGGTGTGTGTTACATGAGATTCACTAGTAGGAGTGAGAAAAACATCACGGGGTGGTGCCCATTGTATGGGTGTGTGTTACATTAGATTCACTAGCAGGAGTGAGAAAAACATCACGGGGTGGTGCGCATTGTATGGGTGTGTGTTACATTACATTCACTAGTAGGAGTGAGAAAAACATCACGGGGTGGTGCGCATTGTATGGGTGTGTGTTACATTACATTCACTAGTAGGAGTGAGAAAAACATCACGGGGCGGTGCGCATTGTATGGGTGTGTGTTACATTACTTTCACTAGAAGGAGTGAGAAAAACATCACGGGGCGGTGCGCATTGTATGGGTGTGTGTTACATTACATTCACTAGTAGGAGTGAGAAAAACATCACGGGGCGGTGCGCATTGTATGGGTGTGTGTTACATTACTTTCCCTAGTAGGAGTGAGAAAAACATCACGGGGCTGGGCGCATTTTATGGGTGTGTGTTACATTAGATTCACTAGCAGGAGTGAGAAAAACATCACGGGGTGGTTCGCATTGTATGGCTGTGTGTTACATTACGTTCACTAGTAGGAGTGAGAAAAACATGACGGGGTGGTGCGCATTGTATGGGTGTGTGTTACATTACATTCACTAGTAGGAGTGAGAAAAACATCACGGGGTGGTGCGCATTGTATGGGTGTGTGTCACATTACATTCACTAGTAGGAGTGAGAAAAAAATCACGGGGTGGTGCGCATTGTATGGGTGTGTGTTACATTACATTCACTAGTAGGAGAGAGAAAAACATCACGGGGTGGTGCGCATTGTATGGGTGTGTGTTACATTACATTCACTAGTAGGAGTGAGAAAAACATCACGGGGTGGTGCGCATTGTATGGGTGTGTGTTACATTAGATTCACTAGTAGGAGTGAGAAAAACATCACGGGGTGGTGCGCAATGTATGGGTGTGTGTTACATTAGATTCACTAGTAGGAGTGAGAAAAACATCACGGGGTGGTGCGCATTGTATGGGTGTGTGTTACATTACATTCACTAGTAGGAGTGAGAAAAACATCAAGGGGTGGTGCGCATTGTATGGGTGTGTGTTACATTACTTTCACTAGTAGGAGTGAGAAAAACTTCACGGGGTGGTGCGCATCGTATGGGTGTGTGTTACATTACGTTCACTAGTAGGAGTGCGAAAAACATCACGGGGTGGTGCGCATTGTATGGGTGTGTGTTACATTACATTCACTAGTAGGAGTGAGAAAAACATCACGGGGTGGTGCGCATTGTATGGGTGTGTGTTACATTAGATTCACAAATAGGAGTGACAAAAATATCACGGTGTGGTGTGAATCGGAGGGTCTAAATTAGGATAGGCAGTGAGAGGCAATGTAGGATGGAGAAAAGCACCGCGGGGTGGTCAGCATGGGGAGGTCAGGGAACATGCAGTGGCAATGTAGGATAGGTTTCTGAAAAACATCGCGGGGTGGTGCGCATTGTATGGGTGTGTGTTACATTAGATTCACTAGTAGGAGTGAGAAAAACATCACGGGATGGTGCGCATTGTATGGGTGTGTGTTACATTAGATTCACTAGTAGGAGTGAGAAAAACATCACGGGGTGGTGCGCATTGTATGGGTGTGTGTTACATTACATTCACTAGTAGGAGTGAGAAAAACATCACGGGGCGGTGCGCATTGTATGGGTGTGTGTTACATTACTTTCACTAGTAGGAGTGAGAAAAACATCACGGGGTGGTGCGCATTGTATGGGTGTGTGTTACATTAGATTCACCAACAGGAGTGAGAAAAACATCACGGGGTGATGCGCATTGTATGGGTGTGTGATACATTACATTTACTAGTAGGAGTGAGAAAAACATCACGGGGTGGTGCGCATTGTATGGGTGTGTGTTACATTACATTCACTAGTAGGAGTGAGAAAAACATCACGGGTGGTGCGCATTGTATGGGTGTGTGTTACATTACATTCACTAGTAGGAGTGAGAAAAACATCACGGGGTGGTGCGCATTGTATGGGTGTGTGTTACATTACGTTCACTAGTAGGAGTGAGAAAAACATCACGGGGTGGTGCGCATTGTATGGGTGTGTGTTACATTACATTCACTAGTAGGAGTGAGAAAAACATCACGGGGTGGTGCGCATTGTATGGATGTGTGTTACATTACATTCACTAGTAGGAGTGAGAAAAACATCACGGGGTGGTGCGCATTGTATGGGTGTGTGTTACATTACATTCACTAGTAGGAGTGAGAAAAACATCACGGGGTGGTGCGCATTGTATGGGTGTGTGTTACATTACATTCACTAGTAGGAGTGAGAAAAACATCACGGGGTGGTGCGCATTGTATGGGTGTGTGTTACATTACATTCACTAGTAGCAGTGAGAAAAACATCCCGGGGTGGTGCGCATTGTATGGGTGTGTGTTACATTACATTCACTAGCAGGAGTGAGAAAAACATGACGGGGTGGTGCGCATTGTATGGGTGTGTGTTACATTACATTCACTAGTAGGAGTGTGAAAAACATCACGGGGTGGTCCGCATTGTATGGGTGTGTGTTACATTACATTCACTAGTAGGAGTGAGAAAAACATCACGGGGTGGGGCGCATTGTATGGGTGTGTGTTACATTACATTCACTAGTAGAAGTGAGAAAAATATCACGGGGTGGTGCGCATTGTATGGGAGTGTGTTACATTACATTCACTTGTAGGAGTGAGCAAATCATCACGGGGTGGTGCGCATTGTATGGGTGTGTGTTACATTACATTCACTAGTAGGAGTGAGAAAAACATCACGGGGTGGTGCGCATTGTATGGGTGTGTGTTACATTACATTCACTAGTAGGAGTGAGAAAAACATCACGGGGTGGTGCGCATTGTATGGGTGTGTGTTACATTACATTCACTAGTAGGAGTGAGAAAAACATCACGCGGTGGTGCGCATTGTATGGGTGTGTGTTACATTACATTCACTAGTAGGAGTGAGAAAAACATCACGGGGTGGTGCGCATTGTATGAGTGTGTGTTACATTACATTCACTAGTAGGAGTGAGAAAAACATCACGGGGTGATGCGCATTGTATGGGTGTGTGTTTCATTAGATTCACTAGTAGGAGTGAGAAAAACATCACGGGGTGGTGCGCATTGTATGGGTGTGTCTTACATGAGATTCACTAGTAGGAGTGAGAAAACATCACGGGGTGGTGCGCATTGTATGGGTGTGTGTTACATGAGATTCACTAGTAGGAGTGAGAAAAACATCACGGGGTGGTGCCCGTTGTATGGGTGTGTGTTACATTAGATTCACTAGTAGGAGTGAGAAAAACATCAAGGGGTGGTGCGCATTTTATGGGTGTGTGTTACATTACATTCACTACTAGGAGTGAGCAAATCATCACGGGGTGGTGCGCATTGTATGGGTGTGTGTTACATTACATTCACTAGTAGGAGTGAGAAAAACATCACGGGGCGGTGCGCATTGTATGGGTGTGTGTTACATTACATTCACTAGTAGGAGTGAGAAAAACATCACGGGGCGGTGCGCATTGTATGGGTGTGTGTTACATTACTTTCCCTAGTAGGAGTGAGAAAAACATCACGGGGCGATGCGCATTGTATGGGTGTGTGTTACATTAGATACACTAGCAGGAGTGAGAAAAATATCACGGGGTGGTGCGCATTGTATGGGTCTGTGATACATTACATTCACTAGTAGGAGTGAGAAAAACATCACGGGGTGGTGCGCATTGTATGGGTGTGTGTTACATTACATTCACTAGTAGGAGTGAGAAAAACATCACGGGGTGGTGCGCATTGTATGGGTGTATGTTACATTAGATTCACTAGTAGGAGTGAGAAAAACATCACGGGGTGGTGCGCATTGTATGTGTGTGTCTTACATGAGATTCACTAGTAGGAGTGCGAAAACATCACGGGGTGGTGCGCATTGTATGGGTGTGTGTTACATTACATTCACTAGTAGCAGTGAGAAAAACATCACGGGGTGGTGCGCATTGTATGGGTGTGTGTTACATTACATTCACTAGTAGGAGTGAGAAAAACATCACGGGGTGGTGCGCATTGTATGGGTGTGTGTTACATTACATTCACTAGTAGGAGTGAGAAAAACATCACGGTGTGGTGCGCATTGTATGGGTGTGTGTTACATTACATTCACTAGTAGGAGTGAGAAAAACATCACGGGGTGGTGCGTATTGTATGGGTGTGTGTTACATTACATTCACTAGTAGGAGTGAGCAAATCATCACGGGGTTGTGCGCATTGTATGGGTGTGTGTTACATTACATTCACTAGTAGGAGTGAGAAAAACATCACGGGGTGGTGCGCATTGTATGGGTGTGTGTTACATTACATTCACTACTAGGAGTGAGCAAATCATCACGGGGTGGTGCGCATTGTATGGGTGTGTGTTACATTACATTCACTAGTAGGAGTGAGAAAAACATCACGGGGCGGTGCGCATTGTATGGGTGTGTGTTACATTACATTCACTAGTAGGAGTGAGAAAAACATCACGGGCCGGTGCGCATTGTATGGGTGTGTGTTACATTACTTTCCCGAGTAGGAGTGAGAAAAACATCACGGGATGGTGCGCATTGTATGGGTGTGTGTTACATTATTTTCACTAGTAGGAGTGAGAAAAACATCACGGGGTGGTGCGCATTGTATGGGTGTGTGTTACATTACATTCACTAGTAGGAGTGAGAAAAACATCACGGGGCGGTGCGCATTGTATGGGTGTGTGTTACATTACTTTCACTAGTAGGAGTGAGAAAAACATCACGGGGTGGTGCGCATTGTATGGGTGTGTGTTACATTAGATTCACCAACAGGAGTGAGAAAAACATCACGGGGTGGTGCGCATTGTATGTTGTGTGATACATTACATTTACTAGTAGGAGTGAGAAAAACATCACGGGGTGGTGCGCATTGTATGGGTGTGTGTTACATTACATTCACTAGTAGGAGTGAGAAAAACATCACGGGTGGTGCGCATTGTATGGGTGTGTGTTACATTACATTCACTAGTAGGAGTGAGAAAAACATCACGGGGTGGTGCGCATTGTATGGGTGTGTGTTACATTACATTCACTAGTAGGAGTGAGAAAAACATCACGGGGTGGTGTGCATTGTATGGGTGTGTGTTACATTAGATTCACTAGTAGGATTGAGAAAAACATCACGGTGTGGTGCGCATTGTATGGGTGTGTCTTACATGAGATTCACTAGTAGGAGTGAGAAAACATCACGGGGTGGTGCGCATTGTATGGGTGTGTGTTACATTACTTTCAGTAGTAGGAGTGAGAAAAACATCACGGGGCGGTGCGCATTGTATGGGTGTGTGTTACATTACTTTCCCTAGTAGGAGTGAGAAAAACATCACGGGGCTGTGCGCATTGTATGGGTGTGTGTTACATTAGATTCACTAGCAGGAGTGAGAAAAACATCACGGGGTGGTTCGCATTGTATGGCTGTGTGTTACATTACGTTCACTAGTAGGAGTGAGAAAAACATCACGAGGTGGTGCGCATTGTATGGGTGTGTGTTACATTACATTCACTAGTAGGAGTGAGAAAAACATCACGGGGTGGTGTGCATTGTATGGGTGTGTGTTACATTATATTCACAAGTAGGAGTGACAACAACATCACGGTGTGGTGTGAATCGGAGGGTCTAAATTAGGATAGGCAGTGAGAGGCACTGTAGGATGGAGAAAAGCACCGCGGGGTGGTCAGCATGGGGAGGTCAGGGAATATGCAGTGGAATGTAGGATAGGTTTCTGAAAAACATCGCGGGGTGGTGCGCATTGTATGGGTGTGTGTTACATTAGATTCACTAGTAGGAGTGAGAAAAACATCACGGGATGGTGCGCATTGTATGGGTGTGTGTTACATTAGATTCACTAGTAGGAGTGAGAAAAACATCACGGGGTGGTGCGCATTGTATGGGTGTGTGTTACATTACATTCACTAGTAGGAGTGAGAAAAACATCACGGGGTGGTGCGCATTGTATGGGTGTGTGTTACATTACGTTCACTAGTAGGAGTGAGAAAAACATCACGGGGTGGTGCGCATTGTATGGGTGTGTGTTACATTACATTCACTAGTAGGAGTGAGAAAAACATCACGGGGTGGTGCGCATTGTATGGATGTGTGTTACATTACATTCACTAGTAGGAGTGAGAAAAACATCACGGGGTGGTGCGCATTGTATGGGTGTGTGTTACATTACATTCACTAGTAGGAGTGAGAAAAACATCACGGGGTGGTGCGCATTGTATGGGTGTGTGTTACATTACATTCACTAGTAGGAGTGAGAAAAACATCACGGGGCGGTGCGCATTGTATGGGTGTGTGTTACATTACTTTCACTAGTAGGAGTGAGAAAAACATCACGGGGTGGTGCGCATTGTATGGGTGTGTGTTACATTACTTTCCCTAGTAGGAGTGAGAAAAACATCACGGGGCTGTGCGCATTGTATGGGTGTGTGTTACATTAGATTCACTAGCAGGAGTGAGAAAAACATCACGGGGTGGTTCGCATTGTATGGGTGTGTGTTACATTACATTCACTAGTAGGAGTGAGAAAAACATCACGGGGTGGTGCGCATTGTATGGGTGTTTGTTACATTACATTCACTAGTAGGAGTGAGACAAACATCACGGGGTGGTGCGCATTGTATGGGTGTGTGTTACATTACATTCACTAGTAGGAGTGAGAAAAACATCACGGGGTGGTGCGCATTGTATGGGTGTGTGTCACATTACATTCACTAGTAGGAGTGAGAAAAAAATCACGGGGTGGTGCGCATTGTATGGGTGTGTGTTACATTACATTCACTAGTAGGAGAGAGAAAAACATCACGGGGTGGTGCGCATTGTATGGGTGTGTGTTACATTACATTCACTAGTAGGAGTGAGAAAAACATCACGGGGTGGTGCGCATTGTATGGGTGTGTGTTACATTAGATTCACTAGTAGGAGTGAGAAAAACATCACGGGGTGGTGCGCAATGTATGGGTGTGTGTTACATTAGATTCACTAGTAGGAGTGAGAAAAACATCACGGGGTGGTGCGCATTGTATGGGTGTGTGTTACATTACATTCACTAGTAGGAGTGAGAAAAACATCAAGGGGTGGTGCGCATTGTATGGGTGTGTGTTACATTACTTTCACTAGTAGGAGTGAGAAAAACTTCACGGGGTGGTGCGCATCGTATGGGTGTGTGTTACATTACGTTCACTAGTAGGAGTGCGAAAAACATCACGGGGTGGTGCGCATTGTATGGGTGTGTGTTACATTACATTCACTAGAAGGAGTGAGAAAAACATCACGGGGGGGTGCGCATTGTATGGGTGTGTGTTACATTAGATTCACAAATAGGAGTGACAAAAATATCACGGTGTGGTGTGAATCGGAGGGTCTAAATTAGGATAGGCAGTGAGAGGCAATGTAGGATGGAGAAAAGCACCGCGGGGTGGTCAGCATGGGGAGGTCAGGGAACATGCAGTGGCAATGTAGGATAGGTTTCTGAAAAACATCGCGGGGTGGTGCGCATTGTATGGGTGTGTGTTACATTAGATTCACTAGTAGGAGTGAGAAAAACATCACGGGATGGTGCGCATTGTATGGGTGTGTGTTACATTAGATTCACTAGTAGGAGTGAGAAAAACATCACGGGGTGGTGCGCATTGTATGGGTGTGTGTTACATTACATTCACTAGTAGGAGTGAGAAAAACATCACGGGGCGGTGCGCATTGTATGGGTGTGTGTTACATTACTTTCACTAGTAGGAGTGAGAAAAACATCACGGGGTGGTGCGCATTGTATGGGTGTGTGTTACATTAGATTCACCAACAGGAGTGAGAAAAACATCACGGGGTGATGCGCATTGTATGGGTGTGTGATACATTACATTTACTAGTAGGAGTGAGAAAAACATCACGGGGTGGTGCGCATTGTATGGGTGTGTGTTACATTACATTCACTAGTAGGAGTGAGAAAAACATCACGGGTGGTGCGCATTGTATGGGTGTGTGTTACATTACATTCACTAGTAGGAGTGAGAAAAACATCACGGGGTGGTGCGCATTGTATGGGTGTGTGTTACATTACGTTCACTAGTAGGAGTGAGAAAAACATCACGGGGTGGTGCGCATTGTATGGGTGTGTGTTACATTACATTCACTAGTAGGAGTGAGAAAAACATCACGGGGTGGTGCGCATTGTATGGATGTGTGTTACATTACATTCACTAGTAGGAGTGAGAAAAACATCACGGGGTGGTGCGCATTGTATGGGTGTGTGTTACATTACATTCACTAGTAGGAGTGAGAAAAACATCACGGGGTGGTGCGCATTGTATGGGTGTGTGTTACATTACATTCACTAGTAGGAGTGAGAAAAACATCACGGGGTGGTGCGCATTGTATGGGTGTGTGTTACATTACATTCACTAGTAGCAGTGAGAAAAACATCCCGGGGTTGTGCGCATTGTATGGGTGTGTGTTACATTACATTCACTAGCAGGAGTGAGAAAAACATGACGGGGTGGTGCGCATTGTATGGGTGTGTGTTACATTACATTCACTAGTAGGAGTGTGAAAAACATCACGGGGTGGTCCGCATTGTATGGGTGTGTGTTACATTACATTCACTAGTAGGAGTGAGAAAAACATCACGGGGTGGTGCGCATTGTATGGGTGTGTGTTACATTACATTCACTAGTAGAAGTGAGAAAAATATCACGGGGTGGTGCGCATTGTATGGGAGTGTGTTACATTACATTCACTTGTAGGAGTGAGCAAATCATCACGGGGTGGTGCGCATTGTATGGGTGTGTGTTACATTACATTCACTAGTAGGAGTGAGAAAAACATCACGGGGTGGTGCGCATTGTATGGGTGTGTGTTACATTACATTCACTAGTAGGAGTGAGAAAAACATCACGGGGTGGTGCGCATTGTATGGGTGTGTGTTACATTACATTCACTAGTAGGAGTGAGAAAAACATCACGCGGTGGTGCGCATTGTATGGGTGTGTGTTACATTACATTCACTAGTAGGAGTGAGAAAAACATCACGGGGTGGTGCGCATTGTATGAGTGTGTGTTACATTACATTCACTAGTAGGAGTGAGAAAAACATCACGGGGTGGTGCGCATTGTATGGGTGTGTGTTTCATTAGATTCACTAGTAGGAGTGAGAAAAACATCACGGGGTGGTGCGCATTGTATGGGTGTGTCTTACATGAGATTCACTAGTAGGAGTGAGAAAACATCACGGGGTGGTGCGCATTGTATGGGTGTGTGTTACATGAGATTCACTAGTAGGAGTGAGAAAAACATCACGGGGTGGTGCCCATTGTATGGGTGTGTGTTACATTACTTTCAGTAGTAGGAGTGAGAAAAACATCACGGGGCGGTGCGCATTGTATGGGTGTGAGTTACATTACTTTCCCTAGTAGGAGTGAGAAAAACATCACGGGGCTGTGAGCATTGTATGGGTGTGTGTTACATTAGATTCACTAGCAGGAGTGAGAAAAACATCACGGGGTGGTGCGCATTGTATGGGTGTGTGTTACATTACTTTCCCTAGTAGGAGTGAGAAAAACATCACGGGGCTGTGAGCATTGTATGGGTGTGTGTTACATTAGATTCACTAGCAGGAGTGAGAAAAACATCACGGGGTGGTGCGCATTGTATGGGTGTGTGTTACATTAGATTCACTAGTAGGAGTGAGAAAAACGTCACGGGGTGGTGCGCATTGTATGGGTGTGTGTTACATTAGATTCACTAGCAGGAGTGAGAAAAACATCACGGGGTGGTTCGCATTGTATGGCTGTGTGTTACATTACGTTCACTAGTAGGAGTGAGAAAAACATCACGAGGTGGTGCGCATTGTATGGGTGTGTGTTACATTACATTCACTAGTAGGAGTGAGAAAAACATCACGGGGTGGTGTGCATTGTATGGGTGTGTGTTACATTATATTCACAAGTAGGAGTGACAACAACATCACGGTGTGGTGTGAATCGGAGGGTCTAAATTAGGATAGGCAGTGAGAGGCACTGTAGGATGGAGAAAAGCACCGCGGGGTGGTCAGCATGGGGAGGTCAGGGAATATGCAGTGGAATGTAGGATAGGTTTCTGAAAAACATCGCGGGGTGGTGCGCATTGTATGGGTGTGTGTTACATTAGATTCACTAGTAGGAGTGAGAAAAACATCACGGGATGGTGCGCATTGTATGGGTGTGTGTTACATTAGATTCACTAGTAGGAGTGAGAAAAACATCACGGGGTGGTGCGCATTGTATGGGTGTGTGTTACATTACATTCACTAGTAGGAGTGAGAAAAACATCACGGGGTGGTGCGCATTGTATGGGTGTGTGTTACATTACGTTCACTAGTAGGAGTGAGAAAAACATCACGGGGTGGTGCGCATTGTATGGGTGTGTGTTACATTACATTCACTAGTAGGAGTGAGAAAAACATCACGGGGTGGTGCGCATTGTATGGATGTGTGTTACATTACATTCACTAGTAGGAGTGAGAAAAACATCACGGGGTGGTGCGCATTGTATGGGTGTGTGTTACATTACATTCACTAGTAGGAGTGAGAAAAACATCACGGGGTGGTGCGCATTGTATGGGTGTGTGTTACATTACATTCACTAGTAGGAGTGAGAAAAACATCACGGGGCGGTGCGCATTGTATGGGTGTGTGTTACATTACTTTCACTAGTAGGAGTGAGAAAAACATCACGGGGTGGTGCGCATTGTATGGGTGTGTGTTACATTACTTTCCCTAGTAGGAGTGAGAAAAACATCACGGGGCTGTGCGCATTGTATGGGTGTGTGTTACATTAGATTCACTAGCAGGAGTGAGAAAAACATCACGGGGTGGTTCGCATTGTATGGGTGTGTGTTACATTACATTCACTAGTAGGAGTGAGAAAAACATCACGGGGTGGTGCGCATTGTATGGGTGTTTGTTACATTACATTCACTAGTAGGAGTGAGACAAACATCACGGGGTGGTGCGCATTGTATGGGTGTGTGTTACATTACATTCACTAGTAGGAGTGAGAAAAACATCACGGGGTGGTGCGCATTGTATGGGTGTGTGTCACATTACATTCACTAGTAGGAGTGAGAAAAAAATCACGGGGTGGTGCGCATTGTATGGGTGTGTGTTACATTACATTCACTAGTAGGAGAGAGAAAAACATCACGGGGTGGTGCGCATTGTATGGGTGTGTGTTACATTACATTCACTAATAGGAGTGAGAAAAACATCACGGGGTGGTGCGCATTGTATGGGTGTGTGTTACATTAGATTCACTAGTAGGAGTGAGAAAAACATCACGGGGTGGTGCGCAATGTATGAGTGTGTGTTACATTAGATTCACTAGTAGGAGTGAGAAAAACATCACGGGGTGGTGCGCATTGTATGGGTGTGTGTTACATTACATTCACTAGTAGGAGTGAGAAAAACATCAAGGGGTGGTGCGCATTGTATGGGTGTGTGTTACATTACTTTCACTAGTAGGAGTGAGAAAAACTTCACGGGGTGGTGCGCATCGTATGGGTGTGTGTTACATTACGTTCACTAGTAGGAGTGCGAAAAACATCACGGGGTGGTGCGCATTGTATGGGTGTGTGTTACATTACATTCACTAGTAGGAGTGAGAAAAACATCACGGGGTGGTGCGCATTGTATGGGTGTGTGTTAAATTAGATTCACAAATAGGAGTGACAAAAATATCACGGTGTGGTGTGAATCGGAGGGTCTAAATTAGGATAGGCAGTGAGAGGCAATGTAGGATGGAGAAAAGCACCGCGGGGTGGTCAGCATGGGGAGGTCAGGGAACATGCAGTGGCAATGTAGGATAGGTTTCTGAAAAACATCGCGGGGTGGTGCGCATTGTATGGGTGTGTGTTACATTAGATTCACTAGTAGGAGTGAGAAAAACATCACGGGATGGTGCGCATTGTATGGGTGTGTGTTACATTAGATTCACTAGTAGGAGTGAGAAAAACATCACGGGGTGGTGCGCATTGTATGGGTGTGTGTTACATTACATTCACTAGTAGGAGTGAGAAAAACATCACGGGGCGGTGCGCATTGTATGGGTGTGTGTTACATTACTTTCACTAGTAGGAGTGAGAAAAACATCACGGGGTGGTGCGCATTGTATGGGTGTGTGTTACATTAGATTCACCAACAGGAGTGAGAAAAACATCACGGGGTGATGCGCATTGTATGGGTGTGTGATACATTACATTTACTAGTAGGAGTGAGAAAAACATCACGGGGTGGTGCGCATTGTATGGGTGTGTGTTACATTACATTCACTAGTAGGAGTGAGAAAAACATCACGGGTGGTGCGCATTGTATGGGTGTGTGTTACATTACATTCACTAGTAGGAGTGAGAAAAACATCACGGGGTGGTGCGCATTGTATGGGTGTGTGTTACATTACGTTCACTAGTAGGAGTGAGAAAAACATCACGGGGTGGTGCGCATTGTATGGGTGTGTGTTACATTACATTCACTAGTAGGAGTGAGAAAAACATCACGGGGTGGTGCGCATTGTATGGATGTGTGTTACATTACATTCACTAGTAGGAGTGAGAAAAACATCACGGGGTGGTGCGCATTGTATGGGTGTGTGTTACATTACATTCACTAGTAGGAGTGAGAAAAACATCACGGGGTGGTGCGCATTGTATGGGTGTGTGTTACATTACATTCACTAGTAGGAGTGAGAAAAACATCACGGGGTGGTGCGCATTGTATGGGTGTGTGTTACATTACATTCACTAGTAGCAGTGAGAAAAACATCCCGGGGTGGTGCGCATTGTATGGGTGTGTGTTACATTACATTCACTAGCAGGAGTGAGAAAAACATGACGGGGTGGTGCGCATTGTATGGGTGTGTGTTACATTACATTCACTAGTAGGAGTGTGAAAAACATCACGGGGTGGTCCGCATTGTATGGGTGTGTGTTACATTACATTCACTAGTAGGAGTGAGAAAAACATCACGGGGTGGTGCGCATTGTATGGGTGTGTGTTACATTACATTCACTAGTAGAAGTGAGAAAAACATCACGGGGTGGTGCGCATTGTATGGGTGTGTGTTACATTACATTCACTAGTAGGAGTGAGAAAAACATCACGGTGTGGTGCGCATTGTATGGGTGTGTGTTACATTACATTCACTAGTAGGAGTGAGAAAAACATCACGGGGTGGTGCGCATTGTATGGGTGTGTGTTACATTACATTCACTAGTAGGAGTGAGCAAATCATCACGGGGTTGTGCGCATTGTATGGGTGTGTGTTACATTACATTCACTAGTAGGAGTGAGAAAAACATCACGGGGTGGTGCGCATTGTATGGGTGTGTGTTACATTACATTCACTACTAGGAGTGAGCAAATCATCACGGGGTGGTGCGCATTGTATGGGTGTGTGTTACATTACATTCACTAGTAGGAGTGAGAAAAACATCACGGGGCGGTGCGCATTGTATGGGTGTGTGTTACATTACATTCACTAGTAGGAGTGAGAAAAACATCACGGGCCGGTGCGCATTGTATGTGTGTGTGTTACATTACTTTCCCTAGTAGGAGTGAGAAAAACATCACGGGATGGTGCGCATTGTATGGGTGTGTGTTAAATTATTTTCACTAGTAGGAGTGAGAAAAACATCACGGGGTGGTGCGCATTGTATGGGTGTGTGTTACATTACATTCACTAGTAGGAGTGAGAAAAACATCACGGGGCGGTGCGCATTGTATGGGTGTGTGTTACATTATTTCACTAGTAGGAGTGAGAAAAACATCACGGGGTGGTGCGCATTGTATGGGTGTGTGTTACATTAGATTCACCAACAGGAGTGAGAAAAACATCACGGGGTGGTGCGCATTGTATGGTGTGTGATACATTACATTTACTAGTAGGAGTGAGAAAAACATCACGGGGTGGTGCGCATTGTATGGGTGTGTGTTACATTACATTCACTAGTAGGAGTGAGAAAAACATCACGGGTGGTGCGCATTGTATGGGTGTGTGTTACATTACATTCACTAGTAGGAGTGAGAAAAACATCACGGGGTGGTGCGCATTGTATGGGTGTGTGTTACATTACATTCACTAGTAGGAGTGAGAAAAACATCACGGGGTGGTGCGCATTGTATGGGTGTGTGTTACATTACATTCACTAGTAGGAGTGAGAAAAACATCACGGGGTGGTGCGCATTGTATGGGTGTGTGTTACATTACATTCACTAGTAGGAGTGAGAAAAACATCACGGGGTGGTGCGCATTGTATGGGTGTGTGTTACATTACATTCACTAGTAGGAGTGAGAAAAACTTCACGGGGTGGTGCGCATTGTATGGGTGTGTGTTACATTACATTCACTAGAAGGAGTGAGAAAAACATGACGGGGTGGTGCGCATTGTATGGGTGTGTGTTACATTACATTCACTAGTAGCAGTGAGAAAAACATCACGGGGTGGTGCGCATTGTATGGGTGTGTGTTACATTACATTCACTAGTAGGAGTGAGAAAAACATCACGGGGTGGTGCGCATTGTATGGGTGTGTGTTACATTACATTCACTAGTAGGAGTGAGAAAAACATCACGGGGTGGTGCGCATTGTATGGGTGTGTGTTACATTACATTCACTAGTAGGAGTGAGCAAATCATCACGGGGTGGTGCGCATTGTATGGGTGTGTGTTACATTACATTCACTAGTAGGAGTGAGAAAAACATCACGGGATGGTGCGCATTGTATGGGTGTGTGTTACATTACATTCACTAGAAGGAGTGAGAAAAACATCACGGGGCGGTGCGCATTGTATGGGTGTGTGTTACATTACTTTCAGTACTAGGAGTGAGAAAAACATCACGGGGCGGTGCGCATTGTATGGGTGTGTGTTACATTAGATTCACTAGTAGGAGTGAGAAAATCATCACGGGGTGGTGCGCATTGTATGGGTGTGTCTTACATGAGATTCACTAGTAGGAGTGAGAAAACATCACGGGGTGGTGCGCATTGTATGGGTGTGTGTTACATGAGATTCACTAGTAGGAGTGAGAAAAACATCACTGGGTGGTGCGCATTGTATGGGTGTGTGTTACATTACATTCACTAGCAGGAGTGAGAAAAACATCACTGGGTGGTGCGCATTGTATGGGTGTGTGTTACATTACATTCACTAGTAGGAGTGAGAAAAACATCACGGGGTGGTGCGCATTGTATGGGTGTGTGTTACATTACATTCACTAGTAGGAGTGAGAAAAACATCACGGGGTGGTGCGCATTGTATGGGTGTGTGTTACATTACGTTCACTAGTAGGAGTGAGAAAAACATCACCGGGTGGTGCGCATTGTATGGGTGTGTGTTACATGACGTTCACTAGTAGGAGTGAGAAAAACATCACGGGGTGGTGCGCATTGTATGGGTGTGTGTAACATTACGTTCACTAGTAGGAGTGAGAAAAACTTCACGGGGTGGTGCGCATTGTATGGGTGTGTGTTACATTACGTTCACTAGTAGGAGTGAGAAAAACATCACGGGGTGGTGCGCATTGTATGGCTGTGTGTTACATTACGTTCACTAATAGGAGTGAGAAAATCATCACGGGGTGGTGCGCATTGTATGGGTGTGTGTTACATTACATTCACTAGTAGGAGTGAGAAAAACATCACGGGGTGGTGCGCATTGTATGGGTGTGTGTTACATTATATTCACAAGTAGGAGTGACAAAAACATCACGGGGTGGTGTGAATCGGAGGGTCTAAATTAGGATAGGCAGTGAGAGGCAATGTAGGATGGAGAAAAGCACCGCGGGGTGGTCAGCATGGGGAGGTCAGGGAATATGCAGTGGAATGTAGGATAGGTTTCTGAAAAACATCGCGGGGTGGTGCACATTGTATGGGTGTGTGTTACATTAGATTCACCAACAGGAGTGAGAAAAACATCACGGGGTGGTGCGCATTGTATGGGTGTGTGATACATTACATTTACTAGTAGGAGTGAGAAAAACATCACGGGGTGGTGCGCATTGTATGGGTGTGTGTTACATTACATTCACTAGTAGGAGTGAGAAAAACATCACGGGTGGTGCGCATTGTATGGGTGTGTGTTACATTACATTCACTAGTAGAAGTGAGAAAAACATCACGGTGTGGTGCGCATTGTATGGGTGTGTGTTACATTACATTCACTAGTAGGAGTGAGAAAAACATCACGGGGTGGTGCGCATTGTATGGGTGTGTGTTACATTACATTCACTAGTAGGAGTGAGAAAAACATCACGGGGTGGTGCGCACTGTATGGGTGTGTGTTACATTACATTCACTAGTAGGAGTGAGAAAAACATCACGGGGTGGTGCGCATTGTATGGGTGTGTGTTACATTACATTCACTAGTAGGAGTGAGAAAAACATGACGGGGTGGTGCGCATTGTATGGGTGTGTGTTACATTACATTCACTAGTAGGAGTGAGAAAAACATCACGGGGTGGTGCGCATTGTATGGGTGTGTGTTACATTACATTCACTAGTAGGAGTGAGAAAAACATCACGGGTGGTGCGCATTGTATGGGTGTGTGTTACATTACATTCACTAGTAGGAGTGAGAAAAACATCACGGGGTGGTGCGCATTGTATGGGTGTGTGTTACATTACATTCACTAGTAGGAGTGAGAAAAACATCACGGGTGGTGCGCATTGTATGGGTGTGTGTTACATTACTTTCACTAGAAGGAGTGAAAAAAAACATCACGGGGCGGTGTGCATTGTATGGGTGTGTGTTACATTACTTTCAGTAGTAGGAGTGAGAAAAACATCACGGGGCGGTGCGCATTGTATGGGTGTGTGTTACATTACTTTCCCTAGTAGGAGTGAGAAAAACATCACGGGGCGGTGCGCATTGTATGGGTGTGTGTTACATTACATTCACTAGTAGGAGTGAGAAAAACATCACGTGGTGGTGCGCATTGTATGGGTGTGTGTTACATTATATTCACAAGTAGGAGTGATAAAAACATCACGGGGTGGTGTGAATCGGAGGGTCTAAATTAGGATAGGCAGTGAGAGGCAATGTAGGATAGAGAAAAGCACCGCGGGGTGGTCAGCATGGGGAGGTCAGGGAATATGCAGTGGAATGTAGGATAGGTTTCTGAAAAACATCGCGGGGTGGTGCGCATTGTATGGGTGTGTGTTACATTAGATTCACTAGTAGGAGTGAGAAAAACATCACGGGATGGTGCGCATTGTATGGGTGTGTGTTACATTATTTTCACTAGTAGGAGTGAGAAAAACATCACGGGGTGGTGCGCATTGTATGGGTGTGTGTTACATTACATTCACTAGTAGGAGTGAGAAAAACATCACGGGGCGGTGCGCATTGTATGGGTGTGTGTTACATTACTTTCACTAGTAGGAGTGAGAAAAACATCACGGGGTGGTGCGCATTGTATGGGTGTGTGTTACATTAGATTCACCAACAGGAGTGAGAAAAACATCACGGGGTGGTGCGCATTGGATGGTGTGTGATACATTACATTTACTAGTAGGAGTGAGAAAAACATCACGGGGTGGTGCGCATTGTATGGGTGTGTGTTACATTACATTCACTAGTAGGAGTGAGAAAAACATGACGGGTGGTGCGCATTGTATGGGTGTGTGTTACATTACATTCACTAGTAGGAGTGAGAAAAACATCACGGGGTGGTGCGCATTGTATGGGTGTGTGTTACATTACATTCACTAGTAGGAGTGAGAAAAACATCACGGGGTGGTGCGCATTGTATGGGTGTGTGTTACATTACATTCACTAGTAGGAGTGAGAAAAACATCACGGGGTGGTGCGCATTGTATGGGTGTGTGTTACATTACATTCACTAGTAGGAGTGAGAAAAACATAACGGGGTGGTGCGCATTGTATGGGTGTGTGTTACATTACATTCACTAGTAGGAGTGAGAAAAACATCACGGGGTGGTGCGCATTGTATGGGTGTGTGTTACATTACATTCACTAGAAGGAGTGAGAAAAACATGACGGGGTGGTGCGCATTGTATGGGTGTGTGTTACATTACATTCACTAGTAGCAGTGAGAAAAACATCACGGGGTGGTGCGCATTGTATGGGTGTGTGTTACATTACATTCACTAGTAGGAGTGAGAAAAACATCACGGTGTGGTGCGCATTGTATGGGTGTGTGTTACATTACATTCACTAGTAGGAGTGAGAAAAACATCACGGGGTGGTGCGCATTGTATGGGTGTGTGTTACATTACATTCACTAGTAGGAGTGAGCAAATCATCACGGGGTGGTGCGCATTGTATGGGTGTGTGTTACATTACATTCACTAGTAGGAGTGAGAAAAACATCACGGGATGGTGCGCATTGTATGGGTGTGTGTTACATTACATTCACTAGAAGGAGTGAGAAAAACATCACGGGGCGGTGCGCATTGTATGGGTGTGTGTTACATTACTTTCAGTACTAGGAGTGAGAAAAACATCACGGGGCGGTGCGCATTGTATGGGTGTGTGTTACATTAATTTCCCTAGTAGGAGTGAGAAAAACATCACGGGGCGGTGCGCATTGTATGGGTGTGTGTTACATTAGATTCACTAGCAGGAGTGAGAAAAACATCACGGGGTGGTGCGCATTGTATGGGTGTGTGATACATTACATTCACTAGTAGGAGTGAGAAAAACATCACGGGGGGGTGCGCATTGTATGGGTGTGTGTTACATTACATTCACTAGAAGGAGTGAGAAAAACATCACGGGGCGGTGCGCATTGTATGGGTGTGTGTTACATTACTTTCAGTACTAGGAGTGAGAAAAACATCACGGGGCGGTGCGCATTGTATGGGTGTGTGTTACATTAATTTCCCTAGTAGGAGTGAGAAAAACATCACGGGGCGGTGCGCATTGTATGGGTGTGTGTTACATTAGATTCACTAGCAGGAGTGAGAAAAATATCACGGGGTGGTGCGCATTGTATGGGTGTGTGATACATTACATTCACTAGTAGGAGTGAGAAAAACATCACGGGGGGGTGCGCATTGTATGGGTGTGTGTTACATTACATTCACTAGTAGGAGTGAGAAAAACATCACGGGATGGTGCGCATTGTATGGGTGTGTGTTACATTACATTCACTAGAAGGAGTGAGAAAAACATCACGGGGCGGTGCGCATTGTATGGGTGTGTGTTACATTACTTTCAGTACTAGGAGTGAGAAAAACATCACGGGGCGGTGCGCATTGTATGGGTGTGTGTTACATTAATTTCCCTAGTAGGAGTGAGAAAAACATCACGGGGCGGTGCGCATTGTATGGGTGTGTGTTACATTAGATTCACTAGCAGGAGTGAGAAAAACATCACGGGGTGGTGCGCATTGTATGGGTGTGTGATACATTACATTCACTAGTAGGAGTGAGAAAAATATCACGGGGGGGTGCGCATTGTATGGGTGTGTGTTACATTACATTCACTAGTAGGAGTGAGAAAAACATCACGGGGTGGTGCGCATTGTTTGGGTGTGTGTTACATTAGATTCACTAGTAGGAGTGAGAAAAACATCACGGGGTGGTGCGCATTGTATGGGTGTGTCTTACATGAGATTCACTAGTAGGAGTGAGAAAACATCACGGGGTGGTGCGCATTGTATGGGTGTGTGTTACATGAGATTCACTAGTAGGAGTGAGAAAAACATCACGGGGTGGTGCCCGTTGTATGGGTGTGTGTTACATTAGATTCACTAGTAGGAGTGAGAAAAACATCACGGGGTGGTGCGCATTGTATGGGTGTGTGTTACATTAGATTCACTAGTAGGAGTGAGAAAAACATCACGGGGTGGTGCGCATTGTATGGATGTGTGTTGCCTTACATTCACTAGTAGGAGTGAGAAAAACATCACGGGGCGGTGCGCATTGTATGGGTGTGTGTTACATTACTTTCACTAGAAGGAGTGAGAAAAACACGGGGCGGTGCGCATTGTATGGGTGTGTGTTACATTACTTTCAGTAGTAGGAGTGAGAAAAACATCACGGGGCGGTGCGCATTGTATGGGTGTGTGTTACATTACTTTCCCTAGTAGGAGTGAGAAAAACATCACGGGGCTGTGCGCATTGTATGGGTGTGTGTTACATTAGATTCACTAGCAGGAGTGAGAAAAACATCACGGGGTGGTGCGCATTGTATGGGTGTGTGTTACATTAGATTCACTAGCAGGAGTGAGAAAAACATCACGGGGTGGTGCGCATTGTATGGGTGTGTGTTACATTACATTCACTAGCAGGAGTGAGAAAAACATCACGGGGTGGTGCGCATTGTATGGGTGTGTGTTACATTACATTCACTAGTAGGAGTGAGAAAAACATCACGGGGTGGTGCGCATTGTATGGGTGTGTGTTACATTACGTTCACTAGTAGGAGTGAGAAAAACATCACCGGGTGGTGCGCATTGTATGGGTGTGTGTTACATGACGTTCACTAGTAGGAGTGAGAAAAACATCACGGGGTGGTGCGCATTGTATGGGTGTGTGTAACATTACGTTCACTAGTAGGAGTGAGAAAAACTTCACGGGGTGGTGCGCATTGTATGGGTGTGTGTTACATTACGTTCACTAGTAGGAGTGAGAAAAACATCACGGGGTGGTGCGCATTGTATGGCTGTGTGTTACATTACGTTCACTAATAGGAGTGAGAAAAACATCACGGGGTGGTGCGCATTGTATGGGTGTGTGTTACATTACATTCACTAGTAGGAGTGAGAAAAACATCACGGGGTGGTGCGCATTGTATGGGTGTGTGTTACATTATATTCACAAGTAGGAGTGACAAAAACATCACGGGGTGGTGTGAATCTGAGGGTCTAAATTAGGATAGGCAGTGAGAGGCAATGTAGGATGGAGAAAAGCACCGCGGGGTGGTCAGCATGGGGAGGTCAGGGAATATGCAGTGGAATGTAGGATAGGTTTCTGAAAAACATCGCGGGGTGGTGCACATTGTATGGGTGTGTGTTACATTAGATTCACCAACAGGAGTGAGAAAAACATCACGGGGTGGTGCGCATTGTATGGGTGTGTGATACATTACATTTACTAGTAGGAGTGAGAAAAACATCACGGGGTGGTGCGTATTGTATGGGTGTGTGTTACATTACATTCACTAGTAGGAGTGAGAAAAACATCACGGGTGGTTCGCATTGTATGGGTGTGTGTTACATTACATTCACTAGTAGAAGTGAGAAAAACATCACGGGGTGGTGCGCATTGTATGGGTGTGTGTTACATTACATTCACTAGTAGGAGTGAGAAAAACATCACGGGGTGGTGCGCATTGTATGGGTGTGTGTTACATTACATTCACTAGTAGGAGTGAGAAAAACATCACGGGGTGGTGCGCATTGTATGGGTGTGTGTTACATTACATTCACTAGTAGGAGTGAGAAAAACATCACGGGGTGGTGCGCACTGTATGGGTGTGTGTTGCATTACATTCACTAGTAGGAGTGAGAAAAACATCACGGGGTGGTGCGCATTGTATGGGTGTGTGTTACATTACATTCACTAGTAGGAGTGAGAAAAACATGACGGGGTGGTGCGCATTGTATGGGTGTGTGTTACATTACATTCACTAGTAGGAGTGAGAAAAACATCACGGGGTGGTGCGCATTGTACGGGTGTGTGTTACATTACATTCACTAGTAGGAGTGAGAAAAACATCACGGGTGGTGCGCATTGTATGGGTGTGTGTTACATTACATTCACTAGTAGGAGTGAGAAAAACATCACGGGGTGGTGCGCATTGTATGGGTGTGTGTTACATTACATTCACTAGTAGGAGTGAGAAAAACATCACGGGGCGGTGTGCATTGTATGGGTGTGTGTTACATTACTTTCACTAGTAGGAGTGAGAAAAACATCACGGGGTGGTGCACATTGTATGGGTGTGTGTTACATTATTTTCACTAGTAGGAGTGAGAAAAACATCACGGGGTGGTGCGCATTGTATGGGTGTGTGTTACATTACTTTCACTAGTAGGAGTGAGAAAAACATCACGTTGCGGTGCGCATTGTATGGGTGTGTGTTACATTACTTTCACTAGTAGGAGTGAGAAAAACATCACGGGGTGGTGCGCATTGTATGGGTGTGTGTTACATTAGATTCACCAACAGGAGTGAGAAAAACATCACGGGGTGGTGCACATTGTATGGTGTGTGATACATTACATTTACTAGTAGGAGTGAGAAAAACATCACGGGGTGGTGCGCATTGTATGGGTGTGTGTTACATTACTTTCAGTACTAGGAGTGAGAAAAACATCACGGGGCGGTGCGCATTGTATGGGTGTGTGTTACATTAGATTCACTAGTAGGAGTGAGAAAATCATCACGGGGTGGTGCGCATTGTATGGGTGTGTCTTACATGAGATTCACTAGTAGGAGTGAGAAAACATCACGGGGTGGTGCGCATTGTATGGGTGTGTGTTACATGAGATTCACTAGTAGGAGTGAGAAAAACATCACAGGGTGGTGCCCATTGTATGGGTGTGTGTTACATTAGATTCACTAGTAGGAGTGAGAAAAACATCACGGGGTGGTGCGCATTGTATGGGTGTGTGTTACATTAGATTCACTAGTAGGAGTGAGAAAAACATCACGGGGTGGTGCGCATTGTATGGGTGTGTGTTACCTTACATTCACTAGTAGGAGTGAGAAAAACATCACGGGGCGGTGCGCATTGTATGGGTGTGTGTTACATTACTTTCACTAGAAGGAGTGAGAAAAACACGGGGCGGTGCGCATTGTATGGGTGTGTGTTACATTACTTTCAGTAGTAGGAGTGAGAAAAACATCACGGGGCGGTGCGCATTGTATGGGTGTGTGTTACATTACTTTCCCTAGTAGGAGTGAGAAAAACATCACGGGGCTGTGCGCATTTTATGGGTGTGTGTTACATTAGATTCACTAGCAGGAGTGAGAAAAACATCACGGGGTGGTGCGCATTGTATGGGTGTGTGTTACATTACATTCACTAGCAGGAGTGAGAAAAACATCACTGGGTGGTGCGCATTGTATGGGTGTGTGTTACATTACATTCACTAGTAGGAGTGAGAAAAACATCACGGGGTGGTGCGCATTGTATGGGTGTGTGTTACATTACATTCACTAGTAGGAGTGAGAAAAACATCACGGGGTGGTGCGCATTGTATGGGTGTGTGTTACATTACGTTCACTAGTAGGAGTGAGAAAAACATCACCGGGTGGTGCGCATTGTATGGGTGTGTGTTACATGACGTTCACTAGTAGGAGTGAGAAAAACATCACGGGGTGGTGCGCATTGTATGGGTGTGTGTAACATTACGTTCACTAGTAGGAGTGAGAAAAACTTCACGGGGTGGTGCGCATTGTATGGGTGTGTGTTACATTATGTTCACTAGTAGGAGTGAGAAAAACATCACGGGGTGGTGCGCATTGTATGGCTGTGTGTTACATTACGTTCACTAATAGGAGTGAGAAAATCATCACGGGGTGGTGCGCATTGTATGGGTGTGTGTTACATTACATTCACTAGTAGGAGTGAGAAAAACATCACGGGGCGGTGCGCATTGTATGGGTGTGTGTTACATTATATTCACAAGTAGGAGTGACAAAAACATCACGGGGTGGTGTGAATCGGAGGGTCTAAATTAGGATAGGCAGTGAGAGGCAATGTAGGATGGAGAAAAGCACCGAGGGGTGGTCAGCATGGGGAGGTCAGGGAATATGCAGTGGAATGTAGGATAGGTTTCTGAAAAACATCGCGGGGTGGTGCACATTGTATGGGTGTGTGTTACATTACATTCACTAGTAGAAGTGAGAAAAACATCACGGGGTGGTGCGCATTGTATGGGTGTGTGTTACATTACATTCACTAGTAGGAGTGAGAAAAACATCACGGGGTGGTGCGCATTGTATGGGTGTGTGTTACATTACATTCACTAGTAGGAGTGAGAAAAACATCACGGGGTGGTGCGCATTTTATGGGTGTGTGTTACATTACATTCACTAGTAGGAGTGAGAAAAACATCACGGGGTGGTGCGCACTGTATGGGTGTGTGTTACATTACATTCACCAGTAGGAGTGAGAAAAACATCACGGGGTGGTGCGCACTGTATGGGTGTGTGTTACATTACATTCACTAGTAGGAGTGAGAAAAACATGACGGGGTGGTGCGCATTGTATGGGTGTGTGTTACATTACATTCACTAGTAGGAGTGAGAAAAACATCACGGGGTGGTGCGCATTGTATGGGTGTGTGTTACATTACATTCACTAGTAGGAGTGAGAAAAACATCACGGGTGGTGCGCATTGTATGGGTGTGTGTTACATTACATTCACTAGTAGGAGTGAGAAAAACATCACGGGGTGGTGCGCATTGTATGGGTGTGTGTTACATTACATTCACTAGTAGGAGTGAGAAAAACATCACGGATGGTGCGCATTGTATGGGTGTGTGTTACATTACATTCACTAGTAGGAGTGAGAAAAACATCACGGGGTGGTGCGCATTGTATGGGTGTGTGTTACATTACATTCACTAGTAGGAGTGAGAAAAACATCACGGGGTGGTGCGCATTGTATGGGTGTGTGTTACATTACATTCACTAGTAGGTGTGAGAAAAACATCACGGGGTGGTGCGCATTGTATGGGTGTGTGTTACATTACATTCACTAGTAGGAGTGAGAAAAACATCACGGGGTGGTGCGCATTGTATGGGTGTGTGTTACATGACATTCACTAGTAGGAGTGAGAAAAACATCACGGGGTGGTGCGCATTGTATGGGTGTGTGTTATATATAATTCACTAGTAGGAGTGAGAAAAACATCACGGGGTGGTGCGCATTGTATGAGTGTGTGTTACATTACATTCACTAGTAGGAGTGAGAAAAACATCACGGGGTGGTGCGCATTGTATGGGTGTGTGTTACATTGGATTCACTAGTAGGAGTGAGAAAAACATCACGGGGTGGTGCGCATTGTATGGGTGTGTCTTACATGAGATTCACTAGTAGGAGTGAGAAAACATCACGGGGTGGTGCGCATTGTATGGGTGTGTGTTACATTACTTTCACTAGGAGGAGTGAGAAAAACATCACGGGGTGGTGCGCATTGTATGGGTGTGTGTTACATTGGATTCACTAATAGGAGTGAGAAAAACATCACGGGGTGGTGCGCATTGTATGGGTGTGTCTTACATGAGATTCACTAGTAGGAGTGTGAAAACATCACGGGGTGGTGCGCATTGTATGGGTGTGTGTTACATTACATTCACTAGTAGGAGTGAGAAAAACATCACGGGGTGGTGCGCATTTTATGGGTGTATGTTACATTAGATTCACTAGTAGGAGTGAGAAAAACATCACGGGGTGGTGCGCATTGTATGTGTGTGTCTTACATGAGATTCACTAGTAGAAGTGAGAAAACATCACGGGGTGGTGCGCATTGTATGGGTGTGTGTTACATGAGATTCACTAGTAGGAGTGAGAAAAACATCACGGGGTGGTGCCCATTGTATGGGTGTGTGTTACATTAGATTCACTAGTAAGAGTGAGAAAAACATCACGGGGTGGTGCGCATTGTATGGGTGTGTATTACATTACATTCACTAGTAGGAGTGAGAAAAACATCACGGGGTGGTGCGCATTGTATGGGTGTGTGTTACATTACATTCACTAGTAGGAGTGAGAAAAACATCACGGGGCGGTGCGCATTGTATGGTTGTGTGTTACATTACTTTCACTAGAAGGAGTGAAAAAAAACATCACGGGGCGGTGTGCATTGTATGGGTGTGTGTTACATTACTTTCAGTAGTAGGAGTGAGAAAAACATCACGGGGCGGTGCGCATTGTATGGGTGTGTGTTACATTACTTTCCCTAGTAGGAGTGAGTAAAACATCACGGGGCGGTGCGCATTGTATGGGTGTGTGTTACATTACATTCACTAGTAGGAGTGAGAAAAACATCACGTGGTGGTGCGCATTGTATGGGTGTGTGTTACATTATATTCACAAGTAGGAGTGATAAAAACATCATGGGGTGGTGTGAATCGGAGGGTCTAAATTAGGATAGGCAGTGAGAGGCAATGTAGGATAGAGAAAAGCACCGCGGGGTGGTCAGCATGGGGAGGTCAGGGAATATGCAGTGGAATGTAGGATAGGTTTCTGAAAAACATCGCGGGGTGGTGCGCATTGTATGGGTGTGTGTTACATTAGATTCACTAGTAGGAGTGAGAAAAACATCACGGGATGGTGCGCATTGTATGGGTGTGTGTTACATTATTTTAACTAGTAGGAGTGAGAAAAACATCACGGGGTGGTGCGCATTGTATGGGTGTGTGTTACATTACATTCACTAGTAGGAGTGAGAAAAACATCACGGGGCGGTGCGCATTGTATGGGTGTGTGTTACATTACTTTCACTAGTAGGAGTGAGAAAAACATCACGGGGTGGTGCGCATTGTATGGGTGTGTGTTACATTAGATTCACCAACAGGAGTGAGAAAAACATCACGGGGTGGTGCGCATTGTATGGGTGTGTGTTACATTACATTCACTAGTAGGAGTGAGAAAAACATCACGTTGCGGTGCGCATTGTATGGGTGTGTGTTACATTACTTTCACTAGTAGGAGTGAGAAAAACATCACGGGGTGGTGCGCATTGTATGGGTGTGTGTTACATTAGATTCACTAACAGGAGTGAGAAAAACATCACGGGGTGGTGCACATTGTATGGTGTGTGATACATTACATTTACTAGTAGGAGTGAGAAAAACATCACGGGGTGGTGCGCATTGTATGGGTGTGTGTTACATTACTTTCAGTACTAGGAGTGAGAAAAACATCACGGGGCAGTGCGCATTGTATGGGTGTGTGTTACATTAGATTCACTAGTAGGAGTGAGAAAATCATCACGGGGTGGTGCGCATTGTATGGGTGTGTCTTACATGAGATTCACTAGTAGGAGTGAGAAAACATCACGGGGTGGTGCGCATTGTATGGGTGTGTGTTACATGAGATTCACTAGTAGGAGTGAGAAAAACATCACGGGGTGGTGCCCATTGTATGGGTGTGTGTTACATTAGATTCACTAGTAGGAGTGAGAAAAACATCACGGGGTGGTGCGCATTGTATGGGTGTGTGTTACATTAGATTCACTAGTAGGAGTGAGAAAAACATCACGGGGTGGTGCGCATTGTATGGGTGTGTGTTACCTTACATTCACTAGTAGGAGTGAGAAAAACATCACGGGGCGGTGCGCATTGTATGGGTGTGTGTTACATTACTTTCACTAGAAGGAGTGAGAAAAACACGGGGCGGTGCGCATTGTATGGGTGTGTGTTACATTACTTTCAGTAGTAGGAGTGAGAAAAACATCACGGGGCGGTGCGCATTGTATGGGTGTGTGTTACATTACTTTCCCTAGTAGGAGTGAGAAAAACATCACGGGGCTGTGCGCATTTTATGGGTGTGTGTTACATTAGATTCACTAGCAGGAGTGAGAAAAACATCACGGGGTGGTGCGCATTGTATGGGTGTGTGTTACATTACATTCACTAGCAGGAGTGAGAAAAACATCACTGGGTGGTGCGCATTGTATGGGTGTGTGTTACATTACATTCACTAGTAGGAGTGAGAAAAACATCACGGGGTGGTGCGCATTGTATGGGTGTGTGTTACATTACATTCACTAGTAGGAGTGAGAAAAACATCACGGGGTGGTGCGCATTGTATGGGTGTGTGTTACATTACGTTCACTAGTAGGAGTGAGAAAAACATCACCGGGTGGTGCGCATTGTATGGGTGTGTGTTACATGACGTTCACTAGTAGGAGTGAGAAAAACATCACGGGGTGGTGCGCATTGTATGGGTGTGTGTAACATTACGTTCACTAGTAGGAGTGAGGAAAACTTCATGGGGTGGTGCGCATTGTATGGGTGTGTGTTACATTATGTTCACTAGTAGGAGTGAGAAAAACATCACGGGGTGGTGCGCATTGTATGGCTGTGTGTTACATTACGTTCACTAATAGGAGTGAGAAAATCATCACGGGGTGGTGCGCATTGTATGGGTGTGTGTTACATTACATTCACTAGTAGGAGTGAGAAAAACATCACGGGGTGGTGCGCATTGTATGGGTGTGTGTTACATGACATTCACTAGTAGGAGTGAGAAAAACATCACGGGGTGGTGCGCATTGTATGGGTGTGTGTTACATTACATTCACTAGTAGGAGTGAGAAAAACATCACGGGGTGGTGCGCATTGTATGGGTGTGTGTTACATTACATTCACTAGTAGGAGTGAGAAAAACATCACGGGGTGGTGCGCATTGTATGGGTGTGTGTTACATTACATTCACTAGTAGGAGTGAGAAAAACATCACGGGGTGGTGCGCATTGTATGGGTGTGTGTTACATTACATTCACTAGTAGGAGTGAGAAAAACATCACGGGGTGGTGCGCACTGTATGGGTGTGTGTTACATTACATTCACTAGTAGGAGTGAGAAAAACATCACGGGGTGGTGCGCATTGTATGGGTGTGTGTTACATTACATTCACTAGTAGGAGTGAGAAAAACATGACGGGGTGGTGCGCATTGTATGGGTGTGTGTTACATTACATTCACTAGTATGAGTGAGAAAAACATCACGGGGTGGTGCGCATTGTATGGGTGTGTGTTACATTACATTCACTAGTAGGAGTGAGAAAAACATCACGGGTGGTGCGCATTGTATGGGTGTGTGTTACATTACATTCACTAGTAGGAGTGAGAAAAACATCACGGGGTGGTGCGCATTGTATGGGTGTGTGTTACATTACATTCACTAGTAGGAGTGAGAAAAACATCACGGATGGTGCGCATTGTATGGGTGTGTGTTACATTACATTCACTAGTAGGAGTGAGAAAAACATCAGGGGGTGGTGCGCATTGTATGGGTGTGTGTTACATTACATTCACTAGTAGGAGTGAGAAAAACATCACGGGGTGGTGCGCATTGTATGGGTGTGTGTTACATTACATTCACTAGTAGGTGTGAGAAAAACATCACGGGGTGGTGCGCATTGTATGGGTGTGTGTTACATTACATTCACTAGTATGAGTGAGAAAAACATCACGGGGTGGTGCGCATTGTATGGGTGTGTGTTACATGACATTCACTAGTAGGAGTGAGAAAAACATCACGGGGTGGTGCGCATTGTATGGGTGTGTGTTATATGACATTCACTAGTAGGAGTGAGAAAAACATCACGGGGTGGTGCGCATTGTATGAGTGTGTGTTACATTACATTCACTAGTAGGAGTGAGAAAAACATCACGGGGTGGTGCGCATTGTATGGGTGTGTGTTACATTGGATTCACTAGTAGGAGTGAGAAAAACATCACGGGGTGGTGCGCATTGTATGGGTGTGTCTTACATGAGATTCACTAGTAGGAGTGAGAAAACATCACGGGGTGGTGCGCATTGTATGGGTGTGTGTTACATTACTTTCACTAGGAGGAGTGAGAAAAACATCACGGGGTGGTGCGCATTGTATGGGTGTGTGTTACATTGGATTCACTAGTAGGAGTGAGAAAAACATCACGGGGTGGTGCGCATTGTATGGGTGTGTCTTACATGAGATTCACTAGTAGGAGTGTGAAAACATCACGGGGTGGTGCGCATTGTATGGGTGTGTGTTACATTACATTCACTAGTAGGAGTGAGAAAAACATCACGGGGTGGTGCGCATTTTATGGGTGTATGTTACATTAGATTCACTAGTAGGAGTGAGAAAAACATCACGGGGTGGTGCGCATTGTATGTGTGTGTCTTACATGAGATTCACTAGTAGAAGTGAGAAAACATCACGGGGTGGTGCGCATTGTATGGGTGTGTGTTACATGAGATTCACTAGTAGGAGTGAGAAAAACATCACGGGGTGGTGCCCATTGTATGGGTGTGTGTTACATTAGATTCACTAGTAGGAGTGAGAAAAACATCACGGGGTGGTGCGCATTGTATGGGTGTGTATTACATTACATTCACTAGTAGGAGTGAGAAAAACATCACGGGGTGGTGCGCATTGTATGGGTGTGTGTTACATTACATTCACTAGTAGGAGTGAGAAAAACATCACGGGGCGGTGCGCATTGTATGGGTGTGTGTTACATTACTTTCACTAGAAGGAGTGAAAAAAAACATCACGGGGCGGTGTGCATTGTATGGGTGTGTGTTACATTACTTTCAGTAGTAGGAGTGAGAAAAACATCACGGGGCGGTGCGCATTGTATGGGTGTGTGTTACATTACTTTCCCTAGTAGGAGTGAGTAAAACATCACGGGGCGGTGCGCATTGTATGGGTGTGTGTTACATTACATTCACTAGTAGGAGTGAGAAAAACATCACGTGGTGGTGCGCATTGTATGGGTGTGTGTTACATTATATTCACAAGTAGGAGTGATAAAAACATCACGGGGTGGTGTGAATCGGAGGGTCTAAATTAGGATAGGCAGTGAGAGGCAATGTAGGATAGAGAAAAGCACCGCGGGGTGGTCAGCATGGGGAGGTCAGGGAATATGCAGTGGAATGTAGGATAGGTTTCTGAAAAACATCGCGGGGTGGTGCGCATTGTATGGGTGTGTGTTACATTAGATTCACTAGTAGGAGTGAGAAAAACATCACGGGATGGTGCGCATTGTATGGGTGTGTGTTACATTATTTTCACTAGTAGGAGTGAGAAAAACATCACGGGGTGGTGCGCATTGTATGGGTGTGTGTTACATTACATTCACTAGTAGGAGTGAGAAAAACATCACGGGGCGGTGCGCATTGTATGGGTGTGTGTTACATTACTTTCACTAGTAGGAGTGAGAAAAACATCACGGGGTGGTGCGCATTGTATGGGTGTGTGTTACATTAGATTCACCAACAGGAGTGAGAAAAACATCACGGGGTGGTGCGCATTGTATGGTGTGTGATACATTACATTTACTAGTAGGAGTGAGAAAAACATCACGGGGTGGTGCGCATTGTATGGGTGTGTGTTACATTACATTCACTAGTAGGAGTGAGAAAAACATCACGGGTGGTGCGCATTTTATGGGTGTGTGTTACATTACATTCACTAGTAGGAGTGAGAAAAACATCACGGGGTGGTGCGCATTGTATGGGTGTGTGTTACATTACATTCACTAGTAGGAGTGAGAAAAACATCACGGGGTGGTGCGCATTGTATGGGTGTGTGTTACATTACATTCACTAGTAGGAGTGAGAAAAACATCACGGGGTGGTGCGCATTGTATGGGTGTGTGTTACATTACATTCACTAGTAGGAGTGAGAAAAACATAACGGGGTGGTGCGCATTGTATGGGTGTGTGTTACATTACATTCACTAGTAGGAGTGAGAAAAACATCACGGGGTGGTGCGCATTGTATGGGTGTGTGTTACATTACATTCACTAGAAGGAGTGAGAAAAACATGACGGGGTGGTGCGCATTGTATGGGTGTGTGTTACATTACATTCACTAGTAGCAGTGAGAAAAACATCACGGGGTGGTGCGCATTGTATGGGTGTGTGTTACATTACATTCACTAGTAGGAGTGAGAAAAACATCACGGTGTGGTGCGCATTGTATGGGTGTGTGTTACATTACATTCACAAGTAGGAGTGAGAAAAACATCACGGGGTGGTGCGCATTGTATGGGTGTGTGTTACATTACATTCAATAGTAGGAGTGACAAAAACATCACGGGGTGGTGCGCATTTTATGGGTGTGTGTTACATTAGATTCACTAGTAGGAGTGACAAAAACATCACGGGATGGTGCGCATTGTATGGGTGTGTGTTACATTACATTCACTAGAAGGAGTGAGAAAAACATCACGGGGCGGTGCGCATTGTATGGGTGTGTGTTACATTACTTTCAGTACTTGGAGTGAGAAAAACATCACGGGGCGGTGCGCATTGTATGGGTGTGTGTTACATTAATTTCCCTAGTAGGAGTGAGAAAAACATCACGGGGCGGTGCGCATTGTATGGGTGTGTGTTACATTAGATTCACTAGCAGGAGTGAGAAAAACATCACGGGGTGGTGCGCATTGTATGGGTGTGTGATACATTACATTCACCAGTAGGAGTGAGAAAAACATCACGGGGGGGTGCGCATTGTATGTGTGTGTGTTACATTACATTCACTAGTAGGAGTGAGAAAAACATCACGGGGTGGTGCGCATTGTATGGGTGTGTGTTACATTAGATTCACTAGTAGGAGTGAGAAAAACATCACGGGGTGGTGCGCATTGTATGGGTGTGTCTTACATGAGATTCACTAGTAGGAGTGAGAAAACATCACGGGGTGGTGCGCATTGTATGGGTGTGTGTTAAATGAGATTCACTAGTAGGAGTGAGAAAAACATCACGGGGTGGTGCCCGTTGTATGGGTGTGTGTTACATTAGATTCACTAGTAGGAGTGAGAAAAACATCACGGGGTTTTGCGCATTGTATGGGTGTGTGTTGCCTTACATTCACTAGTAGGAGTGAGAAAAACATCACGGGGCGGTGCGCATTGTATGGGTGTGTGTTACATTACTTTCACTAGAAGGAGTGAGAAAAACACGGGGCGGTGCGCATTGTATGGGTGTGTGTTACATTACTTTCAGTAGTAGGAGTGAGAAAAACTTCACGGGGCGGTGCGCATTGTATGGGTGTGTGTTACATTACATTCACTAGTAGGAGTGAGAAAAACATCACGGGTGGTGCGCATTGTATGGGTGTGTGTTACATTACATTCACTAGTAGGAGTGAGAAAAACATCACGGGGTGGTGCGCATTGTATGGGTGTGTGTTACATTACATTCACTAGTAGGAGTGAGAAAAACATCACGGATGGTGCGCATTGTATGGGTGTGTGTTACATTACATTCACTAGTAGGAGTGAGAAAAACATCAGGGGGTGGTGCGCATTGTATGGGTGTGTGTTACATTACATTCACTAGTAGGAGTGAGAAAAACATCACGGGGTGGTGCGCATTGTATGGGTGTGTGTTACATTACATTCACTAGTAGGTGTGAGAAAAACATCACGGGGTGGTGCGCATTGTATGGGTGTGTGTTACATTACATTCACTAGTAGGAGTGAGAAAAACATCACGGGGTGGTGCGCATTGTATGGGTGTGTGTTACATGACATTCACTAGTAGGAGTGAGAAAAACATCACGGGGTGGTGCGCATTGTATGGGTGTGTGTTATATGACATTCACTAGTAGGAGTGAGAAAAACATCACGGGGTGGTGCGCATTGTATGAGTGTGTGTTACATTACATTCACTAGTAGGAGTGAGAAAAACATCACGGGGTGGTGCGCATTGTATGGGTGTGTGTTACATTGGATTCACTAGTAGGAGTGAGAAAAACATCACGGGGTGGTGCGCATTGTATGGGTGTGTCTTACATGAGATTCACTAGTAGGAGTGAGAAAACATCACGGGGTGGTGCGCATTGTATGGGTGTGTGTTACATTACTTTCACTAGGAGGAGTGAGAAAAACATCACGGGGTGGTGCGCATTGTATGGGTGTGTGTTACATTGGATTCACTAGTAGGAGTGAGAAAAACATCACGGGGTGGTGCGCATTGTATGGGTGTGTCTTACATGAGATTCACTAGTAGGAGTGTGAAAACATCACGGGGTGGTGCGCATTGTATGGGTGTGTGTTACATTACATTCACTAGTAGGAGTGAGAAAAACATCACGGGGTGGTGCGCATTTTATGGGTGTATGTTACATTAGATTCACTAGTAGGAGTGAGAAAAACATCACGGGGTGGTGCGCATTGTATGTGTGTGTCTTACATGAGATTCACTAGTAGAAGTGAGAAAACATCACGGGGTGGTGCGCATTGTATGGGTGTGTGTTACATGAGATTCACTAGTAGGAGTGAGAAAAACATCACGGGGTGGTGCCCATTGTATGGGTGTGTGTTACATTAGATTCACTAGTAGGAGTGAGAAAAACATCACGGGGTGGTGCGCATTGTATGGGTGTGTATTACATTACATTCACTAGTAGGAGTGAGAAAAACATCACGGGGTGGTGCGCATTGTATGGGTGTGTGTTACATTACATTCACTAGTAGGAGTGAGAAAAACATCACGGGGCGGTGCGCATTGTATGGGTGTGTGTTACATTACTTTCACTAGAAGGAGTGAAAAAAAACATCACGGGGCGGTGTGCATTGTATGGGTGTGTGTTACATTACTTTCAGTAGTAGGAGTGAGAAAAACATCACGGGGCGGTGCGCATTGTATGGGTGTGTGTTACATTACTTTCCCTAGTAGGAGTGAGTAAAACATCACGGGGCGGTGCGCATTGTATGGGTGTGTGTTACATTACATTCACTAGTAGGAGTGAGAAAAACATCACGTGGTGGTGCGCATTGTATGGGTGTGTGTTACATTATATTCACAAGTAGGAGTGATAAAAACATCACGGGGTGGTGTGAATCGGAGGGTCTAAATTAGGATAGGCAGTGAGAGGCAATGTAGGATAGAGAAAAGCACCGCGGGGTGGTCAGCATGGGGAGGTCAGGGAATATGCAGTGGAATGTAGGATAGGTTTCTGAAAAACATCGCGGGGTGGTGCGCATTGTATGGGTGTGTGTTACATTAGATTCACTAGTAGGAGTGAGAAAAACATCACGGGATGGTGCGCATTGTATGGGTGTGTGTTACATTATTTTCACTAGTAGGAGTGAGAAAAACATCACGGGGTGGTGCGCATTGTATGGGTGTGTGTTACATTACATTCACTAGTAGGAGTGAGAAAAACATCACGGGGCGGTGCGCATTGTATGGGTGTGTGTTACATTACTTTCACTAGTAGGAGTGAGAAAAACATCACGGGGTGGTGCGCATTGTATGGGTGTGTGTTACATTAGATTCACCAACAGGAGTGAGAAAAACATCACGGGGTGGTGCGCATTGTATGGTGTGTGATACATTACATTTACTAGTAGGAGTGAGAAAAACATCACGGGGTGGTGCGCATTGTATGGGTGTGTGTTACATTACATTCACTAGTAGGAGTGAGAAAAACATCACGGGTGGTGCGCATTTTATGGGTGTGTGTTACATTACATTCACTAGTAGGAGTGAGAAAAACATCACGGGGTGGTGCGCATTGTATGGGTGTGTGTTACATTACATTCACTAGTAGGAGTGAGAAAAACATCACGGGGTGGTGCGCATTGTATGGGTGTGTGTTACATTACATTCACTAGTAGGAGTGAGAAAAACATCACGGGGTGGTGCGCATTGTATGGGTGTGTGTTACATTACATTCACTAGTAGGAGTGAGAAAAACATAACGGGGTGGTGCGCATTGTATGGGTGTGTGTTACATTACATTCACTAGTAGGAGTGAGAAAAACATCACGGGGTGGTGCGCATTGTATGGGTGTGTGTTACATTACATTCACTAGAAGGAGTGAGAAAAACATGACGGGGTGGTGCGCATTGTATGGGTGTGTGTTACATTACATTCACTAGTAGCAGTGAGAAAAACATCACGGGGTGGTGCGCATTGTATGGGTGTGTGTTACATTACATTCACTAGTAGGAGTGAGAAAAACATCACGGTGTGGTGCGCATTGTATGGGTGTGTGTTACATTACATTCACAAGTAGGAGTGAGAAAAACATCACGGGGTGGTGCGCATTGTATGGGTGTGTGTTACATTACATTCAATAGTAGGAGTGACAAAAACATCACGGGGTGGTGCGCATTTTATGGGTGTGTGTTACATTAGATTCACTAGTAGGAGTGACAAAAACATCACGGGATGGTGCGCATTGTATGGGTGTGTGTTACATTACATTCACTAGAAGGAGTGAGAAAAACATCACGGGGCGGTGCGCATTGTATGGGTGTGTGTTACATTACTTTCAGTACTTGGAGTGAGAAAAACATCACGGGGCGGTGCGCATTGTATGGGTGTGTGTTACATTAATTTCCCTAGTAGGAGTGAGAAAAACATCACGGGGCGGTGCGCATTGTATGGGTGTGTGTTACATTAGATTCACTAGCAGGAGTGAGAAAACATCACGGGGTGGTGCGCATTGTATGGGTGTGTGATACATTACATTCACCAGTAGGAGTGAGAAAAACATCACGGGGGGGTGCGCATTGTATGGGTGTGTGTTACATTACATTCACTAGTAGGAGTGAGAAAAACATCACGGGGTGGTGCGCATTGTATGGGTGTGTGTTACATTAGATTCACTAGTAGGAGTGAGAAAAACATCACGGGGTGGTGCGCATTGTATGGGTGTGTCTTACATGAGATTCACTAGTAGGAGTGAGAAAACATCACGGGGTGGTGCGCATTGTATGGGTGTGTGTTACATGAGATTCACTAGTAGGAGTGAGAAAAACATCACGGGGTGGTGCCCGTTGTATGGGTGTGTGTTACATTAGATTCACTAGTAGGAGTGAGAAAAACATCACGGGGTTTTGCGCATTGTATGGGTGTGTGTTGCCTTACATTCACTAGTAGGAGTGAGAAAAACATCACGGGGCGGTGCGCATTGTATGGGTGTGTGTTACATTACTTTCACTAGAAGGAGTGAGAAAAACACGGGGCGGTGCGCATTGTATGGGTGTGTGTTACATTACTTTCAGTAGTAGGAGTGAGAAAAACTTCACGGGGCGGTGCGCATTGTATGGGTGTGTGTTACATTACTTTCCCTAGTAGGAGTGAGAAAAACATCACGGGGCTGTGCGCATTGTATGGGTGTGTGTTACATTAGATTCACTAGCAGGAGTGAGAAAAACATCACGGGGTGGTGCGCATTGTATGGGTGTGTGTAACATTACGTTCACTAGTAGGAGTGAGAAAAACATCACGGGGTGGTGCGCATTGTATGGGTGTGTGTTACATTACGTTCACTAGTAGGAGTGAGAAAAACATCACGGGGTGGTGCGCATTGTATGGGTGTGTGTTACATTACATTCACTAGTAGGAGTGAGAAAAACATCACGGGGTTGTGCGCATTGTATGGGTGTGTGTTACATTACATTCACTAGTAGGAGTGAGAAAAACATCACGTTGCGGTGCGCATTGTATGGGTGTGTGTTACATTACTTTCACTAGTAGGAGTGAGAAAAACATCACGGGGTGGTGCGCATTGTATGGGTGTGTGTTACATTAGATTCACCAACAGGAGTGAGAAAAACATCACGGGGTGGTGCGCATTGTATGGTGTGTGATACATTACATTTACTAGTAGGAGTGAGAAAAACATCACGGGGTGGTGCGCATTGTATGGGTGTGTGTTACATTACATTCACTAGTAGGAGTGAGAAAAACATCACGGGTGGTGCGCATTGTATGGGTGTGTGTTACATTACATTCACTAGTAGGAGTGAGAAAAACATCACGGGGTGGTGCGCATTGTATGGGTGTGTGTTACATTACATTCACTAGTAGGAGTGAGAAAAACATCACGGGGTGGTGCGCATTGTATGGGTGTGTGTTACATTACATTCACTAGTAGGAGTGAGAAAAACATCACGGGGTGGTGCGCACTGTATGGGTGTGTGTTACATTACATTCACTAGTAGGAGTGAGAAAAACATCACGGGGTGGTGCGCACTGTATGGGTGTGTGTTACATTACATTCACTAGTAGGAGTGAGAAAAACATGACGGGGTGGTGCGCATTGTATGGGTGTGTGTTACATTACATTCACTAGTAGGAGTGAGAAAAACATCACGGGGTGGTGCGCATTGTATGGGTGTGTGTTACATTACATTCACTAGTAGGAGTGAGAAAAACATCACGGGTGGTGCGCATTGTATGGGTGTGTGTTACATTACATTCACTAGTAGGAGTGAGAAAAACATCACGGGGTGGTGCGCATTGTATGGGTGTGTGTTACATTACATTCACTAGTAGGAGTGAGAAAAACATCACGGGGGTGGTGCGCATTGTATGGGTGTGTGTTACATTACATTCACTAGTAGGAGTGAGAAAAACATCACGGGGTGGTGCGCATTGTATGGGTGTGTGTTACATTACATTCACTAGTAGGAGTGAGAAAAACATCACGGGGCGGTGCGCATTGTATGGGTGTGTGTTACATTACATTCACTAGTAGGAGTGAGAAAAACATCTCGGGGCGGTGCGCATTGTATGGGTGTGTGTTACATTACATTCACTAGTAGGAGTGAGAAAAACATCACGGGGTGGTGCGCATTGTATGGGTGTGTGTTACATTACATTCACTAGTAGGAGTGAGAAAAACATCACGGGGTGGTGCGCATTGTATGGGTGTGTGTTACATTACATTCACTAGTAGGAGTGAGAAAAACATCACGGGGTGGTGCGCATTGTATGAGTGTGTGTTACATTACATTCACTAGTAGGAGTGAGAAAAACATCACGGGGTGGTGCGCATTGTATGGGTGTGTGTTACATTGGATTCACTAGTAGGAGTGAGAAAAACATCACGGGGTGGTGCGCATTGTATGGGTGTGTCTTACATGAGATTCACTAGTAGGAGTGAGAAAACATCACGGGGTGGTGCGCATTGTATGGGTGTGTGTTACATTACATTCACTAGTAGGAGTGAGAAAAACATCACGGGGTGGTGCGCATTGTATGGGTGTGTGTTACATGACTTTCACTAGTAGGAGTGAGAAAAACATCACGGGGTGGTGCGCATTGTATGGGTGTGTGTTACATTACATTCACTAGTAGGAGTGAGAAAAACATCACGGGGTGGTGCGCATTGTATGGGTGTGTGTTACATTACGTTCACTAGTAGGAGTGAGAAAAACATCACCGGGTGGTGCGCATTGTATGGGTGTGTGTTACATGACGTTCACTAGTAGGAGTGAGAAAAACATCACGGGGTGGTGCGCATTGTATGGGTGTGTGTAACATTACGTTCACTAGTAGAGTGAGAAAACTTCACGGGGTGGTGCGCATTGTATGGGTGTGTGTTACATTACGTTCACTAGTAGGAGTGAGAAAAACATCACGGGGTGGTGCGCATTGTATGGCTGTGTGTTACATTACGTTCACTAATAGGAGTGAGAAAAACATCACGGGGTGGTGCGCATTGTATGGGTGTGTGTTACATTACATTCACTAGTAGGAGTGAGAAAAACATCACGGGGTGGTGCGCATTGTATGGGTGTGTGTTACATTATATTCACAAGTAGGAGTGACAAAAACGTCACGGGGTGGTGTGAATCGGAGGGTCTAAATTAGGATAGGCAGTGAGAGGCAATGTAGGATGGAGAAAAGCACCGCGGGGTGGTCAGCATGGGGAGGTCAGGGAATATGCAGTGGAATGTAGGATAGGTTTCTGAAAAACATCGCGGGGTGGTGCACATTGTATGGGTGTGTGTTACATTAGATTCACCAACAGGAGTGAGAAAAACATCACGGGGCGGTGCGCATTGTATGGGTGTGTGTTACATTACTTTCACTAGTAGGAGTGAGAAAAACATCACGGGGTGGTGCGCATTGTATGGGTGTGTGTTACATTAGATTCACCAACAGGAGTGAGAAAAACATCACGGGGTGGTGCGCATTGTATGGTGTGTGATACATTACATTTACTAGTAGGAGTGAGAAAAACATCACGGGGTGGTGCGCATTGTATGGGTGTGTGTTACATTACATTCACTAGTAGGAGTGAGAAAAACATCACGGGTGGTGCGCATTGTATGGGTGTGTGTTACATTACATTCACTAGTAGGAGTGAGAAAAACATCACGGGGTGGTGCGCATTGTATGGGTGTGTGTTACATTTCATTCACTAGTAGGAGTGAGAAAAACATCACGGGGTGGTGCGCATTGTATGGGTGTGTGTTACATTACATTCACTAGTAGGAGTGAGAAAAACATCACGGGGTGGTGCGCACTGTATGGGTGTGTGTTACATTACATTCACTAGTAGGAGTGAGAAAAACATCACGGGGTGGTGCGCACTCTATGGGTGTGTGTTACATTACATTCACTAGTAGGAGTGAGAAAAACATGACGGGGTGGTGCGCATTGTATGGGTGTGTGTTACATTACATTCACTAGTAGGAGTGAGAAAAACATCACGGGGTGGTGCGCATTGTATGGGTGTGTGTTACATTACATTCACTATTAGGAGTGAGAAAAACATCACGGGGTGGTGCGCATTGTATGGGTCTGTGTTACATTACATTCACTAGTAGGAGTGAGAAAAACATCACGGGGTGGTGCGCATTGTATGGGTGTGTGTTACATTACATTCACTAGTAGGAGTGAGAAAAACATCACGGGGTGGTGCGCATTGTATGGGTGTGTGTTACATTACATTCACTAGTAGGAGTGAGAAAAACATCACGGGGTGGTGCGCACTGTATGGGTGTGTGTTACATTACATTCACTAGTAGGAGTGAGAAAAACATCACGGGGTGGTGCGCATTGTATGGGTGTGTGTTACATTACATTCACTAGTAGGAGTGAGAAAAACATGACGGGGTGGTGCGCATTGTATGGGTGTGTGTTACATTACATTCACTAGTAGGAGTGAGAAAAACATCACGGGGTGGTGCGCATTGTATGGGTGTGTGTTACATTACATTCACTAGTAGGAGTGAGAAAAACATCACGGGTGGTGCGCATTGTATGGGTGTGTGTTACATTACATTCACTAGTAGGAGTGAGAAAAACATCACGGGGTGGTGCGCATTGTATGGGTGTGTGTTACATTACATTCACTAGTAGGAGTGAGAAAAACATCACGGGTGGTCGCATTGTATGGGTGTGTGTTACATTACATTCACTAGTAGGAGTGAGAAAAACATCACGGGGTGGTGCGCATTGTATGGGTGTGTGTTACATTACATTCACTAGTAGGAGTGAGAAAAACATCACGGGGCGGTGCGCATTGTATGGGTGTGTGTTACATTACATTCACTAGTAGGTGTGAGAAAAACATCACGGGGTGGTGCGCATTGTATGGGTGTGTGTTACATTACATTCACTAGTAGGAGTGAGAAAAACATCACGGGGTGGTGCGCATTGTATGGGTGTGTGTTACATGACTTTCACTAGTAGGAGTGAGAAAAACATCACGGGGTGGTGCGCATTGTATGGGTGTGTGTTACATTACATTCACTAGTAGGAGTGAGAAAAACATCACGGGGTGGTGCGCATTGTATGAGTGTGTGTTACATTACATTCACTAGTAGGAGTGAGAAAAACATCACGGGGTGGTGCGCATTGTATGGGTGTGTGTTACATTGGATTCACTAGTAGGAGTGAGAAAAACATCACGGGGTGGTGCGCATTGTATGGGTGTGTCTTACATGAGATTCACTAGTAGGAGTGAGAAAACATCACGGGGTGGTGCGCATTGTATGGGTGTGTGTTACATTACTTTCACTAGGAGGAGTGAGAAAAACATCACGGGGCGGTGCGCATTGTATGGGTGTGTGTTACATTACTTTCCCTAGTAGGAGTGAGAAAAACATCACGGGGCGGTTCGCATTGTATGGGTGTGTGTTACATTAGATTCACTACCAGGAGTGAGAAAAACATCACGGGGTGGTGCGTATTGTATGGGTGTGTGATACATTAGATTCACTAGCAGGAGTGAGAAAAACATCATGCGGTGGTGCGCCTTGTACGGGTGTGTGTTACATTACATTCACTGGCAGGAGTGAGAAAAACATCACGGGGTGGTGCGCATTGTATGGGTGTGTGTTACATTACATTCACTAGTAGGAGTGAGAAAAACATCACGGGGTGGTGCGCAATGTATGGGTGTGTGTTACATTACATTCACTAGTAGGAGTGAGAAAAACATCACGGGGTGGTGCGCATTGTATGGGTGTGTCTTACATGAGATTCACTAGTAGGAGTGAGAAAACATCACGGGGTGGTGCGCATTGTATGGGTGTGTGTTACATTACATTCACTAGTAGGAGTGAGAAAAACATCACGGGGTGGTGCGCATTGTATGGGTGTGTGTTACATGACTTTCACTAGTAGGAGTGAGAAAAACATCACGGGGTGGTGCGCATTGTATGGGTGTGTGTTACATTACATTCACTAGTAGGAGTGAGAAAAACATCACGGGGTGGTGCGCATTGTATGGGTGTGTGTTACATTACGTTCACTAGTAGGAGTGAGAAAAACATCACCGGGTGGTGCGCATTGTATGGGTGTGTGTTACATGACGTTCACTAGTAGGAGTGAGAAAAACATCACGGGGTGGTGCGCATTGTATGGGTGTGTGTAACATTACGTTCACTAGTAGGAGTGAGAAAAACTTCACGGGGTGGTGCGCATTGTATGGGTGTGTGTTACATTACGTTCACTAGTAGGAGTGAGAAAAACATCACGGGGTGGTGCGCATTGTATGGCTGTGTGTTACATTACGTTCACTAATAGGAGTGAGAAAAACATCACGGGGTGGTGCGCATTGTATGGGTGTGTGTTACATTACATTCACTAGTAGGAGTGAGAAAAACATCACGGGGTGGTGCGCATTGTATGGGTGTGTGTTACATTATATTCACAAGTAGGAGTGACAAAAACGTCACGGGGTGGTGTGAATCGGAGGGTCTAAATTAGGATAGGCAGTGAGAGGCAATGTAGGATGGAGAAAAGCACCGCGGGGTGGTCAGCATGGGGAGGTCAGGGAATATGCAGTGGAATGTAGGATAGGTTTCTGAAAAACATCGCGGGGTGGTGCACATTGTATGGGTTTGTGTTACTTTAGATTCACCAACAGGAGTGAGAAAAACATCACGGGGTGGTGCGCATTGTATGGGTGTGTGATACATTACATTTACTAGTAGGAGTGAGAAAAACATCACGGGGTGGTGCGCATTGTATGGGTGTGTGTTACATTACATTCACTAGTAGGAGTGAGAAAAACATCATGGGTGGTGCGCATTGTATGGGTGTGTGTTACCTTACATTCACTAGTAGGAGTGAGAAAAACATCACGGGGCGGTGCGCATTGTATAGGTGTGTGTTACATTACTTTCACTAGAAGGAGTGAGAAAAACACGGGGCGGTGCGCATTGTATGGGTGTGTGTTACATTACTTTCAGTAGTAGGAGTGAGAAAAACATCACGGGGCGGTGCGCATTGTATGGGTGTGTGTTACATTACTTTCCCTAGTAGAAGTGAGAAAAACATCACGGGGCTGTGCGCATTGTATGGGTGTGTGTTACATTAGATTCACTAGCAGGAGTGAGAAAAACATCACGGGGTGGTGCGCATTGTATGGGTGTGTGTTACATTACATTCACTAGCAGGAGTGAGAAAAACATCACGGGGTGGTGCGCATTGTATGGGTGTGTGTTACATTACATTCACTAGTAGGAGTGAGAAAAACATCACGGGGTGGTGCGCATTGTATGGGTGTGTGTTACATTACATTCACTATTAGGAGTGAGAAAAACATCACGGTGTGGTGCGCATTGTATGGGTGTGTGTTTCATTACGTTCACTAGTAGGAGTGAGAAAAACATCACCGGGTGGTGCGCATTGTATGGGTGTGTGTTACATGACGTTCACTAGTAGGAGTGAGAAAAACTTCACGGGGTGGTGCGCATTGTATGGGTGTGTGTTACATTACGTTCACTAGTAGGAGTGAGAAAAACATCACGGGGTGGTGCGCATTGTATGGCTGTGTGTTACATTACGTTCACTAATAGGAGTGAGAAAAACATCACGGGGTGGTGCGCATTGTATGGGTGTGTGTTACATTACATTCACTAGTAGGAGTGAGAAAAACATCACGGGGTGGTGCGCATTGTATGGGTGTGTGTTACATTATATTCACAAGTAGGAGTGACAAAAACATCACGGGGTGGTGTGAATCGGAGGGTCTAAATTAGGATAGGCAGTGAGAGGCAATGTAGGATGGAGAAAAGCACCGCGGGGTGGTCAGCATGGGGAGGTCAGGGAATATGCAGTGGAATGTAGGATAGGTTTCTGAAAAACATCGCGGGGTGGTGCACATTGTATGGGTGTGTGTTACATTAGATTCACCAACAGGAGTGAGAAAAAATCACGGGGTGGTGCGCATTGTATGGGTGTGTGATACATTACATTTACTAGTAGGAGTGAGAAAAACATCACGGGGTGGTGCGCATTGTATGGGTGTGTGTTACATTACATTCACTAGTAGGAGTGAGAAAAACATCACGGGTGGTGCGCATTGTATGGGTGTGTGTTACATTACATTCACTAGTAGAAGTGAGAAAAACATCACGGGGTGGTGCGCATTGTATGGGTGTGTGTTACATTACATTCACTAGTAGGAGTGAGAAAAACATCACGGGGTGGTGCGCATTGTATGGGTGTGTGTTACATTACATTCACTAGTAGGAGTGAGAAAAACATCACGGGGTGGTGCGCATTGTATGGGTGTGTGTTACATTACATTCACTAGTAGGAGTGAGAAAAACATCACGGGGTGGTGCGCACTGTATGGGTGTGTGTTACATTACATTCACTAGTAGGAGTGAGAAAAACATCACGGGGTGGTGCGCATTGTATGGGTGTGTGTTACATTACATTCACTAGTAGGAGTGATAAAAACATGACGGGGTGGTGCGCATTGTATGGGTGTGTGTTACATTACATTCACTAGTAGGAGTGAGAAAAACATCACGGGGTGGTGCGCATTGTATGGGTGTGTGTTACATTACATTCACTAGTAGGAGTGAGAAAAACATCACGGGTGGTGCGCATTGTATGGGTGTGTGTTACATTACATTCACTAGTAGGAGTGAGAAAAACATCACGGGGTGGTGCGCATTGTATGGGTGTGTGTTACATTACATTCACTAGTAGGAGTGAGAAAAACATCACGGGTGGTCGCATTGTATGGGTGTGTGTTACATTACATTCACTAGTAGGAGTGAGAAAAACATCACGGGGTGGTGCGCATTGTATGGGTGTGTGTTACATTACATTCACTAGTAGGAGTGAGAAAAACATCACGGGGCGGTGCGCATTGTATGGGTGTGTGTTACATTACATTCACTAGTAGGTGTGAGAAAAACATCACGGGGTGGTGCGCATTGTATGGGTGTGTGTTACATTACATTCACTAGTAGGAGTGAGAAAAACATCACGGGGTGGTGCGCATTGTATGGGTGTGTGTTACATGACTTTCACTAGTAGGAGTGAGAAAAACATCACGGGGTGGTGCGCATTGTATGGGTGTGTGTTACATTACATTCACTAGTAGGAGTGAGAAAAACATCACGGGGTGGTGCGCATTGTATGAGTGTGTGTTACATTACATTCACTAGTAGGAGTGAGAAAAACATCACGGGGTGGTGCGCATTGTATGGGTGTGTGTTACATTGGATTCACTAGTAGGAGTGAGAAAAACATCACGGGGTGGTGCGCATTGTATGGGTGTGTCTTACATGAGATTCACTAGTAGGAGTGAGAAAACATCACGGGGTGGTGCGCATTGTATGGGTGTGTGTTACATTACTTTCACTAGGAGGAGTGAGAAAAACATCACGGGGCGGTGCGCATTGTATGGGTGTGTGTTACATTACTTTCCCTAGTAGGAGTGAGAAAAACATCACGGGGCGGTTCGCATTGTATGGGTGTGTGTTACATTAGATTCACTACCAGGAGTGAGAAAAACATCACGGGGTGGTGCGCATTGTATGGGTGTGTGATACATTAGATTCACTAGCAGGAGTGAGAAAAACATCATGCGGTGGTGCGCCTTGTACGGGTGTGTGTTACATTACATTCACTAGCAGGAGTGAGAAAAACATCACGGGGTGGTGCGCATTGTATGGGTGTGTGTTACATTACATTCACTAGTAGGAGTGAGAAAAACATCACGGGGTGGTGCGCAATGTATGGGTGTGTGTTACATTACATTCACTAGTAGGAGTGAGAAAAACATCACGGGGTGGTGCGCATTGTATGGGTGTGTGTTACATTACATTCACTAGTAGGAGTGAGAAAAACATCACGGGGTGGTGCGCATTGTATGGGTGTGTGTTACATTACATTCACTAGTAGGAGTGAGAAAAACATCACGGGGTGGTGCGCATTGTACGGGTGTGTGTTACATTAGATTCACTAGTAGGAGTGAGAAAATCATCACGGGATGGTGCACATTGTATGGGTGTGTCTTACATAAGATTCACTAGTAGGAGTGAGAAAAACTTCACGGGGTGGTGCGCATTGTATGGGTGTGTGTTACATTACGTTCACTAGTAGGAGTGAGAAAAACTTCACGGGGTGGTGCGCATTGTATGGGTGTGTGTTACATTACGTTCACTAGTAGGAGTGAGAAAAACATCACGGGGTGGTGCGCATTGTATGGCTGTGTGTTACATTACGTTCACTAGTAGGAGTGAGAAAAACATCACGGGGTGGTGCGCATTGTATGGGTGTGTGTTACATTACGTTCACTAGTAGGAGTGAGAAAAACATCACGGGGTGGTGCGCATTGTATGGGTGTGTGTTACATTAGATTCACAAGTAGGAGTGAGAAAAACATCACGGGGTGGTGTATATCGGAGGGTCTAAATTAGGATAGGCAGTGAGAGGCAATGTAGGATGGAGAAAAGCACCGCGGGGTGGTCAGCATGGGGAGGTCAGGGTACATGCAGTGGAATGTAGGTTAGGTTTCTGAAAAACATCGCGGGGTGGTGCGCATTGTATGGGTGTGTGTTACATTAGATTCACTAGTAGGAGTGAGAAAAACATCACGGGATGGTGCGCATTGTATGGGTGTGTGTTACATTAGATTCACTAGTAGGAGTGAGAAAAACATCACGGGGTGGTGCGCATTGTATGGGTATGTGTTACATTACATTCACTAGTAGGAGTGAGAAAAACATCCCGGGGCGCTGCGCATTGTATGGGTGTGTGTTACATTACTTTCACTAGTAGGAGTGAGAAAAACCTCACGGGGTGGTGTACATTGTATGGGTGTGTGTTACATTACATTCACTAGTAGGAGTGAGAAAAACATCACGGGGTGGTTGGCATTGTATCGGTGTGTGTTACATTACATTCACTAGTAGGAGTGAGAAAAACATCACGGGGTGGTGCGCATTGTATGGGTGTGTGTTACATTACATTCACTAGTAGGAGTGAGCAAATCATCACGGGGTGGTGTGCATTGTATGGGAGTGTGTTACATTACATTCACTAGTAGGAGTGAGAAAAACATCACGGGATGGTGCGCATTGTATGGGTGTGTGTTACATTACATTCACTAGTAGGAGTGAGAAAAACATCATGGGGTGGTGCGCATTTTATGGGTGTGTGTTACATTAGATTCACTAGTAGGAGTGAGAAAAACATCACGGGGTGGTGCGCATTGTATGGGTGTGTGTTACATGAGATTCACTAGTAGGAGTGAGAAAAACATCACGGGGTGGTGCCCATTGTATGGGTGTGTGTTGCATTAGATACACTAGTAGGAGTGAGAAAAACATCACGGGGTGGTGCGCATTGTATGGGTGTGTGTTACATTAGATTCACTAGTAGGAGTGAGAAAAACATCACGGGGTGGTGCGCATTGTATGGGTGTGTGTTACCTTACATTCACTAGTAGGAGTGAGTAAAACATCACGGGGCGGTGCGCATTGTATGGGTGTGTGTTACATTACTTTCACTAGAAGGAGTGAGAAAAACATCACGGGACGGTGCGCATTGTATGGGTGTGTGTTACATTACTTTCAGTAGTAGGAGTGAGAAAAACATCACCGGGTGGTGCGCATTGTATGGGTGTGTGTAACATTACGTTCACTAGTAGGAGTGAGAAAAACATCACGGGGTGGTGCGCATTGTATGGGTGTGTGTTACATTACGTTCACTAGTAGGAGTGAGAAAAACATCACCGGGTGGTGCGCATTGTATGGGTGTGTGTTACATTACGTTCACTAGTAGGAGTGAGAAAAACATCACGGGGTGGTGCGCATTGTATGGGTGTGTGTAACATTACGTTCACTAGTAGGAGTGAGAAAAACTTCACGGGGTGGTGCGCATTGTATGGGTGTGTGTTACATTACGTTCACTAGTAGGAGTGAGAAAAACATCACGGGGTGGTGCGCATTGTATGGCTGTGTGTTACATTACGTTCACTAGTAGGAGTGAGAAAAACATCACGGGGTGGTGCGCATTGTATGGGTGTGTGTTACATTACATTCACTAGTAGGAGTGAGAAAAACATCACGGGGTGGTGCGCATTGTATGGGTGTGTGTTACATTATATTCACAAGTAGGAGTGACAAAAACATCACGGGGTGGTGTGAATCGGAGCGTCTAAATTAGGATAGGCAGTGAGAGGCAATGTAGGATGGAGAAAAGCACCGCGGGGTGGTCAGCATGGGGAGGTCAGGGAATATGCAGTGGAATGTAGGATAGGTTTCTGAAAAACATCGCGGGGTGGTGCGCATTGTATGGGTGTGTGTTACATTAGATTCACTAGTAGGAATGAGAAAAACATCACGGGATGGTGCGCATTGTATGGGTGTGTGTTACATTAGATTCACTAGTAGGAGTGAGAAAAACATCGCGGGGTGGTGCGCATTGTATGGGTGTGTGTTACATTAGATTCACTAGCAGGAGTGAGAAAAACATCACGGTGCGGTGCGCCTTGTACGGGTGTGTGTTACATTACATTCACTAGCAGGAGTGAGAAAAACATCACGGGGTGGTGCGCATTGTACGGGTGTGTGTTACATTAGATTCACTAGTAGGAGTGAGAAAATCATCACGGGATGGTGCGCATTGTATGGGTGCGTGTTACATTACATTCACTAGTAGGAGTGAGAAAAACATCACGTGGTGGTGCGCATTGTATGGGTGTGTGTTACATTACGTTCACTAGTAGGAGTGAGAAAAACCTCACGGGGTGGTGCGCATTGTATGGGTGTGTGTTACATTAGATTCACAAGTAGGATTGACAAAAACATCACGGGGTGGTGTATATCGGAGGGTCTAAATTAGGATAGGCAGTGAGAGGCAATGTAGGATGGAGAAAAGCACCGCGGGGTGGTCAGCATGGGGAGGTCAGGGTACATGCAGTGGAATGTAGGTTAGGTTTCTGAAAAACATCGCGGGGTGGTGCGCATTGTATGGGTGTGTGTTACATTAGATTCACTAGTAGGAGTGAGAAAAACATCACGGGATGGTGCGCATTGTATGGGTGTGTGTTACATTAGATTCACCAGTAGGAGTGAGAAAAACATCACGGGGTGGTGCGCATTGTATGGGTGTGTGTTACATTACATTCACTAGTAGGAGTGAGAAAAACATCCCGGGGCGCTGCGCATTGTATGGGTGTGTGTTACATTACTTTCACTAGTAGGAGTGAGAAAAACATCACGGGGTGGTGCGCATTATGTGGGTGTGTGTTACATTAGATTCACCAACAGGAGTGAGAAAAACATCACGGGGCGGTGCACATTGTATGGGTGTGTGTTACATTACTTTCACTAGTAGGAGTGAGAAAAACATCACGGGGTGGTGTACATTGTATGGGTGTGTGTTACATTACATTCACTAGTAGGAGTGAGAAAAACATCACGGGGTTTTGCGCATTGTATGGGAGTGTGTTACATTACATTCACTAGTAGGAGTGAGAAAAACATCACGGGGTGGTGCGCATTGTATGGGTGTGTGTTACATTACATTCACTAGTAGGAGTGAGCAAATCATCACGGGGTGGTGCGCATTGTATGGGTGTGTGTTACATTACATTCACTAGTAGGAGTGAGAAAAACATCACGGGATGGTGCGCATTGTATGGGTGTGTGTTACATTACATTCACTAGAAGGAGTGAGAAAAACATCACGAGGCGGTGCGCATTGTATGGGTGTGTGTTACATTACTTTCAGTAGTAGGAGTGAGAAAAACATCACGCGGCGGTGCGCATTGTATTGGTGTGTGTTACATTACTTTCCCTAGTAGGAGTGAGAAAAACATCACGGGGCGGTGCGCATTGTATGGGTGTGTCTTACATGAGATTCACTAGTAGGAGTGAGAAAACATCACGGGGTGGTGCGCATTGTATGGGTGTGTGTTACATGAGATTCACTAGTAGGAGTGAGAAAAACATCACGGGGTGGTGCCCATTGTATGGGTGTGTGTTACATTACATTCACTAGTAGGAGTGAGAAAAACATCACGGGGTGGTGCGCATTGTATGGGTGTGTGTTACATTACGTTCACTAGTAGGAGTGAGAAAAACATCACCGGGTGGTGCGCATTGTATGGGTGTGTGTTACATTACGTTCACTAGTAGGAGTGAGAAAAACATCACGGGGTGGTGCGCAATGTATGGGTGTGTGTAACATTACGTTCACTAGTAGTAGTGAGAAAAACTTCACGGGGTGGTGCGCATTGTATGGGTGTGTGTTACATTACGTTCACTAGTAGGAGTGAGAAAAACATCACGGGGTGGTGTGCATTGTATGGCTGTGTGTTACATTACGTTCACTAGTAGGAGTGAGAAAAACATCACGGGGTGGTGCGCATTGTATGGGTGTGTGTTACATTAGATTCACCAACAGGAGTGAGAAAAACATCACGGGGTGGTGCGCATTGTATGGGTGTGTGTTATATTATATTCACAAGTAGGAGTGACAAAAACATCACGGGGTGGTGTGAATCGGAGTGTGTAAATTAGGATAGGCAGTGAGAGGCAATGTAGGATGGAGAAAAGCACCGTGGGGTGGTCAGCATGGGGAGGTCAGGGAATATGCAGTGGAATGTAGGATAGGTTTCTGAAAAACATCGCGGGGTGGTGCGCATTGTATGGGTGTGTGTTACATTAGATTCACTAGTAGGAATGAGAAAAACATCACGGGATGGTGCGCATTGTATGGGTGTGTGTTACATTAGATTCACTAGTAGGAGTGAGAAAAACATCACGGGGTGGTGCGCATTGTATGGGTGTGTGTTAAATTACATTCACTAGTAGGAGTGAGAAAAACGTCACGGGGCGGTGCGCATTGTATGGGTGTGTGTTACATTACTTTCACTAGTAGGAGTGAGAAAAACATCACGGGGTGGTGCGCATTGTATGGGTGTGTGTTACATTAGATTCACCAACAGGAGTGAGAAAAACATCACGGGGTGGTGCGCATTGTATGGGTGTGTGATACATTACATTTACTAGTAGGAGTGAGAAAAACATCACGGGGTGGTGCGCATTGTATGGGTGTGTGTTACATTACATTCACTAGTAGGAGTGAGAAAAACATCATGGGGTGGTGCGCACTGTATGGGTGTGTATTACATTACATTCACTAGTAGGAGTGAGAAAAACATCACGGGGTGGTGCGCATTGTATGGGTGTGTGTTACATTACATTCACTAGTAAGAGTGAGAAAAACATGACGGGGTGGTGCGCATTGTATGGGTGTGTGTTACATTACATTCACTAGTAGGAGTGAGAAAAACATCACGGGGTGGTGCGCATTGTATGGGTGTGTGTTACATTACATTCACTAGTAGGAGTGAGAAAAACATCACGGGTGGTGCGCATTGTATGGTTGTGTGTTACATTACATTCACTAGTAGGAGTGAGAAAAACATCACGGGGTGGTGCGCATTGTATGGGTGTGTGTTACATTACATTCACTAGTAGGAGTGAGAAAAACATCACGGGTGGTGCGCATTGTATGGGTGTGTGTTACATTACATTCACTAGTAGGAGTGAGAAAAACATCACGGGGTGGTGCGCATTGTATGGGTGTGTGTTACATTACATTCACTAGTAGGAGTGAGAAAAACATCACGGGGTGGTGCGCATTGTATGGGTGTGTGTTACATTACATTCACTAGTAGGAGTGAGAAAAACATCACGGGGTGGTGCGCATTGTATGGGTGTGTGTTACATTACATTCACAAGTAGGAGTGAGAAAAACATCACGGGGTGGTGCGCATTGTATGGGTGTGTGTTACATGACATTCACTAGTAGGAGTGAGAAAAACATCACGGGGTGGTGCGCATTGTATGGGTGTGTGTTACATTACATTCACTAGTAGGAGTGAGAAAAACATCACGGTGTGGTGCGCAGTGTATGGGTGTGTGTTACATTACATTCACTAGTAGGAGTGAGAAAAACATCACGGGGTGGTGCGCATTGTATGGGTGTGTGTTACATTGGATTCACTAGTAGGAGTGAGAAAAACATCACGGGGTGGTGCGCATTGTATGGGTGTGTCTTACAGGAGATTCACTAGTAGGAGTGAGAAAACATCACGGGGTGGTGCGCATTGTATGGGTGTGTGTTACATTACTTTCACTAGGAGGAGTGACAAAAACATCACGGGGCGGTGCGCATTGTATGGGTGTGTGTTACATTACTTTCAGTAGTAGGAGTGAGAAAAACATCACGGGGCGGTGCGCATTGTATGGGTGTGTGTTACATTACTTTCCCTAGTAGGAGTGAGAAAAACATCACGGGGCGGTTCGCATTGTATGGGTGTGTGTTACATTAGATTCACTACCAGGAGTGAGAAAAACATCACGGGGTGGTGTGCATTGTATGGGTGTGTGATACATTAGATTCACTAGCAGGAGTGAGAAAAACATCACGGGGTGGTGCGCCTTGTACGGGTGTGTGTTACATTACATTCATTAGCAGGAGTGAGAAAAACATCACGGGAGGTGCGCATTTTATGGGTGTGTGTTACATTACATTCACTAGTAGGAGTGAGAAAATCATCACGGGGTGGTGCGCATTGTATGGGTGTGTGTTACATTACATTCACTAGTAGGAGTGAGAAAAACATCACGGGGTGGTGCGCAATGTATGGGTGTGTGTTACATTACATTCACTAGTAGGAGTGAGAAAAACATCACGGGGTGGTGCGCATTGTATGGGTGTGTGTTACATTACATTCACTAGTAGGAGTGAGAAAAACATCACGGGGTGGTGCGCATTGTATGGGTGTGTGTTACATTACATTCACTAGTAGGAGTGAGAAAAACATCACGGGGTGGTGCGCATTGTACGGGTGTGTATTACATTAGATTCACTAGTAGGAGTGAGAAAATCATCACGGGATGGTGCGCATTGTATGGGTGTGTCTTACATAAGATTCACTAGTAGGAGTGAGAAAAACTTCACGGGGTGGTGCGCATTGTATGGGTGTGTGTTACATTACGTTCACTAGTAGGAGTGAGAAAAACTTCACGGGGTGGTGCGCATTGTATGGGTGTGTGTTATATTACGTTCACTAGTAGGAGTGAGAAAAACATCACGGGGTGGTGCGCATTGTATGGCTGTGTGTTACATTACGTTCACTAGTAGGAGTGAGAAAAACATCACGGGGTGGTGCGCATTGTATGGGTGTGTGTTACATTACGTTCACTAGTAGGAGTGAGAAAAACATCACGGGGTGGTGCGCATTGTATGGGTGTGTGTTACATTAGATTCACAAGTAGGAGTGAGAAAAACATCACGGGGTGGTGTGAATCGGAGGGTCTAAATTAGGATAGGCAGTGAGAGGCAATGTAGGATGGAGAAAAGCACCGCGGAGTGGTCAGCATGGGGAGGTCAGGGTACATGCAGTGGAATGTAGGTTAGGTTTCTGAAAAACATCGCGGGGTGGTGCGCATTGTATGGGTGTGTGTTACATTAGATTCACTAGTAGGAGTGAGAAAAACATCACGGGATGGTGCGCATTGTATGGGTGTGTGTTACATTAGATTCACTAGTAGGAGTGAGAAAAACATCACGGGGTGGTGCGCATTGTATGGGTGTGTGTTACATTACATTCACTAGTAGGAGTGAGAAAAACATCCCGGGGCGGTGCGCATTGTATGGGTGTGTGTTACATTACTTTCACTAGTAGGAGTGAGAAAAACATCACGGGGTGGTGCACATTGTATGGTTGTGTGTTACATTAGATTCACCAACAGGAGTGAGAAAAACATCACGGGGTGGTGCGCATTGTATGGGTGTGTGATACATTACATTTACTAGTAGGAGTGAGAAAAACATCACGGGGTGGTGCGCATTGTATGGGTGTGTGTTACATTACATTCACTAGTAGGAGTGAGAAAAACATGACGGGTGGTGCGCATTGTATGGGTGTGTGTTACATTACATTCACTAGTAGGAGTGAGAAAAACATCACGGGGTGGTGCGCATTGTATGGGTGTGTGTTACATTACATTCACTAGTAGGAGTGAGAAAAACATCACGGGGTGGTGCGCATTGTATGAGTGTGTGTTACATTACATTCACTAGTAGGAGTGAGAAAAACATCACGGGGTGGTGCGCATTGTATGAGTGTGTGTTACATTACATTCACTAGTAGGAGTGAGAAAAACATCACGGGGTGGTGCGCATTGTATGGGTGTGTGTTACATTACTTTCCCTAGTAGGAGTGAGAAAAACATCACGGGGCGGTGCGCATTGTATGGGTGTGTGTTACATTAGATTCACTAGCAGGAGTGAGAAAAACATCACGGGGTGGTGCGCATTGTATGGGTGTGTGATACATTAGATTCACTAGCAGGAGTGAGAAAAACATCACGGGGTGTTGCGCCTTGTACGGGTGTGTGTTACATTACATTCACTAGCAGGAGTGAGAAAAACATCACGGGGTGGTGCGCATTGTATGGGTGTGTGTTACATTACATTCACTAGTAGGAGTGAGAAAATCATCACGGGGTGGTGCGCATTGTATGGGTGTGTGTTACATTACATTCACTAGTAGGAGTGAGAAAAACATCACGGGGTGGTGCGCAATGTATGGGTGTGTGTTACATTACATTCACTAGTAGGAGTGAGAAAAACATCACGGGGTGGTGCGCATTGTATGGGTGTGTGTTACATTACATTCACTAGTAGGAGTGAGAAAAACATCACGGGGCGGTGTGCATTGTATGGGTGTGTGTTACATTACATTCACTAGTAGGAGTGAGCAAATCATCACGGGGTGGTGCGCATTGTATGCGTGTGTGTTACATTACATTCACTAGTAGGAGTGAGAAAAACATCACGGGGTGGTGCGCATTGTATGGGTGTGTGTTACATTAGATTCACTAGTAGGCGTGAGAAAAACATCACGGGGTGGTGCGAATTGTATGGGTGTGTGTTACATTAGATTCACTAGTAGGTGTGAGAAAAACATCACGGGGTGGTGCGCATTGTATGGGTGTGTGTTACATTTCATTCACTAGTAGGAGTGAGAAAAACATCACGGGGTGGTGCGCATTGTATGGGTGTGTGTTACATTACATTCACTAGTTGGAGTGAGAAAAACATCACGGGGTGGTGCGCATTGTATGGGTGTGTGTTACATTACGTTCACTAGTAGGAGTGAGAAAAACTTCACGGGGTGGTGCGCATTGTATGGGTGTGTGTTACATTACGTTCAGTAGTAGGAGTGAGAAAAACATCACGGGGTGGTGCGCATTGTATGGCTGTGTGTTACATTACGTTCACTAGTAGGAGTGAGAAAAATATCACGGGGTGGTGCTCATTGTATGGGTGTGTGTTACATTACATTCACTAGTAGGAGTGAGAAAAACATCATGGGGTGGTGCGCATTGTATGGGTGTGTGTTACATTAGATTCACAAGTAGGAGTGAGAAAAACATCACGGGGGGGTGTGAATCGGAGGGTCTAAATTAGGATAGGCAGTGAGAGGCAATGTAGGATGGAGAAAAGCACCGCGGGGTGGTCAGCATGTGGAGGTCAGGGAACATGCAGTGGAATGTAGGATAGGTTTCTGAAAAACATCTCGGGGTTGTGCGCATTGTATGGGTGTGTGTTACATTAGATTCACTAGTAAGAGTGAGAAAAACATCACGGGATGGTGCGCATTGTATGGGTGTGTGTTACATTAGATTCACTAGTAGGAGTGAGAAAAACATCACGGGGTGGTGCGCATTGTATGGGTGTGTGTTACATTACATTCACTAGAAGGAGTGAGAAAAACATCCCGGGGCGGTGCGCATTGTATGGGTGTGTGTTACATTACTTTCACTAGTAGGAGTGAGAAAAACATCACGGGGTGGTGCGCATTATATGGGTGTGTGTTACATTAGATCCACCAACAGGAGTGAGAAAAACATCACGGGGCGGTGCGCATTGTATGGGTGTGTGTTACATTACTTTCACTAGTAGGAGTGAGAAAAACATCACGGGGTGGTGCACATTGTATGGGTGTTTGTTACATTAGATTCACCAACAGGAGTGAGAAAAACATCACGGGGTGGTGCGCATTGTATGGGTGTGTGATACATTACATTTACTAGTAGGAGTGAGAAAAACATCACGGGGTGGTGCACATTGTATGGGTGTGTGTTACATTACATTCACTAGTAGGAGTGAGAAAAACATGACGGGTGGTGCGCATTGTATGGGTGTGTGTTACATTACATTCACTAGTAGGAGTGAGAAAAACATCACGGGGTTGTGCGCATTGTATGGGTGTGTGTTACATTACATTCACTAGTAGGAGTGAGAAAAACATCACGGGGTGGTGCGCATTGTATGGGTGTGTGTTACATTACATTCACTAGTAGGAGTGAGAAAAACATCACGGGGTGGTGCGCATTGTATGGGTGTGTGTTACATTACATTCACTAGTAGGAGTGAGAAAAACATCACGGGGTGGTGCGCATTGTATGGGTGTGTGTTACATTACATTCACTAGTAGGAGTGAGAAAAACATCACGGGGTGGTGCGCATTGTATGGGTGTGTGTTACATTACATTCACTAGTAGGAGTGAGAAAAACATCACGGGGTGGTGCGCATTGTACGGGTGTGTGTTACATTAGATTCACTAGTAGGAGTGAGAAAATCATCACGGGGTGGTGCGCATTGTATGGGTGTGTCTTGCATAAGATTCACTAGTAGGAGTGAGAAAAACTTCACGGGGTGGTGCGCATTGTATGGGTGTGTGTTACATTACGTTCACTAGTAGGAGTGAGAAAAACTTCACGGGGTGGTGCGCATTGTATGGGTGTGTGTTACATTACGTTCACTAGTAGGAGTGAGAAAAACATCACGGGGTGGTGCGCATTGTATGGGTGTGTGTTACATTACATTCACTAGTAGGAGTGAGAAAAACATCACGGGGTGGTGCGCATTGTATGGGTGTGTGTTACATTAGATTCACAAGTAGGAGTGAGAAAAACATCACCGGGTGGTGTGAATTGGAGGGTCTAAATTAGGATAGGCAGTGAGAGGCAATGTAGGATGGAGAAAAGCACCACGGGGTGGTCAGCATGGGGAGGTCAGGGAACATGCAGTGGAATGTAGGATAGGTTTCTGAAAAACATCGCGGGGTGGTGCGCATTGTATGTGTGTGTGTTACATTAGATTCACTAGTAGGAGTGAGAAAAACATCACGGGATGGTGCGCATTGTATGGGTGTGTGTTACATTAGATTCACTAGTAGGAGTGAGAAAAACATCACGGGGTGGTGCGCATTGTATGGGTGTGTGTTACATTACATTCACTAGTAGGAGTGAGAAAAACATCCCGGGGCGGTGCGCATTGTATGGGTGTGTGTTACATTACTTTCACTAGTAGGAGTGAGAAAAACATCACGAGGTGGTGCGCATTATGGGGGTGTGTGTTACATTAGATTCACCAACAGGAGTGAGAAAAACATCACGGGGCGGTGCGCATTGTATGGGTGTGTGTTACATTACTTTCACTAGTAGGAGTGAGAAAAACATCACGGGGTGGTGCACATTGTATGGGTGTGTGTTACATTAGATTCACCAACAGGAGTGAGAAAAACATCACGGGGTGGTGCGCATTGTATGGGTGTGTGATACATTACATTTACTAGTAGGAGTGAGAAAACATCACGGGGTGGTGCGCATTGTATGGGTGTGTGTTACATGAGATTCACTAGTAGGAGTGAGAAAAACATCACGGGGTGGTGCCCATTGTATGGGTGTGTGTTACATTAGATTCACTAGTAGGAGTGAGAAAAACATCACGGGGTGGTGCGCATTGTATGGGTGTGTGTTACATTACATTCACTAGTAGGAGTGAGAAAAACATCACGGGGTGGTGCGCATTGTATGGGTGTGTGTTACATTAGATTCACTAGTAGGAGTGAGAAAAACATCACGGGGATGTGCGCATTGTATGGGTGTGTGTTACATTACATTCACTAGTAGGAGTGAGAAAAACATCACGGGGCGGTGCGCATTGTATGGGTGTGTGTTACATTACTTTCACTATTAGGAGTGAGAAAAACATCACGGGGCAGTGCGCATTGTATGGGTGTGTGATACATTACTTTCAGTAGTAGGAGTGAGAAAAACATCACGGGGCGGTGCGCATTGTATGGGTGTGTGTTACATTACTTTCCCTAGTAGGAGTGAGAAAAACATCACGGGGCCGTGCGCATTGTATGGGTGTGTGTTACATTAGATTCACTAGCAGGAGTGAGAAAAACATCACGGGGTGGTGCGCATTGTATGGGTGTGTGATACATTAGATTCACTAGCAGGAGTGAGAAAAACATCACGGGGTGGTGCGACTTGTACCGGTGTTTGTTACATTACATTCACTAGTAGGAGTGAGAAAAACATCAAGGGGTGGTGCGCATTGTATGGGTGTGTGTTACATTACATTCACTAGTAGGAATGAGAAAATCATCACGGGGTGGTGCGCATTGTATGGGTGTGTGTTACATTACATTCACTAGTAGGAGTGAGAAAAACATCACGGGGTGGTGCGCATTGTATGGGTGTGTGTTACATTACATTCACTAGTAGGAGTGAGAAAAACATCACGGGGTGGTGCGCATTGTATGGGTGTGTGTTACATGAGATTCACTAGTAGGAGTGAGAAAAACATCACGGGGTGGTGCGCATTGTATGGGTGTGTGTTACATTACATTCACTAGTAGGAGTGAGAAAAACATCACGGGGTGGTGCGCATTGTATGGCGGTGTGTTACATTACATTCACTAGTAGGAATGAGAAAAACATCACGGGGTGTTGCGCATTGTATGGGTGTGTGTTACATTAGATTCACTAGTAGGAGTGAGAAAAACATCACGGGGTGGTGCGCATTGTATGGGTGTTTCTTACATGAGATTCACTAGAAGGAGTGAGAAAACATCACGGGGTGGTGCGCATTGTATGCGTGTGTGTTACATGAGATTCACTAGTAGGAGTGAGAAAAACAACACGGGGTGGTGCCCATTGTATGGTTGTGTGTTACATTAGATTCACTAGTAGGAGTGAGAAAAACATCACGGGGTGGTGCGCATTGTATGGGTGTGTGTTACATTACATTCACTAGTAGGAGTGAGAAAAACATCAGGGGGTGGTGCGCATTGTATGGGTGTGTGTTACATTACATTCACTAGTAGGAGTGAGAAAAACATCACGGGGCGGTGCGCATTGTATGGGTGTGTGTTACATTACTTTAACTAGTAGGAGTAGAAAAACATCACGGGGCGGTGCGCATTGTATGGGTGTGTGTTACATTACTTTCAGTAGTAGGAGTGAGAAAAACAACACGGGGCGGTGCGCATTGTATGGGTGTGTGTTACATTACTTTCCCTAGTAGGAGTGAGAAAAACATCACGGGGTGGTGCGCATTGTATGGGTGTGTGTTACATTACATTCACTAGTAGGAGTGAGAAAAACATCACGGGGTGGTGCGCATTGTATGGGTGTGTGTTACATTAGATTCACAAGTAGGAGTGAGAAAAACATCACCGGGTGGTGTGAATTGGAGGGTCTAAATTAGGATAGGCAGTGAGAGGCAATGTAGGATGGAGAAAAGCACCACGGGGTGGTCAGCATGGGGAGGTCAGGGAACATGCAGTGGAATGTAGGATAGGTTTCTGAAAAACATCGCGGGGTGGTGCGCATTGTATGTGTGTGTGTTACATTAGATTCACTAGTAGGAGTGAGAAAAACATCACGGGATGGTGCGCATTGTATGGGTGTGTGTTACATTAGATTCACTAGTAGGAGTGAGAAAAACATCACGGGGTGGTGCGCATTGTATGGGTGTGTGTTACATTACATTCACTAGTAGGAGTGAGAAAAACATCCCGGGGCGGTGCGCATTGTATGGGTGTGTGTTACATTACTTTCACTAGTAGGAGTGAGAAAAACATCACGAGGTGGTGCGCATTATGGGGGTGTGTGTTACATTAGATTCACCAACAGGAGTGAGAAAAACATCACGGGGCGGTGCGCATTGTATGGGTGTGTGTTACATTACTTTCACTAGTAGGAGTGAGAAAAACATCACGGGGTGGTGCACATTGTATGGGTGTGTGTTACATTAGATTCACCAACAGGAGTGAGAAAAACATCACGGGGTGGTGCGCATTGTATGGGTGTGTGATACATTACATTTACTAGTAGGAGTGAGAAAACATCACGGGGTGGTGCGCATTGTATGGGTGTGTGTTACATGAGATTCACTAGTAGGAGTGAGAAAAACATCACGGGGTGGTGCCCATTGTATGGGTGTGTGTTACATTAGATTCACTAGTAGGAGTGAGAAAAACATCACGGGGTGGTGCGCATTGTATGGGTGTGTGTTACATTACATTCACTAGTAGGAGTGAGAAAAACATCACGGGGTGGTGCGCATTGTATGGGTGTGTGTTACATTAGATTCACTAGTAGGAGTGAGAAAAACATCACGGGGATGTGCGCATTGTATGGGTGTGTGTTACATTACATTCACTAGTAGGAGTGAGAAAAACATCACGGGGCGGTGCGCATTGTATGGGTGTGTGTTACATTACTTTCACTATTAGGAGTGAGAAAAACATCACGGGGCAGTGCGCATTGTATGGGTGTGTGATACATTACTTTCAGTAGTAGGAGTGAGAAAAACATCACGGGGCGGTGCGCATTGTATGGGTGTGTGTTACATTACTTTCCCTAGTAGGAGTGAGAAAAACATCACGGGGCCGTGCGCATTGTATGGGTGTGTGTTACATTAGATTCACTAGCAGGAGTGAGAAAAACATCACGGGGTGGTGCGCATTGTATGGGTGTGTGATACATTAGATTCACTAGCAGGAGTGAGAAAAACATCACGGGGTGGTGCGACTTGTACCGGTGTTTGTTACATTACATTCACTAGTAGGAGTGAGAAAAACATCAAGGGGTGGTGCGCATTGTATGGGTGTGTGTTACATTACATTCACTAGTAGGAATGAGAAAATCATCACGGGGTGGTGCGCATTGTATGGGTGTGTGTTACATTACATTCACTAGTAGGAGTGAGAAAAACATCACGGGGTGGTGCGCATTGTATGGGTGTGTGTTACATGAGATTCACTAGTAGGAGTGAGAAAAACATCACGGGGTGGTGCGCATTGTATGGGTGTGTGTTACATTACATTCACTAGTAGGAGTGAGAAAAACATCATGGGGTGGTGCGCATTGTATGGCGGTGTGTTACATTACATTCACTAGTAGGAATGAGAAAAACATCACGGGGTGTTGCGCATTGTATGGGTGTGTGTTACATTAGATTCACTAGTAGGAGTGAGAAAAACATCACGGGGTGGTGCGCATTGTATGGGTGTTTCTTACATGAGATTCACTAGAAGGAGTGAGAAAACATCACGGGGTGGTGCGCATTGTATGCGTGTGTGTTACATGAGATTCACTAGTAGGAATGAGAAAAACAACACGGGGTGGTGCCCATTGTATGGTTGTGTGTTACATTAGATTCACTAGTAGGAGTGAGAAAAACATCACGGGGTGGTGCGCATTGTATGGGTGTGTGTTACATTACATTCACTAGTAGGAGTGAGAAAAACATCAGGGGGTGGTGCGCATTGTATGGGTGTGTGTTACATTACATTCACTAGTAGGAGTGAGAAAAACATCACGGGGCGGTGCGCATTGTATGGGTGTGTGTTACATTACTTTAACTAGTAGGAGTAAAAAAACATCACGGGGCGGTGCGCATTGTATGGGTGTGTGTTACATTACTTTCAGTAGTAGGAGTGAGAAAAACAACACGGGGCGGTGCGCATTGTATGGGTGTGTGTTACATTACTTTCCCTAGTAGGAGTGAGAAAAACATCACGGGGCCGTGCGCATTGTATGGGTGTGTGTTACATTAGATTCACTAGCAGGAGTGAGAAAAACATCACGGGGTGGTGCGCATTGTATGGGTGTGTGATACATTAGATTCACTAGCAGGAGTGAGAAAAACATCACGGGGTGGTGTGAATCGGAGGGTCTAAATTAGGATAGGCAGTGAGAGGCAATGTAGGATGGAGAAAAGCACCACGGGGTGGTCAGCATGGGGAGGTCAGGGAACATGCAGTGGAATGTAGGATAGGTTTCTGAAAAACATCGCGGGGTGGTGCGCATTGTATGTGTGTGTGTTACATTAGATTCACTAGTAGGAGTGAGAAAAACATCACGGGATGGTGCGCATTGTATGGGTGTGTGTTACATTAGATTCACTAGTAGGAGTGAGAAAAACATCACGGGGTGGTGCGCATTGTATGGGTGTGTGTTACATTACATTCACTAGTAGGAGTGAGAAAAACATCCCGGGGCGGTGCGCATTGTATGGGTGTGTGTTACATTACTTTCACTAGTAGGAGTGAGAAAAACATCACGAGGTGGTGCGCATTATGGGGGTGTGTGTTACATTAGATTCACCAACAGGAGTGAGAAAAACATCACGGGGCGGTGCGCATTGTATGGGTGTGTGTTACATTACTTTCACTAGTAGGAGTGAGAAAAACATCACGGGGTGGTGCACATTGTATGGGTGTGTGTTACATTAGATTCACCAACAGGAGTGAGAAAAACATCACGGGATGGTGCGCATTGTATGGGTGTGTGATACATTACATTTACTAGTAGGAGTGAGAAAACATCACGGGGTGGTGCGCATTGTATGGGTGTGTGTTACATGTGATTCACTAGTAGGAGTGAGAAAAACATCACGGGGTGGTGCCCATTGTATGGGTGTGTGTTACATTAGATTCACTAGTAGGAGTGAGAAAAACATCACGGGGTGGTGCGCATTGTATGGGTGTGTGTTACATTACATTCACTAGTAGGAGTGAGAAAAACATCACGGGGTGGTGCGCATTGTATGGGTGTGTGTTACATTATATTCACTAGTAGGAGTGAGAAAAACATCACGGGGATGTGCGCATTGTATGGGTGTGTGTTACATTACATTCACTAGTAGGAGTGAGAAAAACATCACGGGGCGGTGCGCATTGTATGGGTGTGTGTTACATTACTTTCACTATTAGGAGTGAGAAAAACATCACGGGGCAGTGCGCATTGTATGGGTGTGTGATACATTACTTTCAGTAGTAGGAGTGAGAAAAACATCACGGGGCGGTGCGCATTGTATGGGTGTGTGTTACATTACTTTCCCTAGTAGGAGTGAGAAAAACATCACGGGGCCGTGCGCATTGTATGGGTGTGTGTTACATTAGATTCACTAGCAGGAGTGAGAAAAACATCACGGGGTGGTGCGCATTGTATGGGTGTGTGATACATTAGATTCACTAGCAGGAGTGAGAAAAACATCACGGGGTGGTGCGACTTGTACCGGTGTGTGTTACATTACATTCACTAGTAGGAGTGAGAAAACCATCAAGGGGTGGTGCGCATTGTATGGGTGTGTGTTACATTACATTCACTAGTAGGAATGAGAAAATCATCACGGGGTGGTGCGCATTGTATGGGTGTGTGTTACATTACATTCACTAGTAGGAGTGAGAAAAACATCACGGGGTGGTGCGCATTGTATGGGTGTGTGTTACATTACATTCACTAGTAGGAGTGAGAAAAACATCACGGGGTGGTGCGCATTGTATGGGTGTGTGTTACATGAGATTCACTAGTAGGAGTGAGAAAAACATCACGGGGTGGTGCGCATTGTATGGGTGTGTGTTACATTACATTCACTAGTAGGAGTGAGAAAAACATCACGGGGTGGTGCGCATTGTATGGCGGTGTGTTACATTACATTCACTAGTAGGAATGAGAAAAACATCACGGGGTGTTGCGCATTGTATGGGTGTGTGTTACATTAGATTCACTAGTAGGAGTGAGAAAAACATCACGGGGTGGTGCGCATTGTATGGGTGTTTCTTACATGAGATTCACTAGAAGGAGTGAGAAAACATCACGGGGTGGTGCGCATTGTATGCGTGTGTGTTACATGAGATTCACTAGTAGGAGTGAGAAAAACAACACGGGGTGGTGCCCATTGTATGGTTGTGTGTTACATTAGATTCACTAGTAGGAGTGAGAAAAACATCACGGGGTGGTGCGCATTGTATGGGTGTGTGTTACATTACATTCACTAGTAGGAGTGAGAAAAACATCACGGGGCGGTGCGCATTGTATGGGTGTGTGTTACATTACTTTAACTAGTAGGAGTAGAAAAACATCACGGGGCGGTGCGCATTGTATGGGTGTGTGTTACATTACTTTCAGTAGTAGGAGTGAGAAAAACAACACGGGGCGGTGCGCATTGTATGGGTGTGTGTTACATTACTTTCCCTAGTAGGAGTGAGAAAAACATCACGGGGCGGTGCGCATTGTATGGGTGTGTGTTACATTAGATTCACTAGCAGGAGTGAGAAAAACATCACGGGGTGGTGCGCATTGTATGGGTGTGTGATACATTAGATTCACTAGCAGGAGTGAGAAAAACATCACGGGGTGGTGTGCCTTGTACGGGTGTGTGTTACATTACATTCACTAGTAGGAGTGAGAAAAACATCACGGGGTGGTGCGCATTGTATGGGTATGTGTTACATTACATTCACTAGTAGGAGTGAGAAAATCATCACGGGGTGGTGCGCATTGTATGGGTGTGTGTTACATTACATTCACTAGTAGGAGTGAGAAAAACATCACGGGGTGGTGCGCAATGTATGGGTGTGTGTTACATTACATTCACTAGTAGGACTGAGAAAAACATCACGGGGTGGTGCGCATTGTATGGGTGTGTGTTACATTACATTCACTAGTAGGAGTGAGAAAAACATCACGGGGTGGTGCGCATTGTATGGGTGTGTGTTACATTACATTCACTAGTAGGAGTGAGAAAATCATCACGGGGTGGTGCGCATTGTATGGGTGTGTGTTACATTACATTCACTAGTAGGAGTGAGAAAAACATCACGGGGTGGTGCGCATTGTATGGGTGTGTTACATTAGATTCACTAGTAGGAGTGAGAAAAACATCACGGGGTGGTGCGCATTGTATGGGTGTGTGTTACATTACATTCACAAGTAGGCGTGAGAAAAACATCACGGGGTGGTGCGCACTGTATGGGTGTGTGTTACATTACATTCACTAGTAGGAGTAAGAAAAACATCACGGGGTGGTGCGCATTTGTATGGGTGTGTGTTACATTACATTCACTAGTAGGAGTGAGAAAAACATCACGGGGTGGTGCGCATTGTATGGGTGTGTGTTACATTAGATTCACTAGTAGGAGTGAGAAAAACATCACGGGGTGGTGTGCATTTTATGGGTGTGTGTTACATTACATTCACTAGTATTAGTGAGAAAATCATCACGGGGTGGTGCGCATTGTATGGGTGTGTGTTACATTACATTCACTAGTAGGAGTGAGAAAAACATCATGGGGTGGTGCGCAATGTATGGGTGTGTGTAACATTACATTAACTAGTAGGACTGAGAAAAACATCACGGGGTGGTGCGCATTGTATGGGTGTGTGTTACATTACATTCACTAGTAGGAGTGAGAAAAACATCAAGGGGTGGTGCGCATTGTATGGGTGTGTGTTACATTACATTCACTAGTAGGAGTGAGAAAATCATCACGGGGTGGTGCGCATTGTATGGGTGTGTGTTACATTACATTCACTAGTAGGAGTGAGAAAAACATCACGGGGTGGTGCGCATTGTATGGGTGTGTTACATTAGATTCACTAGTAGGAGTGAGAAAAACATCACGGGGTGGTGCGCATTGTATGGGTGCGTGTTACATTAGATTCACTAGTAGGCGTGAGAAAAACATCACGGGGTGGTGCGCACTGTATGGGTGTGTGTTACATTACATTCACTAGTAGGAGTGAGAAAAACATCACGGCGTGGTGCGCACTGTATGGGTGTGTGTTACATTACTTTCACTAGTAGGAGTGAGAAAAACATCACGGGGTGGTGCGCCTTGTATGGGTGTGTGTTACATTAGATTCACTAGTAGGAGTGAGAAAAACATCACGGGGTGGTGCGCATTGTATGGGTGTGTGTTACATTAGATTCACTAGTAGGAGTGAGAAAAACAACACGGGGTGGTGCCCATTGTATGGTTGTGTGTTACATTAGATTCACTAGTAGGAGTGAGAAAAACATCACGGCGTGGTGCGCATTGTATGGGTGTGTGTTACATTACCTTCACTAGTAGGAGTGAGAAAAACATCAGGGGGTGGTGCGCATTGTATGGGTGTGTGTTACATTACATTCACTAGTAGGAGTGAGAAAAACATCACGGGGCGGTGCGCATTGTATGGGTGTGTGTTACATTACTTTAACTAGTAGGAGTGAGAAAAACATCACGGGGCGGTGCGCATTGTATGGGTGTGTGTTACATTACTTTCAGTAGTAGGAGTGAGAAAAACAACACGGGGCGGTGCGCATTGTATGGGTGTGTGTTACATTACTTTCCCTAGTAGGAGTGAGAAAAACATCACGGGGCGGTGCGCATTGTATGGGTGTGTGTTACATTAGATTCACTAGCAGGAGTGAGAAAAACATCACGGGGTGGTGCGCATTGTATGGGTGTGTGATACATTAGATTCACTAGCAGGAGTGAGAAAAACATCACGGGGTGGTGTGCCTTGTACGGGTGTGTGTTACATTACATTCACTAGTAGGAGTGAGAAAAACATCACGGGGTGGTGCGCATTGTATGGGTATGTGTTACATTACATTCACTAGTAGGAGTGAGAAAATCATCACGGGTTGGTGCGCATTGTATGGGTGTGTGTTACATTACATTCACTAGTAGGAGTGAGAAAAACATCACGGGGTTGTGCGCAATGTATGGGTGTGTGTTACATTACATTCACTAGTAGGACTGAGAAAAACATCACGGGGTGGTGCGCATTGTATGGGTGTGTGTTACATTACATTCACTAGTAGGAGTGAGAAAAACATCACGGGGTGGTGCGCATTGTATGGGTGTGTGTTACATTACATTCACTAGTAGGAGTGAGAAAATCATCACGGGGTGGTGCGCATTGTATGGGTGTGTGTTACATTACATTCACTAGTAGGAGTGAGAAAAACATCACGGGGTGGTGCGCATTGTATGGGTGTGTTACATTAGATTCACTAGTAGGAGTGAGAAAAACATCACGGGGTGGTGCGCATTGTATGGGTGTGTGTTACATTACATTCACTAGTAGGAGTGAGAAAAACATCAGGGGGTGGTGCGCATTGTATGGGTGTGTGTTACATTACATTCACTAGTAGGAGTGAGAAAAACATCACGGGGCGGTGCGCATTGTATGGGTGTGTGTTACATTACTTTAACTAGTAGGAGTAGAAAAACATCACGGGGCGGTGCGCATTGTATGGGTGTGTGTTACATTACTTTCAGTAGTAGGAGTGAGAAAAACAACACGGGGCGGTGCGCATTGTATGGGTGTGTGTTACATTACTTTCCCTAGTAAGAGTGAGAAAAACATCACGGGGTGGTGCGCATTGTATGGGTGTGTGTTACATTAGATTCACTAGCAGGAGTGAGAAAAACATCACGGGGTGGTGCGCATTGTATGGGTGTGTGATACATTAGATTCACTAGCAGGAGTGAGAAAAACATCACGGGGTGGTGTGAATCGGAGGGTCTAAATTAGGATAGGCAGTGAGAGGCAATGTAGGATGGAGAAAAGCACCACGGGGTGGTCAGCATGGGGAGGTCAGGGAACATGCAGTGGAATGTAGGATAGGTTTCTGAAAAACATCGCGGGGTGGTGCGCATTGTATGTGTGTGTGTTACATTAGATTCACTAGTAGGAGTGAGAAAAACATCACGGGATGGTGCGCATTGTATGGGTGTGTGTTACATTAGATTCACTAGTAGGAGTGAGAAAAACATCACGGGGTGGTGCGCATTGTATGGGTGTGTGTTACATTACATTCACTAGTAGGAGTGAGAAAAACATCCCGGGGCGGTGCGCATTGTATGGGTGTGTGTTACATTACTTTCACTAGTAGGAGTGAGAAAAACATCACGAGGTGGTGCGCATTATGGGGGTGTGTGTTACATTAGATTCACCAACAGGAGTGAGAAAAACATCACGGGGCGGTGCGCATTGTATGGGTGTGTGTTACATTACTTTCACTAGTAGGAGTGAGAAAAACATCACGGGGTGGTGCACATTGTATGGGTGTGTGTTACATTAGATTCACCAACAGGAGTGAGAAAAACATCACGGGGTGGTGCGCATTGTATGGGTGTGTGATACATTACATTTACTAGTAGGAGTGAGAAAACATCACGGGGTGGTGCGCATTGTATGGGTGTGTGTTACATGTGATTCACTAGTAGGAGTGAGAAAAACATCACGGGGTGGTGCCCATTGTATGGGTGTGTGTTACATTAGATTCACTAGTAGGAGTGAGAAAAACATCACGGGGTGGTGCGCATTGTATGGGTGTGTGTTACATTACATTCACTAGTAGGAGTGAGAAAAACATCACGGGGTGGTGCGCATTGTATGGGTGTGTGTTACATTATATTCACTAGTAGGAGTGAGAAAAACATCACGGGGATGTGCGCATTGTATGGGTGTGTGTTACATTACATTCACTAGTAGGAGTGAGAAAAACATCACGGGGCGGTGCGCATTGTATGGGTGTGTGTTACATTACTTTCACTATTAGGAGTGAGAAAAACATCACGGGGCAGTGCGCATTGTATGGGTGTGTGATACATTACTTTCAGTAGTAGGAGAGAGAAAAACATCACGGGGCGGTGCGCATTGTATGGGTGTGTGTTACATTACTTTCCCTAGTAGGAGTGAGAAAAACATCACGGGGCCGTGCGCATTGTATGGGTGTGTGTTACATTAGATTCACTAGCAGGAGTGAGAAAAACATCACGGGGTGGTGCGCATTGTATGGGTGTGTGATACATTAGATTCACTAGCAGGAGTGAGAAAAACATCACGGGGTGGTGCGACTTGTACCGGTGTGTGTTACATTACATTCACTAGTAGGAGTGAGAAAAACATCAAGGGGTGGTGCGCATTGTATGGGTGTGTGTTACATTACATTCACTAGTAGGAATGAGAAAATCATCACGGGGTGGTGCGCATTGTATGGGTGTGTGTTACATTACATTCACTAGTAGGAGTGAGAAAAACATCACGGGGTGGTGCGCATTGTATGGGTGTGTGTTACATTACATTCACTAGTAGGAGTGAGAAAAACATCACGGGGTGGTGCGCATTGTATGGGTGTGTGTTACATGAGATTCACTAGTAGGAGTGAGAAAAACATCACGGGGTGGTGCGCATTGTATGGGTGTGTGTTACATTACATTCACTAGTAGGAGTGAGAAAAACATCACGGGGTGGTGCGCATTGTATGGCGGTGTGTTACATTACATTCACTAGTAGGAATGAGAAAAACATCACGGGGTGTTGCGCATTGTATGGGTGTGTGTTACATTAGATTCACTAGTAGGAGTGAGAAAAACATCACGGGGTGGTGCGCATTGTATGGGTGTTTCTTACATGAGATTCACTAGAAGGAGTGAGAAAACATCACGGGGTGGTGCGCATTGTATGCGTGTGTGTTACATTACATTCACTAGTAGGAGTGAGAAAAACATCACGGGGCGGTGCGCATTGTATGGGTGTGTGTTACATTACTTTAACTAGTAGGAGTAGAAAAACATCACGGGGCGGTGCGCATTGTATGGGTGTGTGTTACATTACTTTCAGTAGTAGGAGTGAGAAAAACAACACGGGGCGGTGCGCATTGTATGGGTGTGTGTTACATTACTTTCCCTAGTAGGAGTGAGAAAAACATCACGGGGCGGTGCGCATTGTATGGGTGTGTGTTACATTAGATTCACTAGCAGGAGTGAGAAAAACATCACGGGGTGGTGCGCATTGTATGGGTGTGTGATACATTAGATTCACTAGCAGGAGTGAGAAAAACATCACGGGGTGGTGTGCCTTGTACGGGTGTGTGTTACATTACATTCACTAGTAGGAGTGAGAAAAACATCACGGGGTGGTGCGCATTGTATGGGTATGTGTTACATTACATTCACTAGTAGGAGTGAGAAAATCATCACGGGGTGGTGCGCATTGTATGGGTGTGTGTTACATTACATTCACTAGTAGGAGTGAGAAAAACATCACGGGGTGGTGCGCAATGTATGGGTGTGTGTTACATTACATTCACTAGTAGGACTGAGAAAAACATCACGGGGTGGTGCGCATTGTATGGGTGTGTGTTACATTACATTCACTAGTAGGAGTGAGAAAAACATCACGGGGTGGTGCGCATTGTATGGGTGTGTGTTACATTACATTCACTAGTAGGAGTGAGAAAATCATCACGGGGTGGTGCGCATTGTATGGGTGTGTGTTACATTACATTCACTAGTAGGAGTGAGAAAAACATCACGGGGTGGTGCGCATTGTATGGGTGTGTTACATTAGATTCACTAGTAGGAGTGAGAAAAACATCACGGGGTGGTGCGCATTGTATGGGTGTGTGTTACATTACATTCACAAGTAGGCGTGAGAAAAACATCACGGGGTGGTGCGCACTGTATGGGTGTGTGTTACATTACATTCACTAGTAGGAGTGAGAAAAACATCACGGGGTGGTGCGCATTGTATGGGTGTGTGTTACATTACATTCACTAGTAGGAGTGAGAAAAACATCACGGGGTGGTGCGCATTGTATGGGTGTGTGTTACATTAGATTCACTAGTAGGAGTGAGAAAAACATCACGGGGTGGTGTGCATTTTATGGGTGTGTGTTACATTACATTCACTAGTATTAGTGAGAAAATCATCACGGGGTGGTGCGCATTGTATGGGTGTGTGTTACATTACATTCACTAGTAGGAGTGAGAAAAACATCACGGGGTGGTGCGCAATGTATGGGTGTGTGTAACATTACATTAACTAGTAGGACTGAGAAAAACATCACGGGGTGGTGCGCATTGTATGGGTGTGTGTTACATTACATTCACTAGTAGGAGTGAGAAAAACATCAAGGGGTGGTGCGCATTGTATGGGTGTGTGTTACATTACATTCACTAGTAGGAGTGAGAAAATCATCACGGGGTGGTGCGCATTGTATGGGTGTGTGTTACATTACATTCACTAGTAGGAGTGAGAAAAACATCACGGGGTGGTGCGCATTGTATGGGTGTGTTACATTAGATTCACTAGTAGGAGTGAGAAAAACATCACGGGGTGGTGCGCATTGTATGGGTGCGTGTTACATTAGATTCACTAGTAGGCGTGAGAAAAACATCACGGGGTGGTGCGCACTGTATGGGTGTGTGTTACATTACATTCACTAGTAGGAGTGAGAAAAACATCACGGGGTGGTGCGCACTGTATGGGTGTGTGTTACATTACTTTCACTAGTAGGAGTGAGAAAAACATCACGGGGTGGTGCGCATTGTATGGGTGTGTGTTACATTAGATTCACTAGTAGGAGTGAGAAAAACATCACGGGGTGGTGCGCATTGTATGGGTGTGTGTTACATTAGATTCACTAGTAGGAGTGAGAAAAACAACACGGGGTGGTGCCCATTGTATGGTTGTGTGTTACATTAGATTCACTAGTAGGAGTGAGAAAAACATCACGGCGTGGTGCGCATTGTATGGGTGTGTGTTACATTACCTTCACTAGTAGGAGTGAGAAAAACATCAGGGGGTGGTGCGCATTGTATGGGTGTGTGTTACATTACATTCACTAGTAGGAGTGAGAAAAACATCACGGGGCGGTGCGCATTGTATGGGTGTGTGTTACATTACTTTAACTAGTAGGAGTGAGAAAAACATCACGGGGCGGTGCGCATTGTATGGGTGTGTGTTACATTACTTTCAGTAGTAGGAGTGAGAAAAACAACACGGGGCGGTGCGCATTGTATGGGTGTGTGTTACATTACTTTCCCTAGTAGGAGTGAGAAAAACATCACGGGGCGGTGCGCATTGTATGGGTGTGTGTTACATTAGATTCACTAGCAGGAGTGAGAAAAACATCACGGGGTGGTGCGCATTGTATGGGTGTGTGATACATTAGATTCACTAGCAGGAGTGAGAAAAACATCACGGGGTGGTGTGCCTTGTACGGGTGTGTGTTACATTACATTCACTAGTAGGAGTGAGAAAAACATCACGGGGTGGTGCGCATTGTATGGGTATGTGTTACATTACATTCACTAGTAGGAGTGAGAAAATCATCACGGGTTGGTGCGCATTGTATGGGTGTGTGTTACATTACATTCACTAGTAGGAGTGAGAAAAACATCACGGGGTTGTGCGCAATGTATGGGTGTGTGTTACATTACATTCACTAGTAGGACTGAGAAAAACATCACGGGGTGGTGCGCATTGTATGGGTGTGTGTTACATTACATTCACTAGTAGGAGTGAGAAAAACATCACGGGGTGGTGCGCATTGTATGGGTGTGTGTTACATTACATTCACTAGTAGGAGTGAGAAAATCATCACGGGGTGGTGCGCATTGTATGGGTGTGTGTTACATTACATTCACTAGTAGGAGTGAGAAAAACATCACGGGGTGGTGCGCATTGTATGGGTGTGTTACATTAGATTCACTAGTAGGAGTGAGAAAAACATCACGGGGTGGTGCGCATTGTATGGGTGTGTGTTACATTACATTCACTAGTAGGCGTGAGAAAAACATCACGGGGTGGTGCGCACTGTATGGGTGTGTGTTACATTACATTCACTAGTAGGAGTGAGAAAAACATCACGGGGTGGTGCGCATTGTATGGGTGTGTGTTACATTAGATTCACTAGTAGGAGTGAGAAAAACATCACGCGGTGGTGCGCATTTTATGGGTGTGTGTTACATTACATTCACTAGTAGGAGTGAGAAAAACATCACGGGGTGGTGCGCATTGTATGGGTGTGTGTTACATTACATTCACTAGTAGGAGTGAGAAAAACATCACGGGGCGGTGCGCATTGTATGGGTGTGTGTTACATTACTTTCAGTAGTAGGAGTGAGAAAAACATCACGGGGCGGTGCGCATTGTATGGGTGTGTGTTACATTACTTTCCCTAGTAGGAGTGAGAAAAACATCACGGGGCGGTGCGCATTGTATGGGTGTGTGTTACATTAGATTCACTAGCAGGAGTGAGAAAAACATCACGGGGTGGTGCGCATTGTATGGGTGTGTGATACATTAGGTTCACTAGCAGGAGTGAGAAAAACATCAAGGGGTGGTGTGCCTTGTACGGGTGTGTGTTACATTACATTCACTAGTAGGAGTGAGACAAACATCACGGGGTGGTGCGCATTGTATGGGTATGTGTTACATTACATTCACTAGTATTAGTGAGAAAATCATCACGGGGTGGTGCGCATTGTATGGGTGTGTGTTACATTACATTCACTAGTAGGAGTGAGAAAAACATCACGGGGTGGTGCGCAATGTATGGGTGTGTGTTACATTACATTAACTAGTAGGACTGAGAAAAACATCACGGGGTGGTGCGCATTGTATGGGTGTGTGTTACATTACATTCACTAGTAGGAGTGAGAAAAACATCACGGGGTGGTGCGCATTGTATGGGTGTGTGTTACATTACATTCACTAGTAGGAGTGAGAAAATCATCACGGGGTGGTGCGCATTGTATGGGTGTGTGTTACATTACATTCACTAGTAGGAGTGAGAAAAACATCACGGGGTGGTGCGCATTGTATGGGTGTGTTACTTTAGATTCACTAGTAGGAGTGAGAATAACATCACGGGGTGGTGCGCATTGTATGGGTGTGTGTTACATTAGATTCACTAGTAGGCGTGAGAAAAACATCACGGGGTGGTGCGCACTGTATGGGTGTGTGTTACATTACATTCACTAGTAGGAGTGAGAAAAACATCACGGTGTGGTGCGCATTGTATGGGTGTGTTACATTACATTCACTAGTAGGAGTGAGAAAAACATCACGGGGTGGTGCGCATTGTATGGGTGTGTGTTGCATTACATTCACTAGTAGGAGTGAGAAAAACATCACAGGGTGGTGCGCATTGTATGGGTGTGTGTTACATTACATTCACTAGTAGGAGTGAGAAAAACATCACGGGGTGGTGCGCATTGTATGGGTGTGTGTTACATTACATTCACTAGTAGGAGTGAGAAAAACATGACGGGGTGGTTCGCATTGTATGGGTGTGTGTTACATTACATTCACTAGTAGTAGTGAGAAAAACATCACGGGATGGTGCGCATTGTATGGGTGTGTGTTACATTACATTCACTAGTAGCAGTGAGAAAAACATCACGGGGTGGTGCGCATTGTATGGGTGTGTGTTACATTACATTCACTAGTAGGAGTGAGAACAACATCACGGGGTGGTGCGCATTGTATGGGTGTGTGTTACATTACATTCACTAGTAGGAGTGAGAAAAACATCATGGGGTGGTGCGCATTGTATGGGTGTGTGTTACACTAGATTCACTAGTAGCAGTGCGAAAAACAACACGGGGTGGTGCGCACTGTATGGGTGTGTGTGTTAGTTTAGATTCACTTGTAGCAGTGAGAAAAACATCACGGGGTGGTGCGCACTGTATGGGTGTGTGTTACATTAGATTCACTAGTAGGAGTGAGAAAAACATCATGGGGTGGTGCGCACTGTATGGGTGTGTGTTACATTACATTCACTAGTCGGAGTGAGAAAAACATCACGGGGTGGTGCGCACTGTATGGGTGTGTGTTACATTAGATTCACTAGTCGGAGTGAGAAAAACATCACGGGGTGGTGCGCATTGTATGGGTCTGTGTTACATTAGATTCACTAGTAGGAGTGAGAAAAACATCACGGGGTGGTGTGCATTGTATGGGTGTGTGTTACATTACATTCACCAGTAGGAGTGAGAAAAACATCACGGGGTGGTGCGCATTGTATGGGTGTGTGTTGCATTACATTCACCAATAGGAGTGAGAAAAACATCACGGGGTGGTTCGCATTGTATGGGTGTTTGTTGCACTAGATTCACTAGTAGGAGTGAGAAAAACATCACGGGGTGGTGCGCAATGTATGGGTGTGTTTTGCATTAGATTCACTAGTAGGAGTGAGAAAAACATCACGGGGTGGTGCGCAATGTATGGGTGTGTGTTACATTACATTAACTATTTGGAGTGAGAAAAACATCACGGGGTGGTGCGCATTGTATGGGTGTGTGTTACATTACATTCACTAGTAGGAGTGAGAAAAACATCACGGGGTGGTGCGCATTGTATGGGTGTGTGTTACATTACATTCACTAGTAGGAGTGAGAAAAACATCACGGGGTGGTGCGCATTGTATGGGTGTGTGTTACATTACATTCACTAGTAGGAGTGAGAAAAACATCACGGGGTGGTGCGCATTGTATGGGTGTGTGTTGCATTACATTCACTAGTAGGAGTGAGAAAAACATCACGGGGTGGTGCGCATTGTATGGGTGTGTGTTACATTACATTCACTAGTAGGAGAGAGAAAAACATCACGGGGTGGCGCGCATTGTATGGGTGTGTGTTACATTACATTCACTAGTAGGAGTGAGAAAAACATGACGGGGTGGTGCGCATTGTATGGGTGTGTGTTACATTACATTCACTAGTAGCAGTGAGAAAAACATCACGGGGTGGTGCGCATTGTATGGGTGTGTGTTACATTACATTCACTAGTAGGAGTGAGAAAAACATCACGGGGTGGTGCGCATTGTATGGGTGTGTGTTGCATTACATTCACTAGTAGGAGTGAGAAAAACATCACAGGGTGGTGCGCATTGTATGGGTGTGTGTTACATTACATTCACTAGTAGGAGTGAGAAAAACATCACGGGGTGGTGCGCATTGTATGGGTGTGTGTTACATTACATTCACCAGTAGGAGTGAGAAAAACATGACGGGGTGGTGCGCATTGTATGGGTGTTTGTTGCACTAGATTCACTAGTAGGAGTGAGAAAAACATCACGGGGTGGTGCGCAATGTATGGGTGTGTTTTGCATTAGATTCACTAGTAGGAGTGAGAAAAACATCACGGGGTGGTGCGCAATGTATGGGTGTGTGTTACATTACATTCACTAGTAGGAGTGAGAAAAACATCACGGGGTGGTGCGCATTGTATGGGTGTGTGTTACATTACATTCACTAGTAGGAGTGAGAAAAACATCACGGGGTGGTGCGCATTGTATGGGTGTGTGTTACATTCCATTCACTAGTAGGAGTGAGAAAAACATCACGGTGTGGTGCGCATTGTATGGGTGTGTGTTACATTACATTCACTAGTAGGAGTGAGAAAAACATCACGGGGTGGTGCGCATTGTATGGGTGTGTGTTGCATTACATTCACTAGTAGGAGTGAGAAAAACATCACAGGGTGGTGCGCATTGTATGGGTGTGTGTTACATTACATTCACTAGTAGGAGTGAGAAAAACATCACGGGGTGGTGCGCATTGTATGGGTGTGTGTTACATTACATTCACTAGTAGGAGTGAGAAAAACATGACGGGGTGGTGCGCATTGTATGGGTGTGTGTTACATTACATTCACTAGTAGCAGTGAGAAAAACATCACGGGGTGGTGCGCATTGTATGGGTGTGTGTTACATTACATTCACTAGTAGCAGTGAGAAAAACATCACGGGGTGGTGCGCAATGTATGGGTGTGTGTTACATTACATTCACTAGTAGGAGTGAGAAAAACATCACGGGGTGGTGCGCATTGTATGGGTGTGTGTTACATTACATTCACTAGTAGGAGTGAGAAAAACATCACGGGGTGGTGCGCATTGTATGGGTGTGTGTTACATTACATTCACTAGTAGGAGTGAGAAAAACATCACGGGGTGGTGCGCATTGTATGGGTGTGTGTTACATTACATTCACTAGTAGGAGTGAGAAAAACATCACGGGGTGGTGCGCATTGTATGGGTGTGTGTTGCATTACATTCACTAGTAGGAGTGAGAAAAACATCACGGGGTGGTGCGCATTGTATGTGTGTGTGTTACATTACATTCACTAGTAGGAGTGAGAAAAACATCACGGGGTGGTGCGCATTGTATGGGTGTGTGTTGCATTACATTCACTAGTAGGAGTGAGAAAAACATCACAGGGTGGTGCGCATTGTATGGGTGTGTGTTACATTACATTCACTAGTAGGAGTGAGAAAAACATCACGGGGTGGTGCGCATTGTATGGGTGTGTGTTACATTACATTCACTAGTAGGAGTGAGAAAAACATGACGGGGTGGTGCGCATTGTATGGGTGTGTGTTACATTACATTCACTAGTAGCAGTGAGAAAAACATCACGGGGTGGTGCGCATTGTATGGGTGTGTGTTACATTACATTCACTAGTAGCAGTGAGAAAAACATCACGGGGTGGTGCGCATTGTATGGGTGTGTGTTACATTACATTCACTAGTAGGAGTGAGAACAACATCACGGGGTGGTGCGCATTGTATGGCTGTGTGTTACATTACATTCACTAGTAGTAGTGAGAAAAACATCACGGGGTGGTGCGCATTGTATGGGTGTGTGTTACACTAGATTCACTAGTAGCAGTGAGAAAAACAACACGGGGTGGTGCGCACTGTATGGGTGTGTGTGTTAGTTTAGATTCACTTGTAGCAGTGAGAAAAACATCACGGGGTGGTGCGCACTGTATGGGTGTGTGTTACATTACATTCACTAGTAGGAGTGAGAAAAACATCATGGGGTGGTGCGCACTGTATGTGTGTGTGTTACATTACATTCACTAGTCGGAGTGAGAAAAACATCACGGGGTGGTGCGCACTGTATGGGTGTGTGTTACATTAGATTCACTAGTCGGAGTGAGAAAAACATCACGGGGTGGTGCGCATTGTATGGGTCTGTGTTACATTAGATTCACTAGTAGGAGTGAGAAAAACATCACGGGGTGGTGTGCATTGTATGGGTGTGTGTTACATTACATTCACCAGTAGGAGTGAGAAAAACATCACGGGGTGGTGCGCATTGTATGGGTGTGTGTTGCATTACATTCACCAATAGGAGTGAGAAAATCATCACGGGGTGGTGCGCATTGTATGGGTGTTTGTTGCACTAGATTCACTAGTAGGAGTGAGAAAAACATCACGTGGTGGTGCGCAATGTATGGGTGTGTTTTGCATTAGATTCACTAGTAGGAGTGAGAAAAACATCACGGGGTGGTGCGCAATGTATGGGTGTGTGTTACATTACATTCACTAGTAGGAGTGAGAAAAACATCACGGGGTGGTGCGCATTGTATGGGTGTGTGTTACATTACATTCACTAGTAGCAGTGAGAGAAACATCACGGGGTGGTGCGCAATGTATGGGTGTGTGTTACATTACATTCACTAGTAGGAGTGAGAAAAACATCACGGGGTGGTGCGCATTGTATGGGTGTGTGTTACATTACATTCACTAGTAGGAGTGAGAAAAACATGACGGGGTGGTGCGCATTGTATGGGTGTGTGTTACATTACATTCACTAGTAGCAGTGAGAAAAACATCACGGGGTGGTGCGCATTGTATGGGTGTGTGTTACATTACATTCACTAGTAGCAGTGAGAAAAACATCACGGGGTGGTGCGCAATGTATGGGTGTGTGTTACATTACATTCACTAGTAGGAGTGAGAAAAACATCACGGGGTGGTGCGCATTGTATGGGTGTGTGTTACATTACATTCACTAGTAGGAGTGAGAAAAACATCACGGGGTGGTGCGCATTGTATGGGTGTGTGTTACATTACATTCACTAGTAGGAGTGAGAAAAACATCACGGGGTGGTGCGCATTGTATGGGTGTGTGTTACATTACATTCACTAGTAGGAGTGAGAAAAACATCACGGGGTGGTGCGCATTGTATGGGTGTGTGTTGCATTACATTCACTAGTAGGAGTGAGAAAAGCATCACGGGGTGGTGCGCATTGTATGGGTGTGTGTTACATTACATTCACTAGTAGGAGTGAGAAAAACATCACGGGGTGGTGCGCAATGTATGGGTGTGTGTTGCATTACATTCACTAGTAGGGTGAGAAAAACATCACGCGGTGGTGCGCATTGTATGGGTGTGTGTTACATTACATTCACTAGTAGGAGTGAGAAAAACATCACGGGGTGGTGCGCATTGTATGGGTGTGTGTTACATTACATTCACTAGTAGGAGTGAGAAAAACATCACGGTGTGGTGCGCATTGTATGGGTGTGTGTTACATTACATTCACTAGTAGGAGTGAGAAAAACATCACGGGGTGGTGCGCATTGTATGGGTGTGTGTTGCATTACATTCACTAGTAGGAGTGAGAAAAACATCACGGGGTGGTGCGCATTGTATGGGTGTGTGTTACATTACATTCACTAGTAGGAGTGAGAAAAACATCACGGGGTGGTGCGCATTGTATGGGTGTGTGTTACATTACATTCACTAGTAGGAGTGAGAAAAACATGACGGGGTGGTGCGCATTGTATGGGTGTGTGTTACATTACATTCACTAGTAGCAGTGAGAAAAACATCACGGGGTGGTGCGCATTGTATGGGTGTGTGTTACATTACATTCACTAGTAGCAGTGAGAAAAACATCACGGGGTGGTGCGCAATGTATGGGTGTGTGTTACATTACATTCACTAGTAGGAGTGAGAAAAACATCACGGGGTGGTGCGCATTGTATGGGTGTGTGTTACATTACATTCACTAGTAGGAGTGAGAAAAACATCACGGGGTGGTGCGCATTGTATGGGTGTGTGTTACATTACATTCACTAGTAGGAGTGAGAAAAACATCACGGGGTGGTGCGCATTGTATGGGTGTGTGTTACATTACATTCACTAGTAGGAGTGAGAAAAACATCACGGGGTGGTGCGCATTGTATGGGTGTGTGTTGCATTACATTCACTAGTAGGAGTGAGAAAAACATCACAGGGTGGTGCGCATTGTATGGGTGTGTGTTACATTACATTCACTAGTAGGAGTGAGAAAAACATCACGGGGTGGTGCGCATTGTATGGGTGTGTGTTACATTACATTCACTAGTAGGAGTGAGAAAAACATGACGGGGTGGTGCGCATTGTATGGGTGTGTGTTACATTACATTCACTAGTAGCAGTGAGAAAAACATCACGGGGTGGTGCGCATTGTATGGGTGTGTGTTACATTACATTCACTAGTAGCAGTGAGAAAAACATCACGGGGTGGTGCGCAATGTATGGGTGTGTGTTACATTACATTCACTAGTAGGAGTGAGAAAAACATCACGGGGTGGTGCGCATTGTATGGGTGTGTGTTACATTACATTCACTAGTAGGAGTGAGAAAAACATCACGGGGTGGTGCGCATTGTATGGGTGTGTGTTACATTACATTCACTAGTAGGAGTGAGAAAAACATCACGGGGTGGTGCGCATTGTATGGGTGTGTGTTACATTACATTCACTAGTAGGAGTGAGAAAAACATCACGGGGTGGTGCGCATTGTATGGGTGTGTGTTGCATTACATTCACTAGTAGGAGTGAGAAAAACATCACGGGGTGGTGCGCATTGTATCGGTGTGTGTTACATTACATTCACTAGTAGGAGTGAGAAAAACATCACGGGGTGGTGCGCATTGTATGGGTGTGTGTTGCATTACATTCACTAGTAGGAGTGAGAAAAACATCACAGGGTGGTGCGCATTGTATGGGTGTGTGTTACATTACATTCACTAGTAGGAGTGAGAAAAACATCACGGGGTGGTGCGCATTGTATGGCTGTGTGTTACATTACATTCACTAGTAGGAGTGAGAAAAACATCACGGAGTGGTGCGCATTGTATGGGTGTGTGTTACACTAGATTCACTAGTAGCAGTGAGAAAAACAACACGGGGTGGTGCGCACTGTATGGGTGTGTGTGTTAGTTTAGATTCACTTGTAGCAGTGAGAAAAACATCACGGGGTGGTGCGCACTGTATGGGTGTGTGTTACATTACATTCACTAGTAGGAGTGAGAAAAACATCATGGGGTGGTGCGCACTGTATGGGTGTGTGTTACATTAGATTCACTAGTCGGAGTGAGAAAAACATCACGGGGTGGTGCGCATTGTATGGGTCTGTGTTACATTAGATTCACTAGTAGGAGTGAGAAAAACATCACGGGGTGGTGTGCATTGTATGGGTGTGTGTTACATTACATTCACCAGTAGGAGTGAGAAAAACATCACGGGGTGGTGCGCATTGTATGGGTGTGTGTTGCATTACATTCACCAATAGGAGTGAGAAAAACATCACGGGGTGGTGCGCATTGTATGGGTGTTTGTTGCACTAGATTCACTAGTAGGAGTGAGAAAAACATCACGTGGTGGTGCGCAATGTATGGGTGTGTTTTGCATTAGATTCACTAGTAGGAGTGAGAAAAACATCACGGGGTGGTGCGCAATGTATGGGTGTGTGTTACATTACATTCACTAGTAGGAGTGAGAAAAACATCACGGGGTGGTGCGCATTGTATGGGTGTGTGTTACATTACATTCACTAGTAGCAGTGAGAAAAACATCACGGGGTGGTGCGCAATGTATGGGTGTGTGTTACATTACATTCACTAGTAGGAGTGAGAAAAACATCACGGGGTGGTGCGCATTGTATGGGTGTGTGTTACATTACATTCACTAGTAGGAGTGAGAAAAACATGACGGGGTGGTGCGCATTGTATGGGTGTGTGTTACATTACATTCACTAGTAGCAGTGAGAAAAACATCACGGGGTGGTGCGCATTGTATGGGTGTGTGTTACATTACATTCACTAGTAGCAGCGAGAAAAACATCACGGGGTGGTGCGCAATGTATGGGTGTGTGTTACATTACATTCACTAGTAGGAGTGAGAAAAACATCACGGGGTGGTGCGCATTGTATGGGTGTGTGTTACATTACATTCACTAGTAGGAGTGAGAAAAACATCACGGGGTGGTGCGCATTGTATGGGTGTGTGTTACATTACATTCACTAGTAGGAGTGAGAAAAACATCACGGGGTGGTGCGCATTGTATGGGTGTGTGTTGCATTACATTCACTAGTAGGAGTGAGAAAAACATCACAGGGTGGTGCGCATTGTATGGGTGTGTGTTACATTACATTCACTAGTAGGAGTGAGAAAAACATCACGGGGTGGTGCGCATTGTATGGGTGTGTGTTACATTACATTCACTAGTAGGAGTGAGAAAAACATGACGGGGTGGTGCGCATTGTATGGGTGTGTGTTACATTACATTCACTAGTAGCAGTGAGAAAAACATCACGGGGTGGTGCGCATTGTATGGGTGTGTGTTACATTACATTCACTAGTAGCAGTGAGAAAAACATCACGGGGTGGTGCGCATTGTATGGGTGTGTGTTACATTACATTCACTAGTAGGAGTGAGAACAACATCACGGGGTGGTGCGCATTGTATGGGTGTGTGTTACATTACATTCACTAGTAGGAGTGAGAAAAACATCACGGGGTGGTGCGCATTGTATGGGTGTGTGTTACACTAGATTCACTAGTAGCAGTGAGAAAAACAACACGGGGTGGTGCGCACTGTATGGGTGTGTGTGTTAGTTTAGATTCACTTGTAGCAGTGAGAAAAACATGACGGGGTGGTGCGCACTGTATGGGTGTGTGTTACATTACATTCACTAGTAGGAGTGAGAAGAACATCATGGGGTGGTGCGCCCTGTATGGGTGTGTGTTACATTACATTCACTAGTCGGAGTGAGAAAAACATCACGGGGTGGTGCGCACTGTATGGGTGTGTGTTACATTAGATTCACTAGTCGGAGTGAGAAAAACATCACGGGGTGGTGCGCATTGTATGGGTCTGTGTTACATTAGATTCACTAGTAGGATTGAGAAAAACATCACGGGGTGGTGTGCATTGTATGGGTGTGTGTTACATTACATTCACCAGTAGGAGTGAGAAAAACATCACGGGGTGGTGCGCATTGTATGGGTGTGTGTTGCATTACATTCACCAATAGGAGTGAGAAAACATCACGGGGTGGTGCGCATTGTATGGGTGTTTGTTGCACTAGATTCACTAGTAGGAGTGAGAAAAACATCACGGGGTGGTGCGCAATGTATAGGTGTGTTTTGCATTAGATTCACTAGTAGGAGTGAGAAAAACATCACGGGGTGGTGCGCAATGTATGGGTGTGTGTTACATTACATTCACTAGTAGGAGTGAGAAAAACATCACGGGGTGGTGCGCATTGTATGGGTGTGTGTTACATTACATTCACTAGTAGGAGTGAGAAAAACATCACGGGGTGGTGCGCATTGTATGGGTGTGTGTTACATTACTTTCACTAGTAGGAGTGAGAAAAACATCACGGGGTGGTGCGCATTGTATGGGTGTGTGTTGCATTACATTCACTAGTAGGAGTGAGAAAAACATCACGGGGTGGTGCGCATTGTATGGGTGTGTGTTACATTACATTCACTAGTAGGAGTGAGAAAAACATCACGGGGTGGTGCGCATTGTATGGGTGTGTGTTACATTACATTCACTAGTAGGAGTGAGAAAGACATGACGGGGTGGTGCGCATTGTATGGGTGTGTGTTACATTACATTCACTAGTAGGAGTGAGAAAAACATCACGGGGTGGTGCGCATTGAATGGGTGTGTGTTACATTACATTCACTAGTAGGAGTGAGAAAAACATCACGGGGTGGTGCGCATTGTATGGGTGTGTGTTACATTACATTCACTAGTAGGAGTGAGAAAAACATCACGGGGTGGTGCGCATTGTATGGGTGTGTGTTACATTACATTCACTAGTAGGAGTGAGCAAATCATCACGGGGTGGTGCGCATTGTATGGGTGTGTGTTACATTACATTCACTAGTAGGAGTGAGAAAAACATCACGGGGTGGTGCGCATTGTATGGGTGTGTGTTACATTACATTCACTAGTAGGAGTGAGAAAAACATGACGGAGTGGTGCGCATTGTATGGGTGTGTGTTACATTACATTCACTAGTAGGAGTGAGAAAAACATCACGGGGTGGTGCGCATTGTATGGGTGTGTGTTACATTACATTCACTAGTAGCAGTGAGAAAAACATCACGGGGTGGTGCGCATTGTATGGGTGTGTGTTACTTTACATTCACTAGTCGGAGTGAGAAAAACATCACGGGGTGGTGCGCATTGTATGGGTCTGTGTTACATTAGATTCACTAGTAGGAGTGAGAAAAACATCACGGGGTGGTGTGCATTGTATGGGTGTGTGTTACATTACATTCACCAGTAGGAGTGAGAAAAACATCACGGCGTGGTGCGCATTGTATGGGTGTGTGTTGCATTACATTCACCAATAGGAGTGAGAAAAACAGCACGGGGTGGTGCGCATTGTATGGGTGTTTGTTGCACTAGATTCACCAGTAGGAGTGAGAAAAACATCACGGGGTGGTGCGCAATGTATGGGTGTGTTTTGCATTAGATTCACTAGTAGGAGTGAGAAAAACATCACGGGGTGGTGCGCAATGTATGGGTGTGTGTTACATTACATTCACTAGTAGGAGTGAGAAAAACATCACGGGGTGGTGCGCATTGTATGGGTGTGTGTTACATTACATTCACTAGTAGGAGTGAGAAAAACATCACGGGGTGGTGCGCATTGTATGGGTGTGTGTTACATTACATTCACTAGTAGGAGTGAGAAAAACATCACAGGGTGGTGCGCATTGTATGGGTGTGTGTTACATTACATTCACTAGTAGGAGTGAGAAAAACATCACGGGGTGGTGCGCATTGTATGGGTGTGTGTTGCATTACATTCACTAGTAGGAGTGAGAAAAACATCACGGGGTAGTGCGCATTGTATGGGTGTGTGTTACATTACATTCACTAGTAGGAGTGAGAAAAACATCACGGGGTGGTGCGCATTGTATGGGTGTGTGTTACATTACATTCACTAGTAGGAGTGAGAAAAACATCACGGGGTGGTGCGCATTGTATGGGTGTGTGTTACATTACATTCACTAGTAGGAGTGAGAAAAACATCACGGGGTGGTGCGCATTGTATGGGTGTGTGTTACATTACATTCACTAGTAGGAGTGAGAAAAACATCACGGGGTGGTGCGCATTGTATGGGTGTGTGTTACATTACATTCACTAGTAGGAGTGAGAAAAACATCACGGGGTGGTGCGCATTGTATGAGTGTGTGTTACATTACATTCACTAGTAGGAGTGAGAAAAACATCACGGGGTGGTGCGCATTGTATGGGTGTGTGTTACATTAGATTCACTAGTAGGAGTGAGAAAAATATCACGGGGTGGTGCGCATTGTATGGGTGTGTCTTACATGAGATTCACTAGTAGGAGTGAGAAAACATCACGGGGTGGTGCGCATTGTATGGGTGTGTGTTACATGAGATTTACTAGTAGGAGTGAGAAAAACATCACGGGGTGGTGCCCATTGTATGGGTGTGTGTTACATTAGATTCACTAGTAGGAGTGAGAAAAACATCACGGGGTGGTGCGCATTGTATGGGTGTGTGTTACATTACATTCACTAGTAGGAGTGAGAAAAACATCACGGGGTGGTGCGCATTGTATGGGTGTGTGTTACATTACATTCACTAGTAGGACTGAGAAAAACATCACGGTGCGGTGCGCATTGTATGGGTGTGTGTTACATTACTTTCACTAGTAGGAGTGAGAAAAACATCACGGGGCGGTGCGCATTGTATGGGTGTGTGTTACATTACTTTCAGTAGTAGGAGTGAGAAAAACATCATGGGGTGGTGCGCACTGTATGGGTGTGTGTTACATTACATTCACTAGTCGGAGTGAGAAAAACATCACGGGGTGGTGCGCACTGTATAGGTGTGTGTGTTAGTTTAGATTCACTTGTAGCAGTGAGAAAAACATCACGGGGTGGTGCGCACTGTATGGGTGTGTGTTACATTACATTCACTAGTAGGAGTGAGAAAAACATCATGGGGTGGTGCGCACTGTATGGGTGTGTGTTACATTACATTCACTAGTCGGAGTGAGAAAAACATCACGGGGTGGTGCGCACTGTATGGGTGTGTGTTACATTAGATTCACTAGTCGGAGTGAGAAAAACATCACGGGGTGGTGCGCATTGTATGGGTCTGTGTTACATTAGATTCACTAGTAGGAGTGAGAAAAACATCACGGGGTGGTGCGCATTGTATGGGTGTGTGTTACATTACATTCACCAGTAGGAGTGAGAAAAACATCACGGGGTGGTGCGCATTGTATGGGTGTGTGTTGCATTACATTCACCAATAGGAGTGAGAAAAACATCACGGGGTGGTGCGCATTGTATGGGTGTTTGTTGGACTAGATTCACTAGTAGGAGTGAGAAAAACATCACGGGGTGGTGCGCAATGTATGGGTGTGTTTTGCATTAGATTCACTAGTAGGAGTGGAAAAACATCATGGGGTGGTGCGCAATGTATGGGTGTGTGTTACATTACATTCACTAGTAGGAGTGAGAAAAACATCACGGGGTGGTGCGCATTGTATGGGTGTGTTTTACATTACATTCACTAGTAGGAGTGAGAAAAACATGACGGGGTGGTGCGCATTGTATGGGTGTGTGTTACATTACATTCACTAGTAGCAGTGAGAAAAACATCACGTGGTGGTGCGCATTGTATGGGTGTGTGTTACATTACATTCACTAGTAGCAGTGAGAAAAACATCACGGGGTGGTGCGCATTGTATGGGTGTGTGTTACTTTACATTCACTAGTAGGAGTGAGAACAACATCACGGGGTGGTGCGCATTGTATGGGTGTGTGTTACATTACATTCACTAGTAGGAGTGAGAAAAACATCACGGGGTGGTGCGCATTGTATGGGTGTGTGTTACATTACATTCACTAGTAGGAGTGAGAAAAACATCACGGGGTGGTGCGCATTGTATGGGTGTGTGTTACATTACATTCACTAGTAGGAGTGAGAAAAACATCACGGGGTGGTGCGCATTGTATGGGTGTGTGTTACATTACATTCACTAGTAGGAGTGAGCAAATCATCACGGGGTGGTGCGCATTGCATGGGTGTGTGTTACATTACATTCACTAGTAGGAGTGAGAAAAACATCACGGGGTGGTGCGCATTGTATGGGTGTGTGTTACATTACATTCACTAGTAGGAGTGAGAAAAACATGACGGGGTGGTGCGCATTGTATGGGTGTGTGTTACATTACATTCACTAGTAGCAGTGAGAAAAACATCACGGGGTGGTGCGCATTGTATGGGTGTGTGGTACATTACATTCACTAGTAGCAATGAGAAAAACATCACGTGGTGGTGCGCATTGTATTGGTGTGTGTTACTTTAAATTCACTAGTAGGAGTGAGAACAACATCACGGGGTGGTGCGCATTGTATGGGTGTGTGTTACATTACATTCACTAGTAGGAGTGAGAAAAACATCACGGGGTGGTGCGCATTGTATGGGTGTGTGTTACATTACATTCACTAGTAGGAGTGAGAAAAACATCACGGGGTGGTGCGCATTGTATGGGTGTGTGTTACATTACATTCACTAGTAGGAGTGAGAAAAACATCACGGGGTGGTGCGCATTGTATGGGTGTGTGTTACATTACATTCACTAGTAAGAGTGAGCAAATCATCACGGGGTGGTGCGCATTGCATGGGTGTGTGTTACATTACATTCACTAGTAGGAGTGAGAAAAACATCACGGGGTCGTGCGCATTGTATGGGTGTGTGTTACATTACATTCACTAGTAGGAGTGAGAAAAACATCACGGGGTGGTGCGCATTGTATGGGTGTGTGTTACATTACATTCACTAGAAGGAGTGAGAAAAACATCACGGGGTGGTGCGCATTGTATGGGTGTGTGTTACATTACATTCACTAGTCGGAGTGAGAAAAACATCACGGGGTGGTGCGCACTGTATGGGTGTGTGTTACATTAGATTCACTAGTCGGAGTGAGAAAAACATCACGGGGTGGTGCGCATTGTATGGGTCTGTGTTACATTAGATTCACTAGTAGGAGTGAGAAAAACATCACGGGGTGGTGCGCATTGTATGGGTGTGTGTTACATTACATTCACCAGTAGGAGTGAGAAAAACATCACGGGGTGGTGCGCATTGTATGGGTGTGTGTTGCATTACATTCACCAATAGGAGTGAGAAAAACATCACGGGGTGGTGCGCATTGTATGGGTGTTTGTTGGACTAGATTCACTAGTAGGAGTGAGAAAACATCACGGGGTGGTGCGCATTGTATGGGTGTGTGTTACATTAGATTCACTAGCAGGAGTGAGAAAACATCACGGGGTGGTGCGCATTGTATGGGTGTGTGTTACATTACATTCACAAGTAGGAGTGAAAAAACATCACGGGGCGGTGCGCATTGTATGGGTGTGTGTTACATTACTTGCACTAGTAGGAGTGAGAAAAACATCACGGGGCGGTGCGCATTGTATGGGTGTGTGTTACATTACTTGCACTAGTAGGAGTGAGAAAAACATCACGAGGCGGTTTGCATTGTATGGGTGTGTGTTACCTTACTTTCACTAGCAGGAGTGAGAAAAACATCACGGGGCGGTGCGTATTGTATGGGTGTGTGTTACATTAGATTCACTAGCAGGAGTGAGAAAACATCACGGGGTGGTGCGCATTGTATGGGTGTGTGTTACATTAGATTCACTAGTAGGAGTGAGAAAAACATCACGGGGTGGTGCGCATTGTATGGGTGGGTCTTACATGAGATTCACTAGTAGGAGTGAGAAAACATCACGGGGTGGTGCGCATTGTATGGGTGTGTGTTACATGAGATTTACTAGTAGGAGTGAGAAAAACATCACGGGGTGGTGCCCATTGTATGGGTGTGTGTTACATTAGATTCACTAGTAGGAGTGAGAAAAACATCACAGGGTGGTGCGCATTGTATGGGTGTGTGTTACATTACATTCACTAGTAGGAGTGAGAAAAACATCACGGGGTGGTGCGCATTGTATGGGTGTGTGTTGCATTACATTCACTAGTAGGAGTGAGAAAAACATCACGGGGTAGTGCGCATTGTATGGGTGTGTGTTACATTACATTCACTAGTAGGAGTGAGAAAAACATCACGGGGTGGTGCGCATTGTATGGGTGTGTGTTACATTACATTCACTAGTAGGAGTGAGAAAAACATCACGGGGTGGTGCGCATTGTATGGGTGTGTGTTACATTACATTCACTAGTAGGAGTGAGAAAAACATCACGGGGTGGTGCGCATTGTATGGGTGTGTGTTACATTACATTCACTAGTAGGAGTGAGAAAAACATCACGGGGTGGTGCGCATTGTATGGGTGTGTGTTACATTACATTCACTAGTAGGAGTGAGAAAAACATCACGGGGTGGTGCGCATTGTATGGGTGTGTGTTACATTACATTCACTAGTAGGAGTGAGAAAAACATCACGGGGTGGTGCGCATTGTATGAGTGTGTGTTACATTACATTCACTAGTAGGAGTGAGAAAGACATGACGGGGTGGTGCGCATTGTATGGGTGTGTGTTACATTACATTCACTAGTAGCAGTGAGAAAAACATGACGGGGTGGTGCGCATTGTATGGGTGTGTGTTACATTACATTCACTAGTAGGAGTGAGAAAAACATCACGGGGTGGTGCGCATTGAATGGGTGTGTGTTACATTACATTCACTAGTAGGAGTGAGAAAAACATCACGGGGTGGTGCGCATTGTATGGGTGTGTGTTACATTACATTCACTTGATAGGAGTGAGAAAAACATCACGGGGTGGTGCGCATTGTATGGGTGTGTGTTACATTACATTCACTAGTAGGAGTGAGCAAATCATCACGGGGTGGTGCGCATTGTATGGGTGTGTGTTACATTACATTCACTAGTAGGAGTGAGAAAAACATCACGGGGTGGTGCGCATTGTATGGGTGTGTGTTACATTACATTCACTAGTAGGAGTGAGAAAAACATGACGGAGTGGTGCGCATTGTATGGGTGTGTGTTACATTACATTCACTAGTAGGAGTGAGAAAAACATCACGGGGTGGTGCGCATTGTATGGGTGTGTGTTACATTACATTCACTAATAGCAGTGAGAAAAACATCACGGGGTGGTGCGCATTGTATGGGTGTGTGTTACTTTACATTCACTAGTCGGAGTGAGAAAAACATCACGGGGTGGTGCGCATTGTATGGGTCTGTGTTACATTAGATTCACTAGTAGGAGTGAGAAAAACATCACGGGGTGGTGTGCATTGTATGGGTGTGTGTTACATTACATTCACCAGTAGGAGTGAGAAAAACATCACGGCGTGGTGCGCATTGTATGGGTGTGTGTTGCATTACATTCACCAATAGGAGTGAGAAAAACAGCACGGGGTGGTGCGCATTGTATGGGTGTTTGTTGCACTAGATTCACCAGTAGGAGTGAGAAAAACATCACGGGGTGGTGCGCAATGTATGGGTGTGTTTTGCATTAGATTCACTAGTAGGAGTGAGAAAAACATCACGGGGTGGTGCGCAATGTATGGGTGTGTGTTACATTACATTCACTAGTAGGAGTGAGAAAAACATCACGGGGTGGTGCGCATTGTATGGGTGTGTGTTACATTACATTCACTAGTAGGAGTGAGAAAAACATCACGGGGTGGTGCGCATTGTATGGGTGTGTGTTACATTACATTCACTAGTAGGAGTGAGAAAAACATCACAGGGTGGTGCGCATTGTATGGGTGTGTGTTACATTACATTCACTAGTAGGAGTGAGAAAAACATCACGGGGTGGTGCGCATTGTATGGGTGTGTGTTGCATTACATTCACTAGTAGGAGTGAGAAAAACATCACGGGGTAGTGCGCATTGTATGGGTGTGTGTTACATTACATTCACTAGTAGGAGTGAGAAAAACATCACGGGGTGGTGCGCATTGTATGGGTGTGTGTTACATTACATTCACTAGTAGGAGTGAGAAAAACATCACGGGGTGGTGCGCATTGTATGGGTGTGTGTTACATTACATTCACTAGTAGGAGTGAGAAAAACATCACGGGGTGGTGCGCATTGTATGGGTGTGTGTTACATTACATTCACTAGTAGGAGTGAGAAAAACATCACGGGGTGGTGCGCATTGTATGGGTGTGTGTTACATTACATTCACTAGTAGGAGTGAGAAAAACATCACGGGGTGGTGCGCATTGTATGAGTGTGTGTTACATTACATTCACTAGTAGGAGTGAGAAAAACATCACGGGGTGGTGCGCATTGTATGGGTGTGTGTTACATTAGATTCACTAGTAGGAGTGAGAAAAATATCACGGGGTGGTGCGCATTGTATGGGTGTGTCTTACATGAGATTCACTAGTAGGAGTGAGAAAACATCACGGGGTGGTGCGCATTGTATGGGTGTGTGTTACATGAGATTTACTAGTAGGAGTGAGAAAAACATCACGGGGTGGTGCCCATTGTATGGGTGTGTGTTACATTAGATTCACTAGTAGGAGTGAGAAAAACATCACGGGGTGGTGCGCATTGTATGGGTGTGTGTTACATTACATTCACTAGTAGGAGTGAGAAAAACATCACGGGGTGGTGCGCATTGTATGGGTGTGTGTTACATTACATTCACTAGTAGGACTGAGAAAAACATCACGGTGCGGTGCGCATTGTATGGGTGTGTGTTACATTACTTTCACTAGTAGGAGTGAGAAAAACATCACGGGGCGGTGCGCATTGTATGGGTGTGTGTTACATTACTTTCAGTAGTAGGAGTGAGAAAAACATCATGGGGTGGTGCGCACTGTATGGGTGTGTGTTACATTACATTCACTAGTCGGAGTGAGAAAAACATCACGGGGTGGTGCGCACTGTATAGGTGTGTGTGTTAGTTTAGATTCACTTGTAGCAGTGAGAAAAACATCACGGGGTGGTGCGCACTGTATGGGTGTGTGTTACATTACATTCACTAGTAGGAGTGAGAAAAACATCATGGGGTGGTGCGCACTGTATGGGTGTGTGTTACATTACATTCACTAGTCGGAGTGAGAAAAACATCACGGGGTGGTGCGCACTGTATGGGTGTGTGTTACATTAGATTCACTAGTCGGAGTGAGAAAAACATCACGGGGTGGTGCGCATTGTATGGGTCTGTGTTACATTAGATTCACTAGTAGGAGTGAGAAAAACATCACGGGGTGGTGCGCATTGTATGGGTGTGTGTTACATTACATTCACCAGTAGGAGTGAGAAAAACATCACGGGGTGGTGCGCATTGTATGGGTGTGTGTTGCATTACATTCACCAATAGGAGTGAGAAAAACATCACGGGGTGGTGCGCATTGTATGGGTGTTTGTTGGACTAGATTCACTAGTAGGAGTGAGAAAAACATCACGGGGTGGTGCGCAATGTATGGGTGTGTTTTGCATTAGATTCACTAGTAGGAGTGGAAAAACATCATGGGGTGGTGCGCAATGTATGGGTGTGTGTTACATTACATTCACTAGTAGGAGTGAGAAAAACATCACGGGGTGGTGCGCATTGTATGGGTGTGTTTTACATTACATTCACTAGTAGGAGTGAGAAAAACATGACGGGGTGGTGCGCATTGTATGGGTGTGTGTTACATTACATTCACTAGTAGCAGTGAGAAAAACATCACGTGGTGGTGCGCATTGTATGGGTGTGTGTTACATTACATTCACTAGTAGCAGTGAGAAAAACATCACGGGGTGGTGCGCATTGTATGGGTGTGTGTTACTTTACATTCACTAGTAGGAGTGAGAACAACATCACGGGGTGGTGCGCATTGTATGGGTGTGTGTTACATTACATTCACTAGTAGGAGTGAGAAAAACATCACGGGGTGGTGCGCATTGTATGGGTGTGTGTTACATTACATTCACTAGTAGGAGTGAGAAAAACATCACGGGGTGGTGCGCATTGTATGGGTGTGTGTTACATTACATTCACTAGTAGGAGTGAGAAAAACATCACGGGGTGGTGCGCATTGTATGGGTGTGTGTTACATTACATTCACTAGTAGGAGTGAGCAAATCATCACGGGGTGGTGCGCATTGCATGGGTGTGTGTTACATTACATTCACTAGTAGGAGTGAGAAAAACATCACGGGGTGGTGCGCATTGTATGGGTGTGTGTTACATTACATTCACTAGTAGGAGTGAGAAAAACATGACGGGGTGGTGCGCATTGTATGGGTGTGTGTTACATTACATTCACTAGTAGCAGTGAGAAAAACATCACGGGGTGGTGCGCATTGTATGGGTGTGTGGTACATTACATTCACTAGTAGCAATGAGAAAAACATCACGTGGTGGTGCGCATTGTATGGGTGTGTGTTACTTTAAATTCACTAGTAGGAGTGAGAACAACATCACGGGGTGGTGCGCATTGTATGGGTGTGTGTTACATTACATTCACTAGTAGGAGTGAGAAAAACATCACGGGGTGGTGCGCATTGTATGGGTGTGTGTTACATTACATTCACTAGTAGGAGTGAGAAAAACATCACGGGGTGGTGCGCATTGTATGGGTGTGTGTTACATTACATTCACTAGTAGGAGTGAGAAAAACATCACGGGGTGGTGCGCATTGTATGGGTGTGTGTTACATTACATTCACTAGTAAGAGTGAGCAAATCATCACGGGGTGGTGCGCATTGCATGGGTGTGTGTTACATTACATTCACTAGTAGGAGTGAGAAAAACATCACGGGGTCGTGCGCATTGTATGGGTGTGTGTTACATTACATTCACTAGTAGGAGTGAGAAAAACATCACGGGGTGGTGCGCATTGTATGGGTGTGTGTTACATTACATTCACTAGAAGGAGTGAGAAAAACATCACGGGGTGGTGCGCATTGTATGGGTGTGTGTTACATTACATTCACTAGTCGGAGTGAGAAAAACATCACGGGGTGGTGCGCACTGTATGGGTGTGTGTTACATTAGATTCACTAGTCGGAGTGAGAAAAACATCACGGGGTGGTGCGCATTGTATGGGTCTGTGTTACATTAGATTCACTAGTAGGAGTGAGAAAAACATCACGGGGTGGTGCGCATTGTATGGGTGTGTGTTACATTACATTCACCAGTAGGAGTGAGAAAAACATCACGGGGTGGTGCGCATTGTATGGGTGTGTGTTGCATTACATTCACCAATAGGAGTGAGAAAAACATCACGGGGTGGTGCGCATTGTATGGGTGTTTGTTGGACTAGATTCACTAGTAGGAGTGAGAAAACATCACGGGGTGGTGCGCATTGTATGGGTGTGTGTTACATTAGATTCACTAGCAGGAGTGAGAAAACATCACGGGGTGGTGCGCATTGTATGGGTGTGTGTTACATTACATTCACAAGTAGGAGTGAAAAAACATCACGGGGCGGTGCGCATTGTATGGGTGTGTGTTACATTACTTGCACTAGTAGGAGTGAGAAAAACATCACGGGGCGGTGCGCATTGTATGGGTGTGTGTTACATTACTTGCACTAGTAGGAGTGAGAAAAACATCACGAGGCGGTTTGCATTGTATGGGTGTGTGTTACCTTACTTTCACTAGCAGGAGTGAGAAAAACATCACGGGGCGGTGCGTATTGTATGGGTGTGTGTTACATTAGATTCACTAGCAGGAGTGAGAAAACATCACGGGGTGGTGCGCATTGTATGGGTGTGTGTTACATTAGATTCACTAGTAGGAGTGAGAAAAACATCAGGGGGTGGTGCGCATTGTATGGGTGGGTCTTACATGAGATTCACTAGTAGGAGTGAGAAAACATCACGGGGTGGTGCGCATTGTATGGGTGTGTGTTACATGAGATTTACTAGTAGGAGTGAGAAAAACATCACGGGGTGGTGCCCATTGTATGGGTGTGTGTTACATTAGATTCACTAGTAGGAGTGAGAAAAACATCACAGGGTGGTGCGCATTGTATGGGTGTGTGTTACATTACATTCACTAGTAGGAGTGAGAAAAACATCACGGGGTGGTGCGCATTGTATGGGTGTGTGTTGCATTACATTCACTAGTAGGAGTGAGAAAAACATCACGGGGTAGTGCGCATTGTATGGGTGTGTGTTACATTACATTCACTAGTAGGAGTGAGAAAAACATCACGGGGTGGTGCGCATTGTATGGGTGTGTGTTACATTACATTCACTAGTAGGAGTGAGAAAAACATCACGGGGTGGTGCGCATTGTATGGGTGTGTGTTACATTACATTCACTAGTAGGAGTGAGAAAAACATCACGGGGTGGTGCGCATTGTATGGGTGTGTGTTACATTACATTCACTAGTAGGAGTGAGAAAAACATCACGGGGTGGTGCGCATTGTATGGGTGTGTGTTACATTACATTCACTAGTAGGAGTGAGAAAAACATCACGGGGTGGTGCGCATTGTATGGGTGTGTGTTACATTACATTCACTAGTAGGAGTGAGAAAAACATCACGGGGCGGTGCGCATTGTATGGGTGTGTGTTACATTACTTGCACTAGTAGGAGTGAGAAAAACATCACGGGGCGGTGCGCATTGTATGGGTGTGTGTTACATTACTTGCACTAGTAGGAGTGAGAAAAACATCACGAGGCGGTTTGCATTGTATGGGTGTGTGTTACCTTACTTTCACTAGCAGGAGTGAGAAAAACATCACGGGGCGGTGCGTATTGTATGGGTGTGTGTTACATTAGATTCACTAGCAGGAGTGAGAAAACATCACGGGGTGGTGCGCATTGTATGGGTGTGTGTTACATTAGATTCACTAGTAGGAGTGAGAAAAACATCACGGGGTGGTGCGCATTGTATGGGTGGGTCTTACATGAGATTCACTAGTAGGAGTGAGAAAACATCACGGGGTGGTGCGCATTGTATGGGTGTGTGTTACATGAGATTTACTAGTAGGAGTGAGAAAAACATCACGGGGTGGTGCCCATTGTATGGGTGTGTGTTACATTAGATTCACTAGTAGGAGTGAGAAAAACATCACAGGGTGGTGCGCATTGTATGGGTGTGTGTTACATTACATTCACTAGTAGGAGTGAGAAAAACATCACGGGGTGGTGCGCATTGTATGGGTGTGTGTTGCATTACATTCACTAGTAGGAGTGAGAAAAACATCACGGGGTAGTGCGCATTGTATGGGTGTGTGTTACATTACATTCACTAGTAGGAGTGAGAAAAACATCACGGGGTGGTGCGCATTGTATGGGTGTGTGTTACATTACATTCACTAGTAGGAGTGAGAAAAACATCACGGGGTGGTGCGCATTGTATGGGTGTGTGTTACATTACATTCACTAGTAGGAGTGAGAAAAACATCACGGGGTGGTGCGCATTGTATGGGTGTGTGTTACATTACATTCACTAGTAGGAGTGAGAAAAACATCACGGGGTGGTGCGCATTGTATGGGTGTGTGTTACATTACATTCACTAGTAGGAGTGAGAAAAACATCACGGGGTGGTGCGCATTGTATGGGTGTGTGTTACATTACATTCACTAGTAGGAGTGAGAAAAACATCACGGGGTGGTGCGCATTGTATGAGTGTGTGTTACATTACATTCACTAGTAGGAGTGAGAAAGACATGACGGGGTGGTGCGCATTGTATGGGTGTGTGTTACATTACATTCACTAGTAGCAGTGAGAAAAACATGACGGGGTGGTGCGCATTGTATGGGTGTGTGTTACATTACATTCACTAGTAGGAGTGAGAAAAACATCACGGGGTGGTGCGCATTGAATGGGTGTGTGTTACATTACATTCACTAGTAGGAGTGAGAAAAACATCACGGGGTGGTGCGCATTGTATGGGTGTGTGTTACATTACATTCACTTGATAGGAGTGAGAAAAACATCACGGGGTGGTGCGCATTGTATGGGTGTGTGTTACATTACATTCACTAGTAGGAGTGAGCAAATCATCACGGGGTGGTGCGCATTGTATGGGTGTGTGTTACATTACATTCACTAGTAGGAGTGAGAAAAACATCACGGGGTGGTGCGCATTGTATGGGTGTGTGTTACATTACATTCACTAGTAGGAGTGAGAAAAACATGACGGAGTGGTGCGCATTGTATGGGTGTGTGTTACATTACATTCACTAGTAGGAGTGAGAAAAACATCACGGGGTGGTGCGCATTGTATGGGTGTGTGTTACATTACATTCACTAATAGCAGTGAGAAAAACATCACGGGGTGGTGCGCATTGTATGGGTGTGTGTTACTTTACATTCACTAGTCGGAGTGAGAAAAACATCACGGGGTGGTGCGCATTGTATGGGTCTGTGTTACATTAGATTCACTAGTAGGAGTGAGAAAAACATCACGGGGTGGTGTGCATTGTATGGGTGTGTGTTACATTACATTCACCAGTAGGAGTGAGAAAAACATCACGGCGTGGTGCGCATTGTATGGGTGTGTGTTGCATTACATTCACCAATAGGAGTGAGAAAAACAGCACGGGGTGGTGCGCATTGTATGGGTGTTTGTTGAACTAGATTCACCAGTAGGAGTGAGAAAAACATCACGGGGTGGTGCGCAATGTATGGGTGTGTTTTGCATTAGATTCACTAGTAGGAGTGAGAAAAACATCACGGGGTGGTGCGCAATGTATGGGTGTGTGTTACATTACATTCACTAGTAGGAGTGAGAAAAACATCACGGGGTGGTGCGCATTGTATGGGTGTGTGTTACATTACATTCACTAGTAGGAGTGAGAAAAACATCACGGGGTGGTGCGCATTGTATGGGTGTGTGTTACATTACATTCACTAGTAGGAGTGAGAAAAACATCACAGGGTGGTGCGCATTGTATGGGTGTGTGTTACATTACATTCACTAGTAGGAGTGAGAAAAACATCACGGGGTGGTGCGCATTGTATGGGTGTGTGTTGCATTACATTCACTAGTAGGAGTGAGAAAAACATCACGGGGTAGTGCGCATTGTATGGGTGTGTGTTACATTACATTCACTAGTAGGAGTGAGAAAAACATCACGGGGTGGTGCGCATTGTATGGGTGTGTGTTACATTACATTCACTAGTAGGAGTGAGAAAAACATCACGGGGTGGTGCGCATTGTATGGGTGTGTGTTACATTACATTCACTAGTAGGAGTGAGAAAAACATCACGGGGTGGTGCGCATTGTATGGGTGTGTGTTACATTACATTCACTAGTAGGAGTGAGAAAAACATCACGGGGTGGTGCGCATTGTATGGGTGTGTGTTACATTACATTCACTAGTAGGAGTGAGAAAAACATCACGGGGTGGTGCGCATTGTATGAGTGTGTGTTACATTACATTCACTAGTAGGAGTGAGAAAAACATCACGGGGTGGTGCGCATTGTATGGGTGTGTGTTACATTAGATTCACTAGTAGGAGTGAGAAAAATATCACGGGGTGGTGCGCATTGTATGGGTGTGTCTTACATGAGATTCACTAGTAGGAGTGAGAAAACATCACGGGGTGGTGCGCATTGTATGGGTGTGTGTTACATGAGATTTACTAGTAGGAGTGAGAAAAACATCACGGGGTGGTGCCCATTGTATGGGTGTGTGTTACATTAGATTCACTAGTAGGAGTGAGAAAAACATCACGGGGTGGTGCGCATTGTATGGGTGTGTGTTACATTACATTCACTAGTAGGAGTGAGAAAAACATCACGGGGTGGTGCGCATTGTATGGGTGTGTGTTACATTACATTCACTAGTAGGACTGAGAAAAACATCACGGTGCGGTGCGCATTGTATGGGTGTGTGTTACATTACTTTCACTAGTAGGAGTGAGAAAAACATCACGGGGCGGTGCGCATTGTATGGGTGTGTGTTACATTACTTTCAGTAGTAGGAGTGAGAAAAACATCATGGGGTGGTGCGCACTGTATGGGTGTGTGTTACATTACATTCACTAGTCGGAGTGAGAAAAACATCACGGGGTGGTGCGCACTGTATAGGTGTGTGTGTTAGTTTAGATTCACTTGTAGCAGTGAGAAAAACATCACGGGGTGGTGCGCACTGTATGGGTGTGTGTTACATTACATTCACTAGTAGGAGTGAGAAAAACATCATGGGGTGGTGCGCACTGTATGGGTGTGTGTTACATTACATTCACTAGTCGGAGTGAGAAAAACATCACGGGGTGGTGCGCACTGTATGGGTGTGTGTTACATTAGATTCACTAGTCGGAGTGAGAAAAACATCACGGGGTGGTGCGCATTGTATGGGTCTGTGTTACATTAGATTCACTAGTAGGAGTGAGAAAAACATCACGGGGTGGTGCGCATTGTATGGGTGTGTGTTACATTACATTCACCAGTAGGAGTGAGAAAAACATCACGGGGTGGTGCGCATTGTATGGGTGTGTGTTGCATTACATTCACCAATAGGAGTGAGAAAAACATCACGGGGTGGTGCGCATTGTATGGGTGTTTGTTGGACTAGATTCACTAGTAGGAGTGAGAAAAACATCACGGGGTGGTGCGCAATGTATGGGTGTGTTTTGCATTAGATTCACTAGTAGGAGTGGAAAAACATCATGGGGTGGTGCGCAATGTATGGGTGTGTGTTACATTACATTCACTAGTAGGAGTGAGAAAAACATCACGGGGTGGTGCGCATTGTATGGGTGTGTTTTACATTACATTCACTAGTAGGAGTGAGAAAAACATGACGGGGTGGTGCGCATTGTATGGGTGTGTGTTACATTACATTCACTAGTAGCAGTGAGAAAAACATCACGTGGTGGTGCGCATTGTATGGGTGTGTGTTACATTACATTCACTAGTAGCAGTGAGAAAAACATCACGGGGTGGTGCGCATTGTATGGGTGTGTGTTACTTTACATTCACTAGTAGGAGTGAGAACAACATCACGGGGTGGTGCGCATTGTATGGGTGTGTGTTACATTACATTCACTAGTAGGAGTGAGAAAAACATCACGGGGTGGTGCGCATTGTATGGGTGTGTGTTACATTACATTCACTAGTAGGAGTGAGAAAAACATCACGGGGTGGTGCGCATTGTATGGGTGTGTGTTACATTACATTCACTAGTAGGAGTGAGAAAAACATCACGGGGTGGTGCGCATTGTATGGGTGTGTGTTACATTACATTCACTAGTAGGAGTGAGCAAATCATCACGGGGTGGTGCGCATTGCATGGGTGTGTGTTACATTACATTCACTAGTAGGAGTGAGAAAAACATCACGGGGTGGTGCGCATTGTATGGGTGTGTGTTACATTACATTCACTAGTAGGAGTGAGAAAAACATGACGGGGTGGTGCGCATTGTATGGGTGTGTGTTACATTACATTCACTAGTAGCAGTGAGAAAAACATCACGGGGTGGTGCGCATTGTATGGGTGTGTGGTACATTACATTCACTAGTAGCAATGAGAAAAACATCACGTGGTGGTGCGCATTGTATGGGTGTGTGTTACTTTAAATTCACTAGTAGGAGTGAGAACAACATCACGGGGTGGTGCGCATTGTATGGGTGTGTGTTACATTACATTCACTAGTAGGAGTGAGAAAAACATCACGGGGTGGTGCGCATTGTATGGGTGTGTGTTACATTACATTCACTAGTAGGAGTGAGAAAAACATCACGGGGTGGTGCGCATTGTATGGGTGTGTGTTACATTACATTCACTAGTAGGAGTGAGAAAAACATCACGGGGTGGTGCGCATTGTATGGGTGTGTGTTACATTACATTCACTAGTAAGAGTGAGCAAATCATCACGGGGTGGTGCGCATTGCATGGGTGTGTGTTACATTACATTCACTAGTAGGAGTGAGAAAAACATCACGGGGTCGTGCGCATTGTATGGGTGTGTGTTACATTACATTCACTAGTAGGAGTGAGAAAAACATCACGGGGTGGTGCGCATTGTATGGGTGTGTGTTACATTACATTCACTAGAAGGAGTGAGAAAAACATCACGGGGTGGTGCGCATTGTATGGGTGTGTGTTACATTACATTCACTAGTCGGAGTGAGAAAAACATCACGGGGTGGTGCGCACTGTATGGGTGTGTGTTACATTAGATTCACTAGTCGGAGTGAGAAAAACATCACGGGGTGGTGCGCATTGTATGGGTCTGTGTTACATTAGATTCACTAGTAGGAGTGAGAAAAACATCACGGGGTGGTGCGCATTGTATGGGTGTGTGTTACATTACATTCACCAGTAGGAGTGAGAAAAACATCACGGGGTGGTGCGCATTGTATGGGTGTGTGTTGCATTACATTCACCAATAGGAGTGAGAAAAACATCACGGGGTGGTGCGCATTGTATGGGTGTTTGTTGGACTAGATTCACTAGTAGGAGTGAGAAAACATCACGGGGTGGTGCGCATTGTATGGGTGTGTGTTACATTAGATTCACTAGCAGGAGTGAGAAAACATCACGGGGTGGTGCGCATTGTATGGGTGTGTGTTACATTACATTCACAAGTAGGAGTGAAAAAACATCACGGGGCGGTGCGCATTGTATGGGTGTGTGTTACATTACTTGCACTAGTAGGAGTGAGAAAAACATCACGGGGCGGTGCGCATTGTATGGGTGTGTGTTACATTACTTGCACTAGTAGGAGTGAGAAAAACATCACGAGGCGGTTTGCATTGTATGGGTGTGTGTTACCTTACTTTCACTAGCAGGAGTGAGAAAAACATCACGGGGCGGTGCGTATTGTATGGGTGTGTGTTACATTAGATTCACTAGCAGGAGTGAGAAAACATCACGGGGTGGTGCGCATTGTATGGGTGTGTGTTACATTAGATTCACTAGTAGGAGTGAGAAAAACATCAGGGGGTGGTGCGCATTGTATGGGTGGGTCTTACATGAGATTCACTAGTAGGAGTGAGAAAACATCACGGGGTGGTGCGCATTGTATGGGTGTGTGTTACATGAGATTTACTAGTAGGAGTGAGAAAAACATCACGGGGTGGTGCCCATTGTATGGGTGTGTGTTACATTAGATTCACTAGTAGGAGTGAGAAAAACATCACAGGGTGGTGCGCATTGTATGGGTGTGTGTTACATTACATTCACTAGTAGGAGTGAGAAAAACATCACGGGGTGGTGCGCATTGTATGGGTGTGTGTTGCATTACATTCACTAGTAGGAGTGAGAAAAACATCACGGGGTAGTGCGCATTGTATGGGTGTGTGTTACATTACATTCACTAGTAGGAGTGAGAAAAACATCACGGGGTGGTGCGCATTGTATGGGTGTGTGTTACATTACATTCACTAGTAGGAGTGAGAAAAACATCACGGGGTGGTGCGCATTGTATGGGTGTGTGTTACATTACATTCACTAGTAGGAGTGAGAAAAACATCACGGGGTGGTGCGCATTGTATGGGTGTGTGTTACATTACATTCACTAGTAGGAGTGAGAAAAACATCACGGGGTGGTGCGCATTGTATGGGTGTGTGTTACATTACATTCACTAGTAGGAGTGAGAAAAACATCACGGGGTGGTGCGCATTGTATGGGTGTGTGTTACATTACATTCACTAGTAGGAGTGAGAAAAACATCACGGGGTGGTGCGCATTGTATGAGTGTGTGTTACATTACATTCACTAGTAGGAGTGAGAAAAACATCACGGGGTGGTGCGCATTGTATGGGTGTGTGTTACATTAGATTCACTAGTAGGAGTGAGAAAAATATCACGGGGTGGTGCGCATTGTATGGGTGTGTCTTACATGAGATTCACTAGTAGGAGTGAGAAAACATCACGGGGTGGTGCGCATTGTATGGGTGTGTGTTACATGAGATTTACTAGTAGGAGTGAGAAAAACATCACGGGGTGGTGCCCATTGTATGGGTGTGTGTTACATTAGATTCACTAGTAGGAGTGAGAAAAACATCACGGGGTGGTGCGCATTGTATGGGTGTGTGTTACATTACATTCACTAGTAGGAGTGAGAAAAACATCACGGGGTGGTGCGCATTGTATGGGTGTGTGTTACATTACATTCACTAGTAGGACTGAGAAAAACATCACGGTGCGGTGCGCATTGTATGGGTGTGTGTTACATTACTTTCACTAGTAGGAGTGAGAAAAACATCACGGGGCGGTGCGCATTGTATGGGTGTGTGTTACATTACTTTCAGTAGTAGGAGTGAGAAAAACATCATGGGGTGGTGCGCACTGTATGGGTGTGTGTTACATTACATTCACTAGTCGGAGTGAGAAAAACATCACGGGGTGATGCGCACTGTATAGGTGTGTGTGTTAGTTTAGATTCACTTGTAGCAGTGAGAAAAACATCACGGGGTGGTGCGCACTGTATGGGTGTGTGTTACATTACATTCACTAGTAGGAGTGAGAAAAACATGACGGAGTGGTGCGCATTGTATGGGTGTGTGTTACATTACATTCACTAGTAGGAGTGAGAAAAACATCACGGGGTGGTGCGCATTGTATGGGTGTGTGTTACATTACATTCACTAGTAGCAGTGAGAAAAACATCACGGGGTGGTGCGCATTGTATGGGTGTGTGTTACTTTACATTCACTAGTCGGAGTGAGAAAAACATCACGGGGTGGTGCGCATTGTATGGGTCTGTGTTACATTAGATTCACTAGTAGGAGTGAGAAAAACATCACGGGGTGGTGTGCATTGTATGGGTGTGTGTTACATTACATTCACCAGTAGGAGTGAGAAAAACATCACGGCGTGGTGCGCATTGTATGGGTGTGTGTTGCATTACATTCACCAATAGGAGTGAGAAAAACAGCACGGGGTGGTGCGCATTGTATGGGTGTTTGTTGCACTAGATTCACTAGTAGGAGTGAGAAAAACATCACGGGGTGGTGCGCAATGTATGGGTGTGTTTTGCATTAGATTCACTAGTAGGAGTGAGAAAAACATCACGGGGTGGTGCGCAATGTATGGGTGTGTGTTACATTACATTCACTAGTAGGAGTGAGAAAAACATCACGGGGTGGTGCGCATTGTATGGGTGTGTGTTACATTACATTCACTAGTAGGAGTGAGAAAAACATCACGGGGTGGTGCGCATTGTATGGGTGTGTGTTACATTACATTCACTAGTAGGAGTGAGAAAAACATCACAGGGTGGTGCGCATTGTATGGGTGTGTGTTACATTACATTCACTAGTAGGAGTGAGAAAAACATCACGGGGTGGTGCGCATTGTATGGGTGTGTGTTGCATTACATTCACTAGTAGGAGTGAGAAAAACATCACGGGGTAGTGCGCATTGTATGGGTGTGTGTTACATTACATTCACTAGTAGGAGTGAGAAAAACATCACGGGGTGGTGCGCATTGTATGGGTGTGTGTTACATTACATTCACTAGTAGGAGTGAGAAAAACATCACGGGGTGGTGCGCATTGTATGGGTGTGTGTTACATTACATTCACTAGTAGGAGTGAGAAAAACATCACGGGGTGGTGCGCATTGTATGGGTGTGTGTTACATTACATTCACTAGTAGGAGTGAGAAAAACATCACGGGGTGGTGCGCATTGTATGGGTGTGTGTTACATTACATTCACTAGTAGGAGTGAGAAAAACATCACGGGGTGGTGCGCATTGTATGAGTGTGTGTTACATTACATTCACTAGTAGGAGTGAGAAAAACATCACGGGGTGGTGCGCATTGTATGGGTGTGTGTTACATTAGATTCACTAGTAGGAGTGAGAAAAATATCACGGGGTGGTGCGCATTGTATGGGTGTGTCTTACATGAGATTCACTAGTAGGAGTGAGAAAACATCACGGGGTGGTGCGCATTGTATGGGTGTGTGTTACATGAGATTTACTAGTAGGAGTGAGAAAAACATCACGGGGTGGTGCCCATTGTATGGGTGTGTGTTACATTAGATTCACTAGTAGGAGTGAGAAAAACATCACGGGGTGGTGCGCATTGTATGGGTGTGTGTTACATTACATTCACTAGTAGGAGTGAGAAAAACATCACGGGGTGGTGCGCATTGTATGGGTGTGTGTTACATTACATTCACTAGTAGGACTGAGAAAAACATCACGGTGCGGTGCGCATTGTATGGGTGTGTGTTACATTACTTTCACTAGTAGGAGTGAGAAAAACATCACGGGGCGGTGCGCATTGTATGGGTGTGTGTTACATTACTTTCAGTAGTAGGAGTGAGAAAAACATCATGGGGTGGTGCGCACTGTATGGGTGTGTGTTACATTACATTCACTAGTCGGAGTGAGAAAAACATCACGGGGTGGTGCGCACTGTATAGGTGTGTGTGTTAGTTTAGATTCACTTGTAGCAGTGAGAAAAACATCACGGGGTGGTGCGCACTGTATGGGTGTGTGTTACATTACATTCACTAGTAGGAGTGAGAAAAACATCATGGGGTGGTGCGCACTGTATGGGTGTGTGTTACATTACATTCACTAGTCGGAGTGAGAAAAACATCACGGGGTGGTGCGCACTGTATGGGTGTGTGTTACATTAGATTCACTAGTCGGAGTGAGAAAAACATCACGGGGTGGTGCGCATTGTATGGGTCTGTGTTACATTAGATTCACTAGTAGGAGTGAGAAAAACATCACGGGGTGGTGCGCATTGTATGGGTGTGTGTTACATTACATTCACCAGTAGGAGTGAGAAAAACATCACGGGGTGGTGCGCATTGTATGGGTGTGTGTTGCATTACATTCACCAATAGGAGTGAGAAAAACATCACGGGGTGGTGCGCATTGTATGGGTGTTTGTTGGACTAGATTCACTAGTAGGAGTGAGAAAAACATCACGGGGTGGTGCGCAATGTATGGGTGTGTTTTGCATTAGATTCACTAGTAGGAGTGGAAAAACATCATGGGGTGGTGCGCAATGTATGGGTGTGTGTTACATTACATTCACTAGTAGGAGTGAGAAAAACATCACGGGGTGGTGCGCATTGTATGGGTGTGTTTTACATTACATTCACTAGTAGGAGTGAGAAAAACATGACGGGGTGGTGCGCATTGTATGGGTGTGTGTTACATTACATTCACTAGTAGCAGTGAGAAAAACATCACGTGGTGGTGCGCATTGTATGGGTGTGTGTTACATTACATTCACTAGTAGCAGTGAGAAAAACATCACGGGGTGGTGCGCATTGTATGGGTGTGTGTTACTTTACATTCACTAGTAGGAGTGAGAACAACATCACGGGGTGGTGCGCATTGTATGGGTGTGTGTTACATTACATTCACTAGTAGGAGTGAGAAAAACATCACGGGGTGGTGCGCATTTTATGGGTGTGTGTTACATTACATTCACTAGTAGGAGTGAGAAAAACATCACGGGGTGGTGCGCATTGTATGGGTGTGTGTTACATTACATTCACTAGTAGGAGTGAGAAAAACATCACGGGGTGGTGCGCATTGTATGGGTGTGTGTTACATTACATTCACTAGTAGGAGTGAGCAAATCATCACGGGGTGGTGCGCATTGCATGGGTGTGTGTTACATTACATTCACTAGTAGGAGTGAGAAAAACATCACGGGGTGGTGCGCATTGTATGGGTGTGTGTTACATTACATTCACTAGTAGCAGTGAGAAAAACATCACGGGGTGGTGCGCATTGTATGGGTGTGTGGTACATTACATTCACTAGTAGCAATGAGAAAAACATCACGTGGTGGTGCGCATTGTATGGGTGTGTGTTACTTTAAATTCACTAGTAGGAGTGAGAACAACATCACGGGGTGGTGCGCATTGTATGGGTGTGTGTTACATTACATTCACTAGTAGGAGTGAGAAAAACATCACGGGGTGGTGCGCATTGTATGGGTGTGTGTTACATTACATTCACTAGTAGGAGTGAGAAAAACATCACGGGGTGGTGCGCATTGTATGGGTGTGTGTTACATTACATTCACTAGTAGGAGTGAGAAAAACATCACGGGGCGGTGCGCATTGTATGGGTGTGTGTTACATTACATTCACTAGTAAGAGTGAGCAAATCATCACGGGGTGGTGCGCATTGCATGGGTGTGTGTTACATTACATTCACTAGTAGGAGTGAGAAAAACATCACGGGGTCGTGCGCATTGTATGGGTGTGTGTTACATTACATTCACTAGTAGGAGTGAGAAAAACATCACGGGGTGGTGCGCATTGTATGGGTGTGTGTTACATTACATTCACTAGAAGGAGTGAGAAAAACATCACGGGGTGGTGCGCATTGTATGGGTGTGTGTTACATTACATTCACTAGTCGGAGTGAGAAAAACATCACGGGGTGGTGCGCACTGTATGGGTGTGTGTTACATTAGATTCACTAGTCGGAGTGAGAAAAACATCACGGGGTGGTGCGCATTGTATGGGTCTGTGTTACATTAGATTCACTAGTAGGAGTGAGAAAAACATCACGGGGTGGTGCGCATTGTATGGGTGTGTGTTACATTACATTCACCAGTAGGAGTGAGAAAAACATCACGGGGTGGTGCGCATTGTATGGGTGTGTGTTGCATTACATTCACCAATAGGAGTGAGAAAAACATCACGGGGTGGTGCGCATTGTATGGGTGTTTGTTGGACTAGATTCACTAGTAGGAGTGAGAAAACATCACGGGGTGGTGCGCATTGTATGGGTGTGTGTTACATTAGATTCACTAGCAGGAGTGAGAAAACATCACGGGGTGGTGCGCATTGTATGGGTGTGTGTTACATTACATTCACAAGTAGGAGTGAAAAAACATCACGGGGCGGTGCGCATTGTATGGGTGTGTGTTACATTACTTGCACTAGTAGGAGTGAGAAAAACATCACGGGGCGGTGCGCATTGTATGGGTGTGTGTTACATTACTTGCACTAGTAGGAGTGAGAAAAACATCACGAGGCGGTTTGCATTGTATGGGTGTGTGTTACCTTACTTTCACTAGCAGGAGTGAGAAAAACATCACGGGGCGGTGCGCATTGTATGGGTGTGTGTTACATTAGATTCACTAGCAGGAGTGAGAAAACATCACGGGGTGGTGCGCATTGTATGGGTGTGTGTTACATTAGATTCACTAGTAGGAGTGAGAAAAACATCACGGGGTGGTGCGCATTGTATGGGTGGGTCTTACATGAGATTCACTAGTAGGAGTGAGAAAACATCACGGGGTGGTGCGCATTGTATGGGTGTGTGTTACATGAGATTTACTAGTAGGAGTGAGAAAAACATCACGGGGTGGTGCCCATTGTATGGGTGTGTGTTACATTAGATTCACTAGTAGGAGTGAGAAAAACATCACAGGGTGGTGCGCATTGTATGGGTGTGTGTTACATTACATTCACTAGTAGGAGTGAGAAAAACATCACGGGGTGGTGCGCATTGTATGGGTGTGTGTTGCATTACATTCACTAGTAGGAGTGAGAAAAACATCACGGGGTAGTGCGCATTGTATGGGTGTGTGTTACATTACATTCACTAGTAAGAGTGAGAAAAACATCACGGGGTGGTGCGCATTGTATGGGTGTGTGTTACATTACATTCACTAGTAGGAGTGAGAAAAACATCACGGGGTGGTGCGCATTGTATGGGTGTGTGTTACATTACATTCACTAGTAGGAGTGAGAAAAACATCACGGGGTGGTGCGCATTGTATGGGTGTGTGTTACATTACATTCACTAGTAGGAGTGAGAAAAACATCACGGGGTGGTGCGCATTGTATGGGTGTGTGTTACATTACATTCACTAGTAGGAGTGAGAAAAACATCACGGGGTGGTGCGCATTGTATGAGTGTGTGTTACATTACATTCACTAGTAGGAGTGAGAAAAACATCACGGGGTGGTGCGCATTGTATGGGTGTGTGTTACATTAGATTCACTAGTAGGAGTGAGAAAAATATCACGGGGTGGTGCGCATTGTATGGGTGTGTCTTACATGAGATTCACTAGTAGGAGTGAGAAAACATCACGGGGTGGTTCGCATTGTATGGGTGTGTGTTACATTACATTCACTAGTAGGACTGAGAAAAACATCACGGTGCGGTGCGCATTGTATGGGTGTGTGTTACATTACTTTCACTAGTAGGAGTGAGAAAAACATCACGGGGCGGTGCGCATTGTATGGGTGTGTGTTACATTACTTTCAGTAGTAGGAGTGAGAAAAACATCATGGGGTGGTGCGCACTGTGTGGGTGTGAGTTACATTACATTCACTAGTCGGAGTGAGAAAAACATCACGGGGTGGTGCGCACTGTATGGGTGTGTGTGTTAGTTTAGATTCACTTGTAGCAGTGAGAAAAACATCACGGGGTGGTGCGCACTGTATGGGTGTGTGTTACATTACATTCACTAGTAGGAGTGAGAAAAACATCATGGGGTGGTGCTCACTGTATGGGTGTGTGTTACATTACATTCACTAGTCGGAGTGAGAAAAACATCACGGGGTGGTGCGCACTGTACGGGTGTGTGTTACATTAGATTCACTAGTCGGAGTGAGAAAAACATCACGGGGTGGTGCGCATTGTATGGGTCTGTGTTACATTAGATTCACTAGTAGGAGTGAGAAAAACATCACGGGGTGGTGCGCATTGTATGGGTGTGTGTTACATTACATTCACCAGTAGGAGTGAGAAAAACATCACGGGGTGGTGCGCATTGTATGGGTGTGTGTTGCATTACATTCACCAATAGGAGTGAGAAAAACATCACGGGGTGGTGCGCATTGTATGGGTGTTTGTTGGACTAGATTCACTAGTAGGAGTGAGAAAAACATCACGGGGTGGTGCGCAATGTATGGGTGTGTTTTGCATTAGATTCACTAGTAGGAGTGGAAAAACATCACGGGGTGGTGCGCAATGTATGGGTGTGTGTTACATTACATTCACTAGTAGGAGTGAGAAAAACATCACGGGGTGGTGCGCATTGTATGGGTGTGTTTTACATTACATTCACTAGTAGGAGTGAGAAAAACATGACGGGGTGGTGCGCATTGTATGGGTGTGTGTTACATTACATTCACTAGTAGCAGTGAGAAAAACATCACGTGGTGGTGCGCATTGTATGGGTGTGTGTTACATTACATTCACTAGTAGCAGTGAGAAAAACATCACGGGGTGGTGCGCATTGTATGGGTGTGTGTTACTTTACATTCACTAGTAGGAGTGAGAACAACATCACGGGGTGGTGCGCATTGTATGGGTGTGTGTTACATTACATTCACTAGTAGGAGTGAGAAAAACATCACGGGGTGGTGCGCATTGTATGGGTGTGTGTTACATTACATTCACTAGTAGGAGTGAGAAAAACATCACGGGGTGGTGCGCATTGTATGGGTGTGTGTTACATTACATTCACTAGTAGGAGTGAGAAAAACATGACGGGGTGGTGCGCATTGTATGGGTGTGTGTTACATTACATTCACTAGTAGCAGTGAGAAAAACATGACGGGGTGGTGCGCATTGTATGGGTGTGTGTTACATTACATTCACTAGTAGCAGTGAGAAAAACATCACGGGGTGGTGCGCATTGTATGGGTGTGTGTTACTTTACATTCACTAGTAGGAGTGAGAACAACATCACGGGGTGGTGCGCATTGTATGGGTGTGTGTTACATTACATTCACTAGTAGGAGTGAGAAAAACATCACGGGGTGGGGCGCATTGAATGGGTGTGTGTTACATTACATTCACTAGTAGGAGTGAGAAAAACATCACGGGGTGGTGCGCATTGTATGGGTGTGTGTTACATTACATTCACTAGTAGGAGTGAGAAAAACATCACGGGGTGGTGCGCATTGTATGGGTGTGTGTTACATTACATTCACTAGTAGGAGTGAGCAAATCATCACGGGGTGGTGCGCATTGTATGGGTGTGTGTTACATTACATTCACTAGTAGGAGTGAGAAAAACATCACGGGGTGGTGCGCATTGTATGGGTGTGTGTTACATTACATTCACTAGTAGGAGTGAGAAAAACATGACGGAGTGGTGCGCATTGTATGGGTGTGTGTTACATTACATTCACTAGTAGCAGTGAGAAAAACATCACGGGGTGGTGCGCATTGTATGGGTGTGTGTTACATTACATTCACTAGTAGCAGTGAGAAAAACATCACGGGGTGGTGCGCATTGTATGGGTGTGTGTTACTTTACATTCACTAGTAGGAGTGAGAAAAACATCACGGGGTGGTGCGCATTGTATGGGTGTGTGTTACATTACATTCACTAGTAGGAGTGAGGAAAACATCACGGGGTGGTGCGCATTGTATGGGTGTGTTACATTACATTCACTAGTAGCAGTGAGAAAAACATCATGGGGTGGTGCGCACTGTATGGGTGTGTGTTACATTACATTCACTAGTCGGAGTGAGAAAAACATCACGGGGTGGTGCGCACTGTATGGGTGTGTGTTACATTAGATTCACTAGTCGGAGTGAGAAAAACATCACGGGGTGGTGCGCATTGTATGGGTCTGTGTTACATTAGATTCACTAGTAGGAGTGAGAAAAACATCACGGGGTGGTGTGCATTGTATGCGTGTGTGTTACATTACATTCACCAGTAGGAGTGAGAAAAACATCACGGCGTGGTGCGCATTGTATGGGTGTGTGTTGCATTACTTTCACCAATAGGAGTGAGAAAAACAGCACGGGGTGGTGCGCATTGTATGGGTGTTTGTTGCACTAGATTCACTAGTAGGAGTGAGAAAAACATCACGGGGTGGTGCGCAATGTATGGGTGTGTTTTGCATTAGATTCACTAGTAGGAGTGAGAAAAACATCACGGGGTGGTGCGCAATGTATGGGTGTGTGTTACATTACATTCACTAGTAGGAGTGAGAAAAACATCACGGGGTGGTGCGCATTGTATGGGTGTGTGTTACATTACATTCACTAGTAGGAGTGAGAAAAACATCACGGGGTGGTGCGCATTGTATGGGTGTGTGTTACATTACATTCACTAGTAGGAGTGAGAAAAACATCACGGGGTGGTGCGCATTGTATGGGTGTGTGTTGCATTACATTCACTAGTAGGAGTGAGAAAAACATCACGGGGTGGTGCGCATTGTATGGGTGTGTGTTACATTACATTCACTAGTAGGAGAGAGAAAAACATCACGGGGTGGCGCGCATTGTATGGGTGTGTGTTACATTACATTCACTAGTAGGAGTGAGAAAAACATGACGGGGTGGTGCGCATTGTATGGGTGTGTGTTGCATTACATTCACTAGTAGGAGTGAGAAAAACATCATGGGGTGGTGCGCATTGTATGGGTGTGTGTTACATTACATTCACTAGTAGGAGAGAGAAAAACATCACGGGGTGGTGCGCATTGTATGGGTGTGTGTTGCATTACATTCACTAGTAGGAGTGAGAAAAACATCACGGGGTGGTGCGCATTGTATGGGTGTGTGTTACATTACATTCACTAGTAGGAGAGAGAAAAACATCACGGGGTGGCGCGCATTGTATGGGTGTGTGTTACATTACATTCACTAGTAGGAGTGAGAAAAACATGACGGGGTGGTGCGCATTGTATGGGTGTGTGTTACATTACATTCACTAGGAGCAGTGAGAAAAACATCACGGGGTGGTGCGCATTGTATGGGTGTGTGTTACATTACATTCACTAGTAGGAGTGAGAAAAACATCACGGGGTGGTGCGCATTGTATGGGTGTGTGTTGCATTACATTCACTAGTAGGAGTGAGAAAAACATCACAGGGTGGTGCGCATTGTATGGGTGTGTGTTACATTACATTCACTAGTAGGAGTGAGAAAAACATCACGGGGTGGTGCGCATTGTATGGGTGTGTGTTACATTACATTCACCAGTAGGAGTGAGAAAAACATGACGGGGTGGTGCGCATTGTATGGGTGTTTGTTGCACTAGATTCACTAGTAGGAGTGAGAAAAACATCACGGGGTGGTGCGCAATGTATGGGTGTGTTTTGCATTAGATTCACTAGTAGGAGTGAGAAAAACATCACGGGGTGGTGCGCAATGTATGGGTGTGTGTTACATTACATTCACTAGTAGGAGTGAGAAAAACATCACGGGGTGGTGCGCATTGTATGGGTGTGTGTTACATTACATTCACTAGTAGGAGTGAGAAAAACATCACGGGGTGGTGCGCATTGTATGGGTGTGTGTTACATTACATTCACTAGTAGGAGTGAGAAAAACATCACGGTGTGGTGCGCATTGTATGGGTGTGTGTTACATTACATTCACTAGTAGGAGTGAGAAAAACATCACGGGGTGGTGCGCATTGTATGGGTGTGTGTTGCATTACATTCACTAGTAGGAGTGAGAAAAACATCACAGGGTGGTGCGCATTGTATGGGTGTGTGTTACATTACATTCACTAGTAGGAGTGAGAAAAACATCACGGGGTGGTGCGCATTGTATGGGTGTGTGTTACATTACATTCACTAGTAGTAGTGAGAAAAACATGACGGGGTGGTGCGCATTGTATGGGTGTGTGTTACATTACATTCACTAGTAGCAGTGAGAAAAACATCACGGGGTGGTGCGCATTGTATGGGTGTGTGTTACATTACATTCACTAGTAGCAGTGAGAAAAACATCACGGGGTGGTGCGCAATGTATGGGTGTGTGTTACATTACATTCACTAGTAGGAGTGAGAAAAACATCACGGGGTGGTGCGCATTGTATGGGTGTGTGTTACATTACATTCACTAGTAGGAGTGAGAAAAACATCACGGGGTGGTGCGCATTGTATGGGTGTGTGTTACATTACATTCACTAGTAGGAGTGAGAAAAACATCACGGGGTGGTGCGCATTGTATGGGTGTGTGTTACATTACATTCACTAGTAGGAGTGAGAAAAACATCACGGGGTGGTGCGCATTGTATGGGTGTGTGTTGCATTACATTCACTAGTAGGAGTGAGAAAAACATCACAGGGTGGTGCGCATTGTATGGGTGTGTGTTACATTACATTCACTAGTAGGAGTGAGAAAAACATCACGGGGTGGTGCGCATTGTATGGGTGTGTGTTACATTACATTCACTAGTAGGAGTGAGAAAAACATGACGGGGTGGTGCGCATTGTATGGGTGTGTGTTACATTACATTCACTAGTAGCAGTGAGAAAAACATCACGGGGTGGTGCGCATTGTATGGGTGTGTGTTACATTACATTCACTAGTAGCAGTGAGAAAAACATCACGGGGTGGTGCGCAATGTATGGGTGTGTGTTACATTACATTCACTAGTAGGAGTGAGAAAAACATCACGGGGTGGTGCGCATTGTATGGGTGTGTGTTACATTACATTCACTAGTAGGAGTGAGAAAAACATCACGGGGTGGTGCGCATTGTATGGGTGTGTGTTACATTACATTCACTAGTAGGAGTGAGAAAAACATCACGGGGTGGTGCGCATTGTATGGGTGTGTGTTACATTACATTCACTAGTAGGAGTGAGAAAAACATCACGGGGTGGTGCGCATTGTATGGGTGTGTGTTGCATTACATTCACTAGTAGGAGTGAGAAAAACATCACGGGGTGGTGCGCATTGTATGGGTGTGTGTTACATTACATTCACTAGTAGGAGTGAGAAAAACATCACGGGGTGGTGCGCATTGTATGGGTGTGTGTTGCATTACATTCACTAGTAGGAGTGAGAAAAACATCACAGGGTGGTGCGCATTGTATGGGTGTGTGTTACATTACATTCACTAGTAGGAGTGAGAAAAACATCACGGGGTGGTGCGCATTGTATGGCTGTGTGTTACATTACATTCACTAGTAGGAGTGAGAAAAACATCACGGAGTGGTGCGCATTGTATGGGTGTGTGTTACACTAGATTCACTAGTAGCAGTGAGAAAAACAACACGGGGTGGTGCGCACTGTATGGGTGTGTGTGTTAGTTTAGATTCACTTGTAGCAGTGAGAAAAACATCACGGGGTGGTGCGCACTGTATGGGTGTGTGTTACATTACATTCACTAGTAGGAGTGAGAAAAACATCATGGGGTGGTGCGCACTGTATGGGTGTGTGTTACATTAGATTCACTAGTCGGAGTGAGAAAAACATCACGGGGTGGTGCGCATTGTATGGGTCTGTGTTACATTAGATTCACTAGTAGGAGTGAGAAAAACATCACGGGGTGGTGTGCATTGTATGGGTGTGTGTTACATTACATTCACCAGTAGGAGTGAGAAAAACATCACGGGGTGGTGCGCATTGTATGGGTGTGTGTTGCATTACATTCACCAATAGGAGTGAGAAAAACATCACGGGGTGGTGCGCATTGTATGGGTGTTTGTTGCACTAGATTCACTAGTAGGAGTGAGAAAAACATCACGTGGTGGTGCGCAATGTATGGGTGTGTTTTGCATTAGATTCACTAGTAGGAGTGAGAAAAACATCACGGGGTGGTGCGCAATGTATGGGTGTGTGTTACATTACATTCACTAGTAGGAGTGAGAAAAACATCACGGGGTGGTGCGCATTGTATGGGTGTGTGTTACATTACATTCACTAGTAGCAGTGAGAAAAACATCACGGGGTGGTGCGCAATGTATGGGTGTGTGTTACATTACATTCACTAGTAGGAGTGAGAAAAACATGACGGGGTGGTGCGCATTGTATGGGTGTGTGTTACATTACATTCACTAGTAGCAGTGAGAAAAACATCACGGGGTGGTGCGCATTGTATGGGTGTGTGTTACATTACATTCACTAGTAGCAGCGAGAAAAACATCACGGGGTGGTGCGCAATGTATGGGTGTGTGTTACATTACATTCACTAGTAGGAGTGAGAAAAACATCACGGGGTGGTGCGCATTGTATGGGTGTGTGTTACATTACATTCACTAGTAGGAGTGAGAAAAACATCACGGGGTGGTGCGCATTGTATGGGTGTGTGTTACATTACATTCACTAGTAGGAGTGAGAAAAACATCACGGGGTGGTGCGCATTGTATGGGTGTGTGTTACATTACATTCACTAGTAGGAGTGAGAAAAACATCACGGGGTGGTGCGCATTGTATGGGTGTGTGTTGCATTACATTCACTAGTAGGAGTGAGAAAAGCATCACGGGGTGGTGCGCATTGTATGGGTGTGTGTTACATTACATTCACTAGTAGGAGTGAGAAAAACATCACGGGGTGGTGCGCATTGTATGGGTGTGTGTTGCATTACATTCACTAGTAGGAGTGAGAAAAACATCACAGGGTGGTGCGCATTGTATGGGTGTGTGTTACATTACATTCACTAGTAGGAGTGAGAAAAACATCACGGGGTGGTGCGCATTGTATGGGTGTGTGTTACATTACATTCACTAGTAGGAGTGAGAAAAACATGACGGGGTGGTGCGCATTGTATGGGTGTGTGTTACATTACATTCACTAGTAGCAGTGAGAAAAACATCACGGGGTGGTGCGCATTGTATGGGTGTGTGTTACATTACATTCACTAGTAGCAGTGAGAAAAACATCACGGGGTGGTGCGCATTGTATGGGTGTGTGTTACATTACATTCACTAGTAGGAGTGAGAACAACATCACGGGGTGGTGCGCATTGTATGGGTGTGTGTTACATTACATTCACTAGTAGGAGTGAGAAAAACATCACGGGGTGGTGCGCATTGTATGGGTGTGTGTTACACTAGATTCACTAGTAGCAGTGAGAAAAACAACACGGGGTGGTGCGCACTGTATGGGTGTGTGTGTTAGTTTAGATTCACTTGTAGCAGTGAGAAAAACATGACGGGGTGGTGCGCACTGTATGGGTGTGTGTTACATTACATTCACTAGTAGGAGTGAGAAGAACATCATGGGGTGGTGCGCCCTGTATGGGTGTGTGTTACATTACATTCACTAGTCGGAGTGAGAAAAACATCACGGGGTGGTGCGCACTGTATGGGTGTGTGTTACATTAGATTCACTAGTCGGAGTGAGAAAAACATCACGGGGTGGTGCGCATTGTATGGGTGGTTGTTGGACTAGATTCACTAGTAGGAGTGAGAAAAACATCACGGGGTGGTGCGCAATGTATGGGTGTGTTTTGCATTAGATTCACTAGTAGGAGTGGAAAAACATCACGGGGTGGTGCGCAATGTATGGGTGTGTGTTACATTACATTCACTAGTAGGAGTGAGAAAAATATCACGGGGTGGTGCGCATTGTATGGGTGTGTGTTACATTACATTCACCAGTAGGAGTGAGAAAAACATGACGGGGTGGTGCGCATTGTATGGGTGTTTGTTGCACTAGATTCACTAGTAGGAGTGAGAAAAACATCACGGGGTGGTGCGCAATGTATGGGTGTGTTTTGCATTAGATTCACTAGTAGGAGTGAGAAAAACATCACGGGGTGGTGCGCAATGTATGGGTGTGTGTTACATTACATTCACTAGTAGGAGTGAGAAAAACATCACGGGGTGGTGCGCATTGTATGGGTGTGTGTTACATTACATTCACTAGTAGGAGTGAGAAAAACATCACGGGGTGGTGCGCATTGTATGGGTGTGTGTTACATTACATTCACTAGTAGGAGTGAGAAAAACATCACGGTGTGGTGCGCATTGTATGGGTGTGTGTTACATTACATTCACTAGTAGGAGTGAGAAAAACATCACGGGGTGGTGCGCATTGTATGGGTGTGTGTTGCATTACATTCACTAGTAGGAGTGAGAAAAACATCACAGGGTGGTGCGCATTGTATGGGTGTGTGTTACATTACATTCACTAGTAGGAGTGAGAAAAACATCACGGGGTGGTGCGCATTGTATGGGTGTGTGTTACATTACATTCACTAGTAGTAGTGAGAAAAACATGACGGGGTGGTGCGCATTGTATGGGTGTGTGTTACATTACATTCACTAGTAGCAGTGAGAAAAACATCACGGGGTGGTGCGCATTGTATGGGTGTGTGTTACATTACATTCACTAGTAGCAGTGAGAAAAACATCACGGGGTGGTGCGCAATGTATGGGTGTGTGTTACATTACATTCACTAATAGGAGTGAGAAAAACATCACGGGGTGGTGCGCATTGTATGGGTGTGTGTTACATTACATTCACTAGTAGGAGTGAGAAAAACATCACGGGGTGGTGCGCATTGTATGGGTGTGTGTTACATTACATTCACTAGTAGGAGTGAGAAAAACATCACGGGGTGGTGCGCATTGTATGGGTGTGTGTTACATTACATTCACTAGTAGGAGTGAGAAAAACATCACGGGGTGGTGCGCATTGTATGGGTGTGTGTTGCATTACATTCACTAGTAGGAGTGAGAAAAACATCACAGGGTGGTGCGCATTGTATGGGTGTGTGTTACATTACATTCACTAGTAGGAGTGAGAAAAACATCACGGGGTGGTGCGCATTGTATGGGTGTGTGTTACATTACATTCACTAGTAGGAGTGAGAAAAACATGACGGGGTGGTGCGCATTGTATGGGTGTGTGTTACATTACATTCACTAGTAGCAGTGAGAAAAACATCACGGGGTGGTGCGCATTGTATGGGTGTGTGTTACATTACATTCACTAGTAGCAGTGAGAAAAACATCACGGGGTGGTGCGCAATGTATGGGTGTGTGTTACATTACATTCACTAGTAGGAGTGAGAAAAACATCACGGGGTGGTGCGCATTGTATGGGTGTGTGTTACATTACATTCACTAGTAGGAGTGAGAAAAACATCACGGGGTGGTGCGCATTGTATGGGTGTGTGTTACATTACATTCACTAGTAGGAGTGAGAAAAACATCACGGGGTGGTGCGCATTGTATGGGTGTGTGTTACATTACATTCACTAGTAGGAGTGAGAAAAACATCACGGGGTGGTGCGCATTGTATGGGTGTGTGTTGCATTACATTCACTAGTAGGAGTGAGAAAAACATCACGGGGTGGTGCGCATTGTATGGGTGTGTGTTGCATTACATTCACTAGTAGGAGTGAGAAAAACATCACAGGGTGGTGCGCATTGTATGGGTGTGTGTTACATTACATTCACTAGTAGGAGTGAGAAAAACATCACGGGGTGGTGCGCATTGTATGGCTGTGTGTTACATTACATTCACTAGTAGGAGTGAGAAAAACATCACGGAGTGGTGCGCATTGTATGGGTGTGTGTTACACTAGATTCACTAGTAGCAGTGAGAAAAACAACACGGGGTGGTGCGCACCGTATGGGTGTGTGTGTTAGTTTAGATTCACTTGTAGCAGTGAGAAAAACATCACGGGGTGGTGCGCACTGTATGGGTGTGTGTTACATTACATTCACTAGTAGGAGTGAGAAAAACATCATGGGGTGGTGCGCACTGTATGGGTGTGTGTTACATTAGATTCACTAGTCGGAGTGAGAAAAACATCACGGGGTGGTGCGCATTGTATGGGTCTGTGTTACATTAGATTCACTAGTAGGAGTGAGAAAAACATCACGGGGTGGTGTGCATTGTATGGGTGTGTGTTACATTACATTCACCAGTAGGAGTGAGAAAAACATCACGGGGTGGTGCGCATTGTATGGGTGTGTGTTGCATTACATTCACCAATAGGAGTGAGAAAAACATCACGGGGTGGTGCGCATGGTATGGGTGTTTGTTGCACTAGATTCACTAGTAGGAGTGAGAAAAACATCACGTGGTGGTGCGCAATGTATGGGTGTGTTTTGCATTAGATTCACTAGTAGGAGTGAGAAAAACATCACGGGGTGGTGCGCAATGTATGGGTGTGTGTTACATTACATTCACTAGTAGGAGTGAGAAAAACATCACGGGGTGGTGCGCATTGTATGGGTGTGTGTTACATTACATTCACTAGTAGCAGTGAGAAAAACATCACGGGGTGGTGCGCAATGTATGGGTGTGTGTTACATTACATTCACTAGTAGGAGTGAGAAAAACATGACGGGGTGGTGCGCATTGTATGGGTGTGTGTTACATTACATTCACTAGTAGCAGTGAGAAAAACATCACGGGGTGGTGCGCATTGTATGGGTGTGTGTTACATTACATTCACTAGTAGCAGCGAGAAAAACATCACGGGGTGGTGCGCAATGTATGGGTGTGTGTTACATTACATTCACTAGTAGGAGTGAGAAAAACATCACGGGGTGGTGCGCATTGTATGGGTGTGTGTTACATTACATTCACTAGTAGGAGTGAGAAAAACATCACGGGGTGGTGCGCATTGTATGGGTGTGTGTTACATTACATTCACTAGTAGGAGTGAGAAAAACATCACGGGGTGGTGCGCATTGTATGGGTGTGTGTTACATTACATTCACTAGTAGGAGTGAGAAAAACATCACGGGGTGGTGCGCATTGTATGGGTGTGTGTTGCATTACATTCACTAGTAGGAGTGAGAAAAGCATCACGGGGTGGTGCGCATTGTATGGGTGTGTGTTACATTACATTCACTAGTAGGAGTGAGAAAACATCACGGGGTGGTGCGCATTGTATGGGTGTGTGTTGCATTACATTCACTAGTAGGAGTGAGAAAAACATCACAGGGTGGTGCGCATTGTATGGGTGTGTGTTACATTACATTCACTAGTAGGAGTGAGAAAAACATCACGGGGTGGTGCGCATTGTATGGGTGTGTGTTACATTACATTCACTAGTAGGAGTGAGAAAAACATGACGGGGTGGTGCGCATTGTATGGGTGTGTGTTACATTACATTCACTAGTAGCAGTGAGAAAAACATCACGGGGTGGTGCGCATTGTATGGGTGTGTGTTACATTACATTCACTAGTAGCAGTGAGAAAAACATCACGGGGTGGTGCGCATTGTATGGGTGTGTGTTACATTACATTCACTAGTAGGAGTGAGAACAACATCACGGGGTGGTGCGCATTGTATGGGTGTGTGTTACATTACATTCACTAGTAGGAGTGAGAAAAACATCACGGGGTGGTGCGCATTGTATGGGTGTGTGTTACACTAGATTCACTAGTAGCAGTGAGAAAAACAACACGGGGTGGTGCGCACTGTATGGGTGTGTGTGTTAGTTTAGATTCACTTGTAGCAGTGAGAAAAACATGACGGGGTGGTGCGCACTGTATGGGTGTGTGTTACATTACATTCACTAGTAGGAGTGAGAAGAACATCATGGGGTGGTGCGCCCTGTATGGGTGTGTGTTACATTACATTCACTAGTCGGAGTGAGAAAAACATCACGGGGTGGTGCGCACTGTATGGGTGTGTGTTACATTAGATTCACTAGTCGGAGTGAGAAAAACATCACGGGGTGGTGCGCATTGTATGGGTCTGTGTTACATTAGATTCACTAGTAGGAGTGAGAAAAACATCACGGGGTGGTGTGCATTGTATGGGTGTGTGTTACATTACATTCACCAGTAGGAGTGATAAAAACATCACGGGGTGGTGCGCATTGTATGGGTGTGTGTTGCATTACATTCACCAATAGGAGTGAGAAAACATCACGGGGTGGTGCGCATTGTATGGGTGTTTGTTGCACTAGATTCACTAGTAGGAGTGAGAAAAACATCACGGGGTGGTGCGCAATGTATAGGTGTGTTTTGCATTAGATTCACTAGTAGGAGTGAGAAAAACATCACGGGGTGGTGCGCAATGTATGGGTGTGTGTTACATTACATTCACTAGTAGGAGTGAGAAAAACATCACGGGGTGGTGCGCATTGTATGGGTGTGTGTTACATTACATTCACTAGTAGGAGTGAGAAAAACATCACGGGGTGGTGCACATTGTATGGGTGTGTGTTACATTACTTTCACTAGTAGGAGTGAGAAAAACATCACGGGGTGGTGCGCATTGTATGGGTGTGTGTTGCATTACATTCACTAGTAGGAGTGAGAAAAACATCACGGGGTGGTGCGCATTGTATGGGTGTGTGTTACATTACATTCACTAGTAGGAGTGAGAAAAACATCACGGGGTGGTGCGCATTGTATGGGTGTGTGTTACATTACATTCACTAGTAGGAGTGAGAAAGACATGACGGGGTGGTGCGCATTGTATGGGTGTGTGTTACATTACATTCACTAGTAGCAGTGAGAAAAACATGACGGGGTGGTGCGCATTGTATGGGTGTGTGTTACATTACATTCACTAGTAGGAGTGAGAAAAACATCACGGGGTGGTGCGCATTGAATGGGTGTGTGTTACATTACATTCACTAGTAGGAGTGAGAAAAACATCACGGGGTGGTGCGCATTGTATGGGTGTGTGTTACATTACATTCACTAGTAGGAGTGAGAAAAACATCACGGGGTGGTGCGCATTGTATGGGTGTGTGTTACATTACATTCACTAGTAGGAGTGAGCAAATCATCACGGGGTGGTGCGCATTGTATGGGTGTGTGTTACATTACATTCACTAGTAGGAGTGAGAAAAACATCACGGGGTGGTGCGCATTGTATGGGTGTGTGTTACATTACATTCACTAGTAGGAGTGAGAAAATCATGACGGAGTGGTGCGCATTGTATGGGTGTGTGTTACATTACATTCACTAGTAGGAGTGAGAAAAACATCACGGGGTGGTGCGCATTGTATGGGTGTGTGTTACATTACATTCACTAGTAGCAGTGAGAAAAACATCACGGGGTGGTGCGCATTGTATGGGTGTGTGTTACTTTACATTCACTAGTCGGAGTGAGAAAAACATCACGGGGTGGTGCGCATTGTATGGGTCTGTGTTACATTAGATTCACTAGTAGGAGTGAGAAAAACATCACGGGGTGGTGTGCATTGTATGGGTGTGTGTTACATTACATTCACCAGTAGGAGTGAGAAAAACATCACGGCGTGGTGCGCATTGTATGGGTGTGTGTTGCATTACATTCACCAATAGGAGTGAGAAAAACAGCACGGGGTGGTGCGCATTGTATGGGTGTTTGTTGCACTAGATTCACTAGTAGGAGTGAGAAAAACATCACGGGGTGGTGCGCAATGTATGGGTGTGTTTTGCATTAGATTCACTAGTAGGAGTGAGAAAAACATCACGGGGTGGTGCGCAATGTATGGGTGTGTGTTACATTACATTCACTAGTAGGAGTGAGAAAAACATCACGGGGTGGTGCGCATTGTATGGGTGTGTGTTACATTACATTCACTAGTAGGAGTGAGAAAAACATCACGGGGTGGTGCGCATTGTATGGGTGTGTGTTACATTACATTCACTAGTAGGAGTGAGAAAAACATCACAGGGTGGTGCGCATTGTATGGGTGTGTGTTACATTACATTCACTAGTAGGAGTGAGAAAAACATCACGGGGTGGTGCGCATTGTATGGGTGTGTGTTGCATTACATTCACTAGTAGGAGTTAGAAAAACATCACGGGGTAGTGCGCATTGTATGGGTGTGTGTTACATTACATTCACTAGTAGGAGTGAGAAAAACATCACGGGGTGGTGCGCATTGTATGGGTGTGTGTTACATTACATTCACTAGTAGGAGTGAGAAAAACATCACGGGGTGGTGCGCATTGTATGGGTGTGTGTTACATTACATTCACTAGTAGGAGTGAGAAAAACATCACGGGGTGGTGCGCATTGTATGGGTGTGTGTTACATTACATTCACTAGTAGGAGTGAGAAAAACATCACGGGGTGGTGCGCATTGTATGGGTGTGTGTTACATTACATTCACTAGTAGGAGTGAGAAAAACATCACGGGGTGGTGCGCATTGTATGAGTGTGTGTTACATTACATTCACTAGTAGGAGTGAGAAAAACATCACGGGGTGGTGCGCATTGTATGGGTGTGTGTTACATTAGATTCACTAGTAGGAGTGAGAAAAATATCACGGGTGGTGCGCATTGTATGGGTGTGTCTTACATGAGATTCACTAGTAGGAGTGAGAAAACATCACGGGGTGGTGCGCATTGTATGGGTGTGTGTTACATGAGATTTACTAGTAGGAGTGAGAAAAACATCACGGGGTGGTGCCCATTGTATGGGTGTGTGTTACATTAGATTCACTAGTAGGAGTGAGAAAAACATCACGGGGTGGTGCGCATTGTATGGGTGTGTGTTACATTACATTCACTAGTAGGAGTGAGAAAAACATCACGGGGTGGTGCGCATTGTATGGGTGTGTGTTACATTACATTCACTAGTAGGACTGAGAAAAACATCACGGTGCGGTGCGCATTGTATGGGTGTGTGTTACATTACTTTCACTAGTAGGAGTGAGAAAAACATCACGGGGCGGTGCGCATCGTATGGGTGTGTGTTACATTACTTTCAGTAGTAGGAGTGAGAAAAACATCATGGGGTGGTGCGCACTGTATGGGTGTGTGTTACATTACATTCACTAGTCGGAGTGAGAAAAACATCACGGGGTGGTGCGCACTGTATAGGTGTGTGTGTTAGTTTAGATTCACTTGTAGCAGTGAGAAAAACATCACGGGGTGGTGCGCACTGTATGGGTGTGTGTTACATTACATTCACTAGTAGGAGTGAGAAAAACATCATGGGGTGGTGCGCACTGTATGGGTGTGTGTTACATTACATTCACTAGTCGGAGTGAGAAAAACATCACGGGGTGGTGCGCACTGTATGGGTGTGTGTTACATTAGATTCACTAGTCGGAGTGAGAAAAACATCACGGGGTGGTGCGCATTGTATGGGTCTGTGTTACATTAGATTCACTAGTAGGAGTGAGAAAAACATCACGGGGTGGTGCGCATTGTATGGGTGTGTGTTACATTACATTCACCAGTAGGAGTGAGAAAAACATCACGGGGTGGTGCGCATTGTATGGGTGTGTGTTACATTACATTCACCAGTAGGAGTGAGAAAAACATCACGGGGTGGTGCGCATTGTATGGGTGTGTGTTGCATTACATTCACCAATAGGAGTGAGAAAAACATCACGGGGTGGTGCGCATTGTATGGGTGTTTGTTGGACTAGATTCACTAGTAGGAGTGAGAAAAACATCACGGGGTGGTGCGCAATGTATGGGTGTGTTTTGCATTAGATTCACTAGTAGGAGTGGAAAAACATCATGGGGTGGTGCGCAATGTATGGGTGTGTGTTACATTACATTCACTAGTAGGAGTGAGAAAAACATCACGGGGTGGTGCGCATTGTATGGGTGTGTTTTACATTACATTCACTAGTAGGAGTGAGAAAAACATGACGGGGTGGTGCGCATTGTATGGGTGTGTGTTACATTACATTCACTAGTAGCAGTGAGAAAAACATCACGTGGTGGTGCGCATTGTATGGGTGTGTGTTACATTACATTCACTAGTAGCAGTGAGAAAAACATCACGGGGTGGTGCGCATTGTATGGGTGTGTGTTACTTTACATTCACTAGTAGGAGTGAGAACAACATCACGGGGTGGTGCGCATTGTATGGGTGTGTGTTACATTACATTCACTAGTAGGAGTGAGAAAAACATCACGGGGTGGTGCGCATTGTATGGGTGTGTGTTACATTACATTCACTAGTAGGAGTGAGAAAAACATCACGGGGTGGTGCGCATTGTATGGGTGTGTGTTACATTACATTCACTAGTAGGAGTGAGAAAAACATCACGGGGTGGTGCGCATTGTATGGGTGTGTGTTACATTACATTCACTAGTAGGAGTGAGCAAATCATCACGGGGTGGTGCGCATTGCATGGGTGTGTGTTACATTACATTCACTAGTAGGAGTGAGAAAAACATCACGGGGTGGTGCGCATTGTATGGGTGTGTGTTACATTACATTCACTAGTAGGAGTGAGAAAAACATGACGGGGTGGTGCGCATTGTATGGGTGTGTGTTACATTACATTCACTAGTAGCAGTGAGAAAAACATCACGGGGTGGTGCGCATTGTATGGGTGTGTGGTACATTACATTCACTAGTAGCAATGAGAAAAACATCACGTGGTGGTGCGCATTGTATGGGTGTGTGTTACTTTAAATTCACTAGTAGGAGTGAGAACAACATCACGGGGTGGTGCGCATTGTATGGGTGTGTGTTACATTACATTCACTAGTAGGAGTGAGAAAAACATCACGGGGTGGTGCGCATTGTATGGGTGTGTGTTACATTACATTCACTAGTAGGAGTGAGAAAAACATCACGGGGTGGTGCGCATTGTATGGGTGTGTGTTACATTACATTCACTAGTAGGAGTGAGAAAAACATCACGGGGTGGTGCGCATTGTATGGGTGTGTGTTACATTACATTCACTAGTAAGAGTGAGCAAATCATCACGGGGTGGTGCGCATTGCATGGGTGTGTGTTACATTACATTCACTAGTAGGAGTGAGAAAAACATCACGGGGTCGTGCGCATTGTATGGGTGTGTGTTACATTACATTCACTAGTAGGAGTGAGAAAAACATCACGGGGTGGTGCGCATTGTATGGGTGTGTGTTACATTACATTCACTAGAAGGAGTGAGAAAAACATCACGGGGTGGTGCGCATTGTATGGGTGTGTGTTACATTACATTCACTAGTAGGAGTGAGAAAAACATCACGGGATGGTGCGCATTGTATGGGTGTGTGTACATTAGATTCACTAGTAGGAGTGAGAAAAACATCACGGGGTGGTGCGCATTGTATGGGTGTGTCTTACATGAGATTCACTAGTAGGAGTGAGAAAACATCACGGGGTGGTGCGCATTGTATGGGTGTGTGTTACATGAGATTTACTAGTAGGAGTGAGAAAAACATCACGGGGTGGTGCCCATTGTATGGGTGGGTGTTACATTAGATTCACTAGTAGGAGTGAGAAAAACATCACGGGGTGGTGCGCATTGTATGGGTGTGTGTTACATTACATTCACTAGTAGGAGTGAGAAAAACATCACGGGGTGGTGCGCATTGTATGGGTGTGTGTTACATTACATTCACTAGTAGGACTGATAAAAACATCACGGTGCGGTGCGCATTGTATGTGTGTGTTACATTACTTTCACTAGTAGGAGTGAGAAAAACATCACGGGGCGGTGCGCATTGTATGGGTGTGTGTTACATTACTTTCAGTAGTAGGAGTGAGAAAAACATCATGGGGCGGTGCGCATTGTATGGGTGTGTGTTACATTACTTTCCCTAGTAGGAGTGAGAAAAACATCACGGTGCGGTGCGCATTGTATGGGTGTGTGTTACATTACATTCACTAGTAGGAGTGAGAAAAACATCACGGGGTGGTGCGCATTGTATGGGTGTGTGTTACATTACATTCACTACTAGGAGTGAGAAAAACATCACGGTGCGGTGCGCATTGTATGGGTGTGTGTTACATTACATTCACTAGTAGGAGTGAGAAAAACATCACGGTGCGGTGCGCATTGTATGGGTGTGTGTTACATTAGATTCACTAGCAGGAGTGAGAAAAACATCACGGGGTGGTGCGCATTGTATGGGTGTGTGATACATTAGATTCACTAGCAGGAGTGAGAAAAACATCACGGGGTGGTGCGACTTGTATGGGTGTGTGTTACATTCACTAGTAGGAGTGAGAAAATCATCACGGGGTGGTGCGCATTCTATGGGTGTGTTACATTACATTCACTAGTAGGAGTGAGAAAAACATCCCGGGGTGTTGCGCATTGTATGGGTGTGTGTTACATTACATTCACTAGTAGGAGTGAGAAAAACATCACGGGGTGGTGCGCATTGTATGGGTGTGTGTTACATTACATTCACTAGTAGGAGTGAGAAAAACATCACGGGGTGGTGCGCATTGTATGGGTGTGTGTTACATTACATTCACTAGTAGGAGTGAGAAAAACATCACGGGGTGGTGCGCATTGTATGGGTGTGTGTTACATTACATTCACTAGTAGGAGTGAGAAAAACATCACGGGGTGGTGCGCATTGTATGGGTGTGTGTTACATTACATTCACTAGTAGGAGTGAGAAAAACATCACGGGGTGGTGCGCATTGTATGGGTGTGTGTTACATTACATTCACTAGTAGGAGTGAGAAAAACATCACGGGGTGGTGCGCATTGTATGGGTGTGTGTTACATTAGATTCACTAGTAGGAGTGAGAAAAACATCACGGGGTGGTGCGCATTGTATGGGTGTGTGTTACATTAGATTCACTAGTAGCAGTGAGAAAAACATCACGGGGTGGTGCGCACTGTATGGGTATGTGTTACTTTAGATTCACTAGTAGCAGTGAGAAAAACATCACAGTGTGGTGGGCACTGTATGGGTGTGTGTTACATTACATTCACTAGTAGGAGTGAGAAAAACATCACGGGGTGGTGCGCACTGTATGGGTGTGTGTTACATTACATTCACTAGTCGGAGTGAGAAAAACATCACGGGGTGGTGCGCATTGTATGGGTGTGTGTTACATTAGATTCACTAGTCGGAGTGAGAAAAACATCACGGGGTGGTGCGCATTGTATGGGTGTGTGTTACATTAGATTCACTAGTAGGAGTGAGAAAAACATCTTGGGATGGTGCGCATTGTATGGGTGTGTGTTACATTACATTCACCAGTAGGAGTGAGAAAAACATCACGGGGTGGTGCGCATTGTATGGGTGTGTGTTGCATTAGATTCACTAGTAGTAGTGAGAAAAACATCACGGGGTGGTGCGCATTGTATGGGTGTTTGTTGCTCTAGATTCACTAGTAGGAGTGAGCAAAACATCACGGGGTGGTGCGCAATGTATGGGTGTGTGTTGCATTAGATTCACTAGTAGGAGTGAGAAAAACATCACGGGGTGGTGCGCAATGTATGGGTGTGTGTTACATTACATTCACTAGTAGGAGTGAGAAAAACATCATGCGGTGGTGCGCATTGTATGGGTGTGTGTTACATTAGATTCACTAGTAGGAGTGAGAAAAACATCACGGGGTGGTGCGCATTGTATGGGTGTGTGTTACATGAGATTCACTAGTAGGAGTGAGAAAAACATCACGGGGTGGTGCGCATTGTATGGGTGTGTGTTACATGAGATTCACTAGTAGGAGTGAGAAAAACATCACGGGGTGGTGCGCATTGTATGGGTGTGTGTTACATGAGATTCACTAGTAGGAGTGAGAAAAACATCACGGGGTGGTGCGCATTGTATGGGTGTGTGTGACATTACATTTACTAGTAGGAGTGAGAAAAACATCACGGGGTGGTGCGCATTGTATGGGTGTGTGTTACATTACATTCAATAGTAGGAGTGAGAAAAACATCACGGGGTGGTGCGCATTGTATGGGTGTGTGTTACATTACATTCACAAGTAGGAGTGAAAAAACATCACGGGGCGGTGCGCATTGTATGGGTGTGTGTTACATTACTTGCACTAGTAGGAGTGAGAAAAACATCACGGGGCGGTGCGCATTGTATGGGTGTGTGTTACATTACTTGCACTAGTAGGAGTGAGAAAAACATCACGAGGCGGTTTGCATTGTATGGGTGTGTGTTACCTTACTTTCACTAGCAGGAGTGAGAAAAACATCACGGGGCGGTGCGCATTGTATGGGTGTGTGTTACATTAGATTCACTAGCAGGAGTGAGAAAACATCACGGGGTGGTGCGCATTGTATGGGTGTGTGTTACATTAGATTCACTAGTAGGAGTGAGAAAAACATCACGGGGTGGTGCGCATTGTATGGGTGGGTCTTACATGAGATTCACTAGTAGGAGTGAGAAAACATCACGGGGTGGTGCGCATTGTATGGGTGTGTGTTACATGAGATTTACTAGTAGGAGTGAGAAAAACATCACGGGGTGGTGCCCATTGTATGGGTGTGTGTTACATTAGATTCACTAGTAGGAGTGAGAAAAACATCACGGGGTGGTGCGCATTGTATGGGTGTGTGTTACATTACATTCACTAGTAGGAGTGAGAAAAACATCACGGGGTGGTGCGCATTGTATGGGTGTGTGTTACATTACATTCACTAGTAGGACTGAGAAAAACATCACGGTGCGGTGCGCATTGTATGGGTGTGTGTTACATTACTTTCACTAGTAGGAGTGAGAAAAACATCACGGGGCGGTGCGCATTGTATGGGTGTGTGTTACATTACTTTCAGTAGTAGGAGTGAGAAAAACATCATGGGGTGGTGCGCACTGTGTGGGTGTGTGTTACATTACATTCACTAGTCGGAGTGAGAAAAACATCACGGGGTGGTGCGCACTGTATGGGTGTGTGTGTTAGTTTAGATTCACTTGTAGCAGTGAGAAAAACATCACGGGGTGGTGCGCACTGTATGGGTGTGTGTTACATTACATTCACTAGTAGGAGTGAGAAAAACATCATGGGGTGGTGCTCACTGTATGGGTGTGTGTTACATTACATTCACTAGTCGGAGTGAGAAAAACATCACGGAGTGGTGCGCACTGTACGGGTGTGTGTTACATTAGATTCACTAGTCGGAGTGAGAAAAACATCACGGGGTGGTGCGCATTGTATGGGTCTGTGTTACATTAGATTCACTAGTAGGAGTGAGAAAAACATCACGGTGTGGTGCGCATTGTATGGGTGTGTGTTACATTACATTCACCAGTAGGAGTGAGAAAAACATCACGGGGTGGTGCGCATTGTATGGGTGTTTGTTGGACTAGATTCACTAGTAGGAGTGAGAAAAACATCACGGGGTGGTGCGCAATGTATGGGTGTGTTTTGCATTAGATTCACTAGTAGGAGTGGAAAAACATCACGGGGTGGTGCGCAATGTATGGGTGTGTGTTACATTACATTCACTAGTAGGAGTGAGAAAAACATCACGGGGTGGTGCGCATTGTATGGGTGTGTTTTACATTACATTCACTAGTAGGAGTGAGAAAAACATGACGGGGTGGTGCGCATTGTATGGGTGTGTGTTACATTACATTCACTAGTAGCAGTGAGAAAAACATCACGTGGTGGTGCGCATTGTATGGGTGTGTGTTACATTACATTCACTAGTAGCAGTGAGAAAAACATCACGGGGTGGTGCGCACTGTATGGGTGTGTGTTACATTACATTCACTAGTAGGAGTGAGAAAAACATCACGGGGTGGTGCGCACTGTATGGGTGTGTGTTACATTACATTCACTAGTCGGAGTGAGAAAAACATCACGGGGTGGTGCGCATTGTATGGGTGTGTGTTACATTAGATTCACTAGTCGGAGTGAGAAAAACATCACGGGGTGGTGCGCATTGTATGGGTGTGTGTTACATTAGATTCACTAGTAGGAGTGAGAAAAACATCTTGGGATGGTGCGCATTGTATGGGTGTGTGTTACATTACATTCACCAGTAGGAGTGAGAAAAACATCACGGGGTGGTGCGCATTGTATGGGTGTGTGTTGCATTAGATTCACTAGTAGGAGTGAGAAAAACATCACGGGGTGGTGCGCATTGTATGGGTGTTTGTTGCTCTAGATTCACTAGTAGGAGTGAGCAAAACATCACGGGGTGGTGCGCAATGTATGGGTGTGTGTTGCATTAGATTCACTAGTAGGAGTGAGAAAAACATCACGGGGTGGTGCGCAATGTATGGGTGTGTGTTACATTACATTCACTAGTAGGAGTGAGAAAAACATCATGCGGTGGTGCGCATTGTATGGGTGTGTGTTACATTAGATTCACTAGTAGGAGTGAGAAAAACATCACGGGGTGGTGCACATTGTATGGGTGTGTGTTACATGAGATTCACTAGTATGAGTGAGAAAAACATCACGGGGTGGTGCGCATTGTATGGGTGTGTGTTACATGAGATTCACTAGTAGGAGTGAGAAAAACATCACGGGGTGGTGCGCATTGTATGGGTGTGTGTTACATGAGATTCACTAGTAGGAGTGAGAAAAACATCACGGGGTGGTGCGCATTGTATGGGTGTGTGTGACATTACATTCACTAGTAGGAGTGAGAAAAACATCACGGGGTGGTGCGCATTGTATGGGTGTGTGTTACATTACATTCACTAGTAGGAGTGAGAAAAACATCACGGGGTGGTGCGCATTGTATGGGTGTGTGTTACATTACATTCACAAGTAGGAGTGAAAAAACATCACGGGGCGGTGCGCATTGTATGGGTGTGTGTTACATTACTTGCACTAGTAGGAGTGAGAAAAACATCACGGGGCGGTGCGCATTGTATGGGTGTGTGTTACATTACTTGCACTAGTAGGAGTGAGAAAAACATCACGAGGCGGTTTGCATTGTATGGGTGTGTGTTACCTTACTTTCACTAGCAGGAGTGAGAAAAACATCACGGGGCGGTGCGCATTGTATGGGTGTGTGTTACATTAGATTCACTAGCAGGAGTGAGAAAACATCACGGGGTGGTGCGCATTGTATGGGTGTGTGTTACATTAGATTCACTAGTAGGAGTGAGAAAAACATCACGGGGTGGTGCGCATTGTATGGGTGTGTCTTACATGAGATTCACTAGTAGGAGTGAGAAAACATCACGGGGTGGTGCGCATTGTATGGGTGTGTGTTACATTAGATTCACTAGTAGGAGTGAGAAAAACATCACGGGGTGGTGCGCATTGTATGGGTGTGTGTTACATTACATTCACTAGTAGGAGTGAGAAAAACATCACGGGGTGGTGCGCATTGTATGGGTGTGTGTTACATTACATTCACTAGTAGGACTGAGAAAAACATCACGGTGCGGTGCGCATTGTATGGGTGTGTGTTACATTACTTTCACTAGTAGGAGTGAGAAAAACATCACGGGGCGGTGCGCATTGTATGGGTGTGTGTTACATTACTTTCAGTAGTAGGAGTGAGAAAAACATCATGGGGTGGTGCGCACTGTGTGGGTGTGTGTTACATTACATTCACTAGTCGGAGTGAGAAAAACATCACGGGGTGGTGCGCACTGTATGGGTGTGTGTGTTAGTTTAGATTCACTTGTAGCAGTGAGAAAAACATCACGGGGTGGTGCGCACTGTATGGGTGTGTGTTACATTACATTCACTAGTAGGAGTGAGAAAAACATCATGGGGTGGTGCTCACTGTATGGGTGTGTGTTACATTACATTCACTAGTCGGAGTGAGAAAAACATCACGGGGTGGTGCGCACTGTACGGGTGTGTGTTACATTAGATTCACTAGTCGGAGTGAGAAAAACATCACGGGGTGGTGCGCATTGTATGGGTCTGTGTTACATTAGATTCACTAGTAGGAGTGAGAAAAACATCACGGGGTGGTGCGCATTGTATGGGTGTGTGTTACATTACATTCACCAGTAGGAGTGAGAAAAACATCACGGGGTGGTGCGCATTGTATGGGTGTGTGTTGCATTACATTCACCAATAGGAGTGAGAAAAACATCACGGGGTGGTGCGCATTGTATGGGTGTTTGTTGGACTAGATTCACTAGTAGGAGTGAGAAAAACATCACGGGGTGGTGCGCAATGTATGGGTGTGTTTTGCATTAGATTCACTAGTAGGAGTGGAAAAACATCACGGGGTGGTGCGCAATGTATGGGTGTGTGTTACATTACATTCACTAGTAGGAGTGAGAAAAACATCACGGGGTGGTGCGCATTGTATGGGTGTGTTTTACATTACATTCACTAGTAGGAGTGAGAAAAACATGACGGGGTGGTGCGCATTGTATGGGTGTGTGTTACATTACATTCACTAGTAGCAGTGAGAAAAACATCACGTGGTGGTGCGCATTGTATGGGTGTGTGTTACATTACATTCACTAGTAGCAGTGAGAAAAACATCACGGGGTGGTGCGCATTGTATGGGTGTGTGTTACTTTACATTCACTAGTAGGAGTGAGAACAACATCACGGGGTGGTGCGCATTGTATGGGTGTGTGTTACATTACATTCACTAGTAGGAGTGAGAAAAACATCACGGGGTGGTGCGCATTGTATGGGTGTGTGTTACATTACATTCACTAGTAGGAGTGAGAAAAACATCACGGGGTGGTGCGCATTGTATGGGTGTGTGTTACATTACATTCACTAGTAGGAGTGAGAAAAACATCACGGGGTGGTGCGCATTGTATGGGTGTGTGTTACATTACATTCACTAGTAGGAGTGAGCAAATCATCACGGGGTGGTGCGCATTGCATGGGTGTGTGTTACATTACATTCACTAGTAGGAGTGAGAAAAACATCACGGGGTGGTGCGCATTGTATGGGTGTGTGTTACATTACATTCACTAGTAGGAGTGAGAAAAACATGACGGGGTGGTGCGCATTGTATGGGTGTGTGTTACATTACATTCACTATTAGCAGTGAGAAAAACATCACGGGGTGGTGCGCATTGTATGGGTGTGTGGTACATTACATTCACTAGTAGCAGTGAGAAAAACATCACGTGGTGGTGCGCATTGTATGGGTGTGTGTTACTTTACATTCACTAGTAGGAGTGAGAACAACATCACGGGGTGGTGCGCATTGTATGGGTGTGTGTTACATTACATTCACTAGTAGGAGTGAGAAAAACATCACGGGGTGGTGCGCATTGTATGGGTGTGTGTTACATTACATTCACTAGTAGGAGTGAGAAAAACATCACGGGGTGGTGCGCATTGTATGGGTGTGTGTTACATTACATTCACTAGTAGGAGTGAGAAAAACATCACGGGGTGGTGCGCATTGTATGGGTGTGTGTTACATTACATTCACTAGTAAGAGTGAGCAAATCATCACGGGGTGGTGCGCATTGCATGGGTGTGTGTTACATTACATTCACTAGTAGGAGTGAGAAAAACATCACGGGGTGGTGTGCATTGTATGGGTGTGTGTTACATTACATTCACTAGTAGGAGTGAGAAAAACATCACGGGGTGGTGCGCATTGTATGGGTGTGTGTTACATTACATTCACTAGTAGGAGTGAGAAAAACATCACGGGGTGGTGCGCATTGTATGGGTGTGTGTTACATTACATTCACTAGTAGGAGTGAGAAAAACATCACGGGGTGGTGCGCATTGTATGGGTGTGTGTACATTAGATTCACTAGTAGGAGTGAGAAAAACATCACGGGGTGGTGCGCATTGTATGGGTGTGTCTTACATGAGATTCACTAGTAGGAGTGAGAAAACATCACGGGGTGGTGCGCATTGTATGGGTGTGTGTTACATGAGATTTACTAGTAGGAGTGAGAAAAACATCACGGGGTGGTGCCCATTGTATGGGTGGGTGTTACATTAGATTCACTAGTAGGAGTGAGGAAAACATCACGGGGTGGTGCGCATTGTATGGGTGTGTGTTACATTACATTCACTAGTAGGAGTGAGAAAAACATCACGGGGTGGTGCGCATTGTATGGGTGTGTGTTACATTACATTCACTAGTAGGACTGATAAAAACATCACGGTGCGGTGCGCATTGTATGGGTGTGTGTTACATTACTTTCACTAGTAGGAGTGAGAAAAACATCATGGGGCGGTGCGCATTGTATGGGTGTGTGTTACATTACTTTCCCTAGTAGGAGTGAGAAAAACATCACGGTGCGGTGCGCATTGTATGGGTGTGTGTTACATTACATTCACTAGTAGGAGTGAGAAAAACATCACGGGGTGGTGCGCATTGTATGGGTGTGTGTTACATTACATTCACTACTAGGAGTGAGAAAAACATCACGGTGCGGTGCGCATTGTATGGGTGTGTGTTACATTACATTCACTAGTAGGAGTGAGAAAAACATCACGGTGCGGTGCGCATTGTATGGGTGTGTGTTACATTAGATTCACTAGCAGGAGTGAGAAAAACATCACGGGGTGGTGCGCATTGTATGGGTGTGTGATACATTAGATTCACTAGCAGGAGTGAGAAAAACATCACGGGGTGGTGCGACTTGTATGGGTGTGTGTTACATTCACTAGTAGGAGTGAGAAAATCATCACGGGGTGGTGCGCATTCTATGGGTGTGTTACATTACATTCACTAGTAGGAGTGAGAAAAACATCCCGGGGTGTTGCGCATTGTATGGGTGTGTGTTACATTACATTCACTAGTAGGAGTGAGAAAAACATCACGGGGTGGTGCGCATTGTATGGGTGTGTGTTACATTACATTCACTAGTAGGAGTGAGAAAAACATCACGGGGTGGTGCGCATTGTATGGGTGTGTGTTACATTACATTCACTAGTAGGAGTGAGAAAAACATCACGGGGTGGTGCGCATTGTATGGGTGTGTGTTACATTACATTCACTAGTAGGAGTGAGAAAAACATCACGGGGTGGTGCGCATTGTATGGGTGTGTGTTACATTAGATTCACTAGTAGGAGTGAGAAAAACATCACGGGGTGGTGCGCATTGTATGGGTGTGTGTTACATTAGATTCACTAGTAGCAGTGAGAAAAACATCACGGGGTGGTGCGCACTGTATGGGTATGTGTTACTTTAGATTCACTAGTAGCAGTGAGAAAAATATCACAGTGTGGTGGGCACTGTATGGGTGTGTGTTACATTACATTCACTAGTAGGAGTGAGAAAAACATCACGGGGTGGTGCGCACTCTATGGGTGTGTGTTACATTACATTCACTAGTCGGAGTGAGAAAAACATCACGGGGTGGTGCGCATTGTATGGGTGTGTGTTACATTAGATTCACTAGTCGGAGTGAGAAAAACATCACGGGGTGGTGCGCATTGTATGGGTGTGTGTTACATTAGATTCACTAGTAGGAGTGAGAAAAACATCTTGGGATGGTGCGCATTGTATGGGTGTGTGTTACATTACATTCACCAGTAGGAGTGAGAAAAACATCACGGGGTGGTGCGCATTGTATGGGTGTGTGTTGCATTAGATTCACTAGTAGGAGTGAGAAAAACATCACGGTGTGGTGCGCATTGTATGGGTGTTTGTTGCTCTAGATTCACTAGTAGGAGTGAGCAAAACATCACGGGGTGGTGAGCAATGTAGGGGTGTGTGTTGCATTAGATTCACTAGTAGGAGTGAGAAAAACATCACGGGGTGGTGCGCAATGTATGGGTGTGTGTTACATTACATTCACTAGTAGGAGTGAGAAAAACATCATGCGGTGGTGCGCATTGTATGGGTGTGTGGTACATTAGATTCACTAGTAGGAGTGAGAAAAACATCACGGTGCGGTGCGCATTGTATGGGTGTGTGTTACATTACATTCACTAGTAGGAGTGAGAAAAACATCACGGGGTGGTGCGCATTGTATGGGTGTGTGTTACATTACATTCACTACTAGGAGTGAGAAAAACATCACGGTGCGGTGCGCATTGTATGGGTGTGTGTTACATTACATTCACTAGTAGGAGTGAGAAAAACATCACGGTGCGGTGCGCATTGTATGGGTGTGTGTTACATTAGATTCACTAGCAGGAGTGAGAAAAACATCACGGGGTGGTGCGCATTGTATGGGTGTGTGATACATTAGATTCACTAGCAGGAGTGAGAAAAACATCACGGGGTGGTGCGACTTGTATGGGTGTGTGTTACATTCACTAGTAGGAGTGAGAAAATCATCACGGGGTGGTGCGCATTCTATGGGTGTGTTACATTACATTCACTAGTAGGAGTGAGAAAAACATCCCGGGGTGTTGCGCATTGTATGGGTGTGTGTTACATTACATTCACTAGTAGGAGTGAGAAAAACATCACGGGGTGGTGCGCATTGTATGGGTGTGTGTTACATTACATTCACTAGTAGGAGTGAGAAAAACATCACGGGGTGGTGCGCATTGTATGGGTGTGTGTTACATTACATTCACTAGTAGGAGTGAGAAAAACATCACGGGGTGGTGCGCATTGTATGGGTGTGTGTTACATTACATTCACTAGTAGGAGTGAGAAAAACATCACGGGGTGGTGCGCATTGTATGGGTGTGTGTTACATTAGATTCACTAGTAGGAGTGAGAAAAACATCACGGGGTGGTGCGCATTGTATGGGTGTGTGTTACATTAGATTCACTAGTAGCAGTGAGAAAAACATCACGGGGTGGTGCGCACTGTATGGGTATGTGTTACTTTAGATTCACTAGTAGCAGTGAGAAAAATATCACAGTGTGGTGGGCACTGTATGGGTGTGTGTTACATTACATTCACTAGTAGGAGTGAGAAAAACATCACGGGGTGGTGCGCACTCTATGGGTGTGTGTTACATTACATTCACTAGTCGGAGTGAGAAAAACATCACGGGGTGGTGCGCATTGTATGGGTGTGTGTTACATTAGATTCACTAGTCGGAGTGAGAAAAACATCACGGGGTGGTGCGCATTGTATGGGTGTGTGTTACATTAGATTCACTAGTAGGAGTGAGAAAAACATCTTGGGATGGTGCGCATTGTATGGGTGTGTGTTACATTACATTCACCAGTAGGAGTGAGAAAAACATCACGGGGTGGTGCGCATTGTATGGGTGTGTGTTGCATTAGATTCACTAGTAGGAGTGAGAAAAACATCACGGGGTGGTGCGCATTGTATGGGTGTTTGTTGCTCTAGATTCACTAGTAGGAGTGAGCAAAACATCACGGGGTGGTGCGCAATGTAGGGGTGTGTGTTGCATTAGATTCACTAGTAGGAGTGAGAAAAACATCACGGGGTGGTGCGCAATGTATGGGTGTGTGTTACATTACATTCACTAGTAGGAGTGAGAAAAACATCATGCGGTGGTGCGCATTGTATGGGTGTGTGTTACATTAGATTCACTAGTAGGAGTGAGAAAAACATCACGGGGTGGTGCGCATTGTATGGGTGTGTGTTACATGAGATTCACTAGTAGGAGTGAGAAAAACATCACGGGGTGGTGCGCATTGTATGGGTGTGTGTTACATGAGATTCACTAGTAGGAGTGAGAAAAACATCACGGGGTGGTGCGCATTGTATGGGTGTGTGTTACATTACATTCACTAGTAGGAGTGAGAAAAACATCACGGGGTGGTGCGCATTGTATGGGTGTGTGTTACATTACATTCACAAGTAGGAGTGAAAAAACATCACGGGGCGGTGCGCATTGTATGGCTGTGTGTTACATTACTTGCACTAGTAGGAGTGAGAAAAACATCACGGGGCGCTGCGCATTGTATGGGTGTGTGTTACATTACTTGCACTAGTAGGAGTGAGAAAAACATCACGAGGCGGTTTGCATTGTATGGGTGTGTGTTACCTTACTTTCACTAGCAGGAGTGAGAAAAACATCACGGGGCGGTGCGCATTGTATGGGTGTGTGTTACATTAGATTCACTAGCAGGAGTGAGAAAAACATCACGGGGTGGTGCGCATTGTATGGGTGTGTGATACATTAGATTCACTAGCAGGAGTGAGAAAAACATCACGGGGTGGTGCGCATTGTATGGGTGTGTGTTACATTACATTCACTAGTAGGAGTGAAAAAAACATCACGGGATGGTGCGCTTTGTATGGGTGTGTGTTACATTACATTCACTAGTAGGAGTGAGAAAATCATCACGGGGTGGTGCGCATTGTATGGGTGTGTGTTACATTACATTCACTAGCAGGAGTGAGAAAAACATCACGGGGTGGTGCGCATTGTATGGGTGTGTGTTACATTAGATTCACTAGCAGGAGTGAGAAAAACATCACGGGGTGGTGCGCATTGTATGGGTGTGTCTTACATGAGATTCACTAGTAGGAGTGAGAAAATCATCACGGGGTGGTGCGCATTGTATGGGTGTGTGTTACATTACATTCACTAGTAGGAGTGAGAAAAACATCACGGTGTGGTGCGCAATGTATGGGTGTGTGTTACATTACATTCACTAGTAGGAGTGAGAAAAACATCACGGGGTGGTGCGCATTCTATGGGTGTGTGTTACATTACTTTCACTAGTAGGAGTGAGAAAAACATCACGGGGCGGTGCGCATTGTATGGGTGTGTGTTACATTACTTTCAGTAGTAGGAGTGAGAAAAACATCATGGGGCGGTGCGCATTGTATGGGTGTGTGTTACATTACTTTCCCTAGTAGTAGTGAGAAAAACATAACGGGGCGGTGCGCATTGTATGGGTGTGTGATACATTAGATTCACTAGCAGGAGTGAGAAAAACATCACGGGGTGGTGCGCCTTGTACGGGTGTGTGTTACATTACATTCACTAGCAGGAATGAGAAAAACATCACGGGGTGGTGCGCATTGTATGGGTGTGTGTTACATTACATTCACTAGTAGGAGTGAGAAAATCATCACGGGGTGGTGCGCATTGTATGGGTGTGTGTTACATTACATTCACTAGTAGGAGTGAGAAAAACATCACGGGGTGGTGCGCAATGTATGGGTGTGTGTTACATTACATTCACTAGTAGGAGTGAGAAAAACATCACGGGGTGGTGCGCATTGTATGGGTGTGTGTTACATTACATTCACTAGTAGGAGTGAGAAAAACATCACGGGGTGGTGCGCATTGCATGGGTGTGTGTTACATTACATTCACTAGTAGGAGTGAGAAAATCATCACGGGGTGGTGCGCATTGTATGGGTGTGTGTTACATTTCATTCACTAGTAGGAGTGAGAAAAACATCACGGGGTGTTGCGCATTGTATGGGTGTGTGTTACATTAGATTCACTAGTAGGCGGGAGAAAAACATCACGGGGTGGTGCGAATTGTATGGGTGTGTGTTACATTAGATTCACTAGTAGGCGTGAGAAAAACATCACGGGGTGGTGCGCATTGTATGGGTGTGTGTTACATTACATTCACTAGTAGGAGTGAGAAAAACATCACGGGGTGGTGCGCATTGTATGGGTGTGTGTTACATTACATTCACTAGTAGGAGTGAGAAAAACATCACGGGGTGGTGCGCATTGTATGGGTGTGTGTTACATTACATTCACTAGTAGGAGTCAGGAAAACATCACGGGGTGGTGCGCATTGTATGGGTGTGTGTTACATTAGATTCACTAGTAGGAGTGAGAAAAACATCACGGGGTGGTGCGCATTGTATGGGTGTGTGTTACATTAGATTCACTAGTAGCAGTGAGAAAAACATCAAGGGGTGGTGCGCACTGTATGGGTGTGTGTTACTTTAGATTCACTAGTAGCAGTGAGAAAAACATCACAGGGTGGTGCGCACTGTATGGGTGTGTATTACATTACATTCACTAGTAGGAGTGAGAAAAACAGCACGGGGTGGTGCGCACTGTATGGGTGTGTGTTACATTACATTCACTAGTCGGAGTGAGAAAAACATCACGGGGTTGTGCGCATTGTATGGGTGTGTGTTACATTAGATTCACTAGTCGGAGTGAGAAAAACATCACGGGGTGGTGCGCATTGTATGGGTGTGTGTTACGTTAGATTCAATAGTAGGAGTGAGAAAAACATCACGGGGTGGTGCGCATTGTATGGGTGTGTGTTACATTACATTCACCAGTAGGAGTGAGAAAAACATCACGGCGTGGTGCGCATTGTATGGGTGTGTGTTGCATTACATTCACCAGTAGGAGTGAGAAAAACATCACGGGGTGGTGCGCATTGTATGGGTGTGTGTTGCATTAGATTCACTAATAGGAGTGAGAAAAACATCACGGGGTGGTGCGCATTGTATGGGTGTTTGTTGCTCTAGATTCACTAGTAGGAGTGAGAAAAAGATCACTGGGTGGTGCGCAATGTATGGGTGTGTGTTGCATTAGATTCACTAGTAGGAGTGAGAAAAACATCACGGGGTGGTGCGCAATGTATGGGTGTGTGTTACATTACATTCACTAGTAGGAGTGAGAAAAACATCACGCGGTGGTGCGCATTGTATGGGTGTGTGTTACATTAGATTCACTAGTAGGAGTGAGAAAAACATCACGGGGTGGTGCGCATTGTATGGGTGTGTGTTACATTAGATTCACTAGTCGGAGTGAGAAAAACATCTCGGGGTAGTGCGCATTGTATGGGTGTGTGTTACATTAGATTCACTAGTAGGAGTGAGAAAAACATCACGGGGTGGTGCGCATTGTATGGGTGTGTGTTACATTACATTCACCAGTAGGAGTGAGAAAAACATCACGGGGTGGTGCGCATTGTATGGGTGTGTGTTGCATTACATTCACCAGTAGGAGTGAGAAAAACATCACGGGGTGGTGCGCATTGTATGGGTTTGTGTTGCATTAGATTCACTAGTAGGAGTGAGAAAAACATCACGGGGTGGTGCGCATTGTATGGGTGTTTGTTGCTCTAGATTCACTAGTAGGAGTGAGAAAAACATCACGGGGTGGTGCGCAATGTATGGGTGTGTGTTACATTACTTTCCCTAGTAGGAGTGAGAAAAAGATCACGGGGCGGTGCGCATTGTATGGGTGTGTGTTACATTACTTTCACTAGCAGGAGTGAGAAAAACATCACGGGGTGGTGCGCATTGTATGGGTGTGTGATACATTAGATTCACTAGCAGGAGTGAGAAAAACATCAGGGGTGGTGCGCCTTGTACGGGTGTGTGTTACATTACATTCACTAGTAGGCGTGAGAAAAACATCACGGGGTGGTGCGCATTGTATGGGTGTGTGTTACTTTAGATTCACTAGTAGCAGTGAGAAAAACATCACGGGGTGGTGCGCACTGTATGGGTGTGTGTTACATTACATTCACTAGTAGGAGTGAGAAAAACATCACGGGGTGGTGCGCACTGTATGGGTGTGTGTTACATTACATTCACTAGTCGGAGGGAGAAAAACATCACGGGGTGGTGCGCATTGTATGGGTGTGTGTTACATTAGATTCACTAGTCGGAGTGAGAAAAACATCACGGGGTGGTGCGCATTGTATGGGTGTGTGTTACATTAGATTCACTAGTAGCAGTGAGAAAAACATCACGGGGTGGTGCGCACTGTATGGGTGTGTGTTACTTTAGATTCACTAGTAGCAGTGAGAAAAACATCACAGGGTGGTGCGCACTGTATGGGTGTGTGTTACATTACATTCACTAGTAGGAGTGAGAAAAACATCACGTGGTGGTGCGCACTGTATGGGTGTGTGTTACATTACATTCACTAGTCGGAGTGAGAAAAACATCACCGGGTGGTGCGCATTGTATGGGTGTGTGTTACATGAGATTCACTAGTAGGAGTGAGAAAAACATCACGGGGTGGTGCGCATTGTATGGGTGTGTGTTACATGAGATTCACTAGTAGGAGTGAGAAAAACATCACGGGGTTGTGCGCATTGTATGGGTGTGTGTTACATGAGATTCACTAGTAGGAGTGAGAAAAACATCACGGGGTGGTGCGCATTGTATGGGTGTGTGTGACATTACATTCACTAGTAGGAGTGAGAAAAACATCACGGGGTGGTGCGCATTGTATGGGTGTGTGTTACATTACATTCACAAGTAGGAGTGAAAAAACATCACGGGGCGGTGCGCATTGTATGGGTGTGTGTTACATTACTTGCACTAGTAGGAGTGAGAAAAACATCACGGGGCGGTGCGCATTGTATGGGTGTGTGTTACATTAGATTCACTAGCAGGAGTGAGAAAAACATCACGGGGTGGTACGCATTGTATGGGTGTGTGATACATTAGATTCACTAGCAGGAGTGAGAAAAACATCACGGGGTGGTGCGCATTGTATGGGTGTGTGTTACATTACATTCACTAGTAGGAGTGAGAAAAACATCACGGGCTGGTGCGCATTGTATGGGTGTGTGTTACATTACATTCACTAGTAGGAGTGAGAAAAATATCACCGGGTGGTGCGCATTGTATGGGTGTGTGTTATATTACATTCACTATTAGGAGTGAGAAAAACATCACGGGGTGGTGCGCATTGTATGGGTGTGTGTTACATTACATTCACTAGTAGGAGTGAGAAAAACATCACGGGGTGGTGCGCATTGTATGGGTGTGTGTTACATGAGATTCACTAGTAGGAGTGAGAAAAACATCACGGGGTGGTGCGCATTGTATGGGTGTGTGTGACATTACATTCACTAGTAGGAGTGAGAAAAACATCACGGGGTGGTGCGCATTGTATGGGTGTGTGTTACATTACATTCACTAGTAGGAGTGAGAAAAACATCACGGGGTGGTGCGCATTGTATGGGTGTGTGTTACATTACATTCACAAGTAGGAGTGAAAAAACATCACGGGGCGGTGCGCATTGTATGGGTGTGTGTTACATTACTTGCACTAGTAGGAGTGAGAAAAACATCACGGGGCGGTGCGCATTGTATGGGTGTGTGTTACATTAGATTCACTAGCAGGAGTGAGAAAAACATCACGGGGTGGTACGCATTGTATGGGTGTGTGATACATTAGATTCACTAGCAGGAGTGAGAAAAACATCACGGGGTGGTGCGCATTGTATGGGTGTGTGTTACATTACATTCACTAGTAGGAGTGAGAAAAACATCACAGGCTGGTGCGCATTGTATGGGTGTGTGTTACATTACATTCACTAGTAGGAGTGAGAAAATCATCACGGGGCTGGTGCGCATTGTATGGGTGTGTGTTACATTACATTCACTAGTAGGAGTGAGAAAAACATCACGGGGTGGTGCACAATGTATGGGTGTGTGTTACATTACATTCACTAGTAGGAGTGAGAAAAACATCACCGGGTGGTGCGCATTGTATGGGTGTGTGTTACATTACATTCACTAGTAGGAGTGAGAAAAACATCACCGGGTGGTGCGCTTTGTATGGGTGTGTGTTATATTACATTCACTATTAGGAGTGAGAAAAACATCACGGGGTGGTGCGCATTGTATGGGTGTGTGTTACATTACATTCACTAGTAGGAGTGAGAAAAACATCACGGGGTGGTGCGCATTGTATGGGTGTGTGTTACATTACATTCACTAGTAGGAGTGAGAAAAACATCACGGGGTGGTGCGCATTGTATGGGTGTGTGTTACATTACATTCACTAGAAGGAGTGAGAAAAACATCACGGGGTGGTGCGCATTGTATGGGTGTGTGTTACATTACATTCACTAGTAGGAGTGAGAAAAACATCACGGGGTGGTGCGCATTGTATGAGTGTGTGTTACATTACATTCACTAGTAGGAGTGAGAAAAACATCACGGGGTGGTGCGCATTGTATGGGTGTGTGTTACATTAGATTCACTAGTAGGAGTGAGAAAAACATCACGGGGTGGTGCGCATTGTATGGGTGTGTCTTACATGAGATTCACTAGTAGGAGTGAGAAAACATCACGGGGTGGTGCGCATTGTATGGGTGTGTGTTACATGAGGTTCATTAGTAGGAGTGAGAAAAACATCACGGGGTGGTGCCCATTGTATGGGTGTGTGTTACATTAGATTCACTAGTAGGAGTGAGAAAAACATCACGGGGTGGTGCTCATTGTATGGGTGTGTGTTACATTACATTCACTAGTAGGAGTGAGAAAAACATCACGGGGTGGTGCGCATTGTATGGGTGTGTGTTACATTACATTCACTAGTAGGTGTGAGAAAAACATCACGGGGTGGTGCGCATTGTATGGGTGTGTGTTACATTACTTTCATTAGTAGGAGTGAGAAAAACATCATGGGGCGGTGCGCATTGTATGGGTGTGTGTTACATTACTTTCCCTAGTAGGAGTGAGAAAAAGATCACGGGGCGGTGCGCATTGTATGGGTGTGTGTTACATTACTTTCACTAGCAGGAGTGAGAAAAACATCACGGGGTGGTGCGCATTGTATGGGTGTGTGATACATTAGATTCACTAGCAGGAGTGAGAAAAACATCAGGGGTGGTGCGCCTTGTACGGGTGTGTGTTACATTACATTCACTAGCAGGAGTGAGAAAAACATCACGGGGTGGTGCGCATTGTATGGGTGTGTGTTACATTACATTCACTACTAGGAGTGAGAAAATCATCACGGGGTGGTGCGCATTGTATGGGTGTGTCTTACATTACATTCACTAGTAGGAGTGAGAAAAACATCACGGGGTGGTGCGCAATGTATGGGTGTGTGTTACATTACATTCACTAGTAGGAGTGAGAAAAACATCACGGGGTGGTGCGCACTGTATGGGTGTGTGTTACATTACATTCACTAGTAGGAGTGAGAAAAACATCACGGGGTGGTGCGCACTGTATGGGTGTGTGTTACATTACATTCACTATTAGGAGTGAGAAAAACATCACGGGGTGGTGCGCATTGTATGGGTGTGCGTTACATTACATTCACTAATAGGAGTGAGAAAAACATCACGGGGTGGTGCGCATTGTATGGGTGTGTGTTACATTACATTCACTAGTAGGAGTGAGGAAAACATCACGGGGTGGTGCGCATTGTATGGGTGTGTGTTACATTAGATTCACTAGTAGGAGTGAGAAAAACATCACGGGGTGGTGCGCATTGTATGGGTGTGTGTTACATTAGATTCACTAGTAGCAGTGAGAAAAACATCACGGGGTGGTGCGCACTGTATGGGTGTGTGTTACTTTAGATTCACTAGTAGCAGTGAGAAAAACATCACAGGGTGGTGCGCACTGTATGGGTGTGTGTTACATTACATTCACTAGTAGGAGTGAGAAAAACATCACGTGGTGGTGCGCACTGTATGGGTGTGTGTTACATTACATTCACTAGTCGGAGTGAGAAAAACATCACCGGGTGGTGCGCATTGTATGGGTGTGTGTTACATGAGATTCACTAGTAGGAGTGAGAAAAACATCACGGGGTGGTGCGCATTGTATGGGTGTGTGTTACATGAGATTCACTAGTAGGAGTGAGAAAAACATCACGGGGTTGTGCGCATTGTATGGGTGTGTGTTACATGAGATTCACTAGTAGGAGTGAGAAAAACATCACGGGGTGGTGCGCATTGTATGGGTGTGTGTGACATTACATTCACTAGTAGGAGTGAGAAAAACATCACGGGGTGGTGCGCATTGTATGGGTGTGTGTTACATTACATTCACAAGTAGGAGTGAAAAAACATCACGGGGCGGTGCGCATTGTATGGGTGTGTGTTACATTACTTGCACTAGCAGGAGTGAGAAAAACATCACGGGGCGGTGCGCATTGTATGGGTGTGTGTTACATTAGATTCACTAGCAGGAGTGAGAAAAACATCACGGGGTGGTACGCATTGTATGGGTGTGTGATACATTAGATTCACTAGCAGGAGTGAGAAAAACATCACGGGGTGGTGCGCATTGTATGGGTGTGTGTTACATTACATTCACTAGTAGGAGTGAGAAAAACATCACGGGCTGGTGCGCATTGTATGGGTGTGTGTTACATTACATTCACTAGTAGGAGTGAGAAAAATATCACCGGGTGGTGCGCATTGTATGGGTGTGTGTTATATTACATTCACTATTAGGAGTGAGAAAAACATCACGGGGTGGTGCGCATTGTATGGGTGTGTGTTACATTACATTCACTAGTAGGAGTGAGAAAAACATCACGGGGTGGTGCGCATTGTATGGGTGTGTGTTACATTACATTCACTAGTAGGAGTGAGAAAAACATCACGGGGTGGTGCGCATTGTATGGGTGTGTGTTACATTACATTCACTAGTAGGAGTGAGAAAAACATCACGGGGTGGTGCGCATTGTATGGGTGTGTGTTACATTACATTCACTAGTACGAGTGAGAAAAACATCACGGGGTGGTGCGCATTGTATGGGTGTGTGTTACATTAGATTCACTAGTAGGAGTGAGAAAAACATCACGGGGTGGTGCGCATTGTATGGGTGTGTGTTACATTAGATTCACTAGTAGGAGTGAGAAAAACATCACGGGGTGGTGCGCATTGTATGGGTGTGGCATACATTACATTACTTAGTAGGAGTGAGAAAAACATCATGGGGTGGTGCGCATTGTATGGGTGTGTGTTACATTACATTCACTAGTAGGAGTGAGAAAAACATCACGGGGTGGTGCGCATTGTATGGGTGTGTGTTACATTACATTGACTAGTAGGAGTGAGAAAAACATCACGGGGTGGTGCGCATTGTATGGGTGTGTGTTACATTACGTGCACTAGTAGGAGTGAGAAAAACATCACGGGGTGGTGCGCATTGTATGGGTGTGTGTTACATTACATTCACTAGTAGTAGTGAGAAAAACATCACGGGGTGGTGCGCATTGTATGGGTGTGTGTTACATTACATTCACTAGTAGGAGCGAGAAAATCATCACGGGGTGGTGCGCATTGTATGGGTGTTTGTTACATTACATTCACTAGTAGGAGTGAGAAAAACATCACGGGGTGGTGCGCATTGTATGGGTGTGTGTTACATTACATTCACTAGTAGGAGTGAGAAAAACATCACGGGGTGGTGCGCATTGTATGGGTGTGTGTTACATTACATTCACTAGTAGGAGTGAGAAAAACATCCCGGGTTGTGCGCATTGTATGGGTGTGTGTTACATTACATTCACTAGTAGGAGGGAGAAAAACATCACGGGGTGGTGCGCATTGTATGGGTGTGTGTTACATTACATTCACTAGTAGGAGTGAGAAAAACATCACGGGGCGGTGCGCATTGTATGGGTGTGTGTTACATTAGATTCACTAGTAGGAGTGAGAAAAACATCACGGGGTGGTGCACATTGTATGGGTGTGGCTTACATTACATTCACTACTAGGAGTGAGAAAAACATCACGGGGTGGTGCGCATTGTATGGGTGTGTGTTACATTAGATTCACTAGTAGGAGTGAGAAAATCATCACGGTGTGGTGCGCATTGTATGGGTGTGTGTTACATTACATTCACTAGTAGGAGTGAGAAAAACATCACGGGGTGGTGCGCATTGTATGGGTGTGTGTTACATTACATTCACTAGTAGGAGTGAGCAAAACATCACGGGGTGGTGCGCATTGTATGGGTGTGTGTTACATTACATTGACAAGTAGGAGTGAGAAAAACATCACGGGGTGGTGCGCATTGTATGGGTGTGTGTTACATTACATTCACTAGTAGGAGTGAGAAAAACATCACGGGGTGGTGCGCATTGTATGGGTGTGTGTTACATTACATTCACTAGTAGTAGTGAGAAAAACATCACGGGGTGGTGCGCATTGTATGGGCGTGTGTTACATTACGTTCACTAGTAGGAGTGAGAAAATCATCACGGGGTGGTGCGCATTGTATGGGTGTTTGTTACATTACATTCACTAGTAGGAGTGAGAAAAACATCACGGGGTGGTGCGCATTGTATGGGTGTGTGTTACATTACATTCACTAGTACGAGTGAGAAAAACATCACGGGGTGGTGTGCATTGTATGGGTGTGTGTTACATTACATTCACTAGTAGGAGTGAGAAAAGCATCACGGGGTGGTGCGCATTGTATGGGTGTGTGTTACATTAGATTCACTAGTAGGAGTGCGAAAAACAACACGGGGTGGTGCGCATTGTATGGGTGTGTCTTACATTACATTCACTAGTAGGAGTGAGAAAAACATCACGGGGTGGTGCGCATTGTATGGGTGTGTGTTACATTACATTCACTAGTAGGAGTGAGAAAAACATCACGGGGTGGTGCGCATTGTATGGGTGTGTGTTACATTACATTCACTAGTAGGAGTGAGAAAAACATCACGGGGTGGTGCGCATTGTATGGGTGTGTGTTACATTACATTCACTAGTAGGAGTGAGAAAAACATCACGAGGTGGTGCGCATTGTATGGGTGTGTGTTACATTACATTCACTAGTAGGAGTGAGAAAAACATCACAGGGTGGTGCGCATTGTATGGGTGTGTGTTACATTACATTCACTAGTTGGAGTGAGAAAAACATCACGGGGTGGTGCGCATTTTATGGGTGTGTGTTACATTACATTCACTAGTAGGAGTGAGAAAAACATCACGGGGTGATGGCATTGTATGGGTGTGTGTTACATTACATTCACTAGTAGGAGTGAGAAAAACATCACGGGGTGGTGCGCATTGTATGGGTGTGTGTTACATTACATTCACTAGTAGCAGTGAGAAAAACATCACGGGGTGGTGCGCATTGTATGGTTGTTTGTTACATTAGATTCACTAGTAGGAGTGAGAAAATAATCACGGGGTGGTGCGCATTGTATGGGTGTGTGTTACATTACATTCACTAGTAGGAGCGAGAAAAACATCACGGGGTGGTGCGCATTGTATGGGTGTGTGTTACATTACATTCACTAGTAGGAGTGAGAAAAACATCACGGGGTGGTGTGCATTGTATGGGTGTGTGTTACATTACATTGACTAGTAGGAGTGAGAAAAACATCACGGGGTGGTGCGCATTGTATGGGTGTGTGTTACATTACATTCACTAGTAGGAGCGAGAAAAACATCACGGGGTGGTGCGCATTGTATGGGTGTGTGTTACATTACATTCACTAGTAGGAGTGAGAAAAACATCACGGGGTGGTGCGCATTGTATTGGTGTGTGTTACATTACATTCACTAGTAGGAGTGAGAAAAACATCACGGGGTGGTGCGCATTGTATGGGTGTGTGTTACATTACATTCACTAGTAGGAGTGAGAAAAACATCACGCGGTGGTGCGCATTGTATGGGTGTGTGTTACATTACATTCACTAGTAGGAGTGACAAAAACATCACGGGGTGGTGCGCATTGTATGGGTGTGTGTTACATTACATTCACTAGTAGGAGTGAGAAAAACATCACGGGGTGGTGCGCATTGTATGGGTGTGTGTTACATTACATTCACTAGTAGGAGTGAGAAAAATATCACGGGGTGGTGCGCATTGTATTGGTGTGTGTTACATTACATTCACTAGTAGGAGTGAGAAAAACATCACGGGGTGGTGCGCATTGTATGGGTGTGTGTTACATTACATTCACTAGTAGGAGTGAGAAAAACCTCACGGGGTGGTGCGCAATGTATGGGTGTGTGTTACATTAGATTCACTAGTAGGAGTGAGAAAAACATCACGGGGTGGTGCGCATTGTATGGGTGTGTCTTACATTACATTCACTAGTAGGAGTGAGAAAAACATCACGGGGTGGTGCGCATTGTATGGGTGTGTGTTACATTACATTCACTAGTAGGAGTGAGAAAAACATCACGGGGTGGTGCGCATTGTATGGGTGTGTGTTACATTACATTCACTAGTAGGAGTGAGAAAAACATCACGGGGTGGTGCGCATTGTATGGGTGTGTGTTACATTACATTCACTAGTAGGAGTGAGAAAAACATCACGGGGTGGTGCGCATTGTATGGGTGTGTGTTACATTAGATTCACTAGTAGGAGTGAAAAAAACATCACGGAGTGGTGCGCATTGTATGGGTGTGTGTTACATTAGATTCACTAGTAGGAGTGAGAAAAACATCACGGGGTGGTGCGCATTGTATGGGTGTGTGTTACATTACATTCACTAGTAGGAGTGAGAAAAACATCACGGGGTGGTGCGCATTGTATGGGTGTGTGTTACATTACATTGACTAGTAGGAGTGAGAAAAACATCACGGGGTGGTGCGCATTGTATGGGTGTGTGTTACATTAGATTCACTAGTAGGAGTGAGAAAAACATCACGGGGTGGTGCGCATTGTATGGGTGTGGCATACATTACATTACTTAGTAGGAGTGAGAAAAACATCACGGGGTGGTGCGCATTGTATGGGTGTGTGTTACATTAGATTCACTAGTAGGAGTGAAAAAAACATCACGGAGTGGTGCGCATTGTATGGGTGTGTGTTACATTAGATTCACTAGTAGGAGTGAAAAAAACATCACGGAGTGGTGCGCATTGTATGGGTGTGTGTTACATTAGATTCACTAGTAGGAGTGAGAAAAACATCACGGGGTGGTGCGCATTGTATGGGTGTGTGTTACATTACATTCACTAGTAGGAGTGAGAAAAACATCACGGGGTGGTGCGCATTGTATGGGTGTGTGTTACATTACATTGACTAGTAGGAGTGAGAAAAATATCACGGGGTGGTGCGCATTGTATGGGTGTGTGTTACATTAGATTCACTAGTAGGAGTGAGAAAAACATCACGGGGTGGTGCGCATTGTATGGGTGTGGCATACATTACATTACTTAGTAGGAGTGAGAAAAACATCACGGGGTGGTGCGCATTGTATGGGTGTGTGTTACATTAGATTCACTAGTAGGAGTGAAAAAAACATCACGGAGTGGTGCGCATTGTATGGGTGTGTGTTACATTAGATTCACTAGTAGGAGTGAGAAAAACATCACGGGGTGGTGCGCATTGTATGGGTGTGTGTTACATTACATTCACTAGTAGGAGTGAGAAAAACATCACGGGGTGGTGCGCATTGTATGGGTGTGTGTTACATTACATTGACTAGTAGGAGTGAGAAAAACATCACGGGGTGGTGCGCATTGTATGGGTGTGTGTTACATTACATTCACTAGTAGGAGTGAGAAAAACATCACGGGGTGGTGCGCATTGTATGGGTGGGTGTTACATTAGATTCACTAGTAGGAGTGAGAAAAACATCACGGGGTGGTGCGCATTGTATGGGTGTGGCATACATTACATTACTTAGTAGGAGTGAGAAAAACATCACGGGGTGGTGCGCATTGTATGGGTGTGTGTTACATTACATTCACTAGTAGGAGTGAGAAAAACATCACGGGGTGGTGCGCATTGTATGGGTGTGTGTTACATTACATTGACTAGTAGGAGTGAGAAAAACATCACGGGGTGGTTCGCATTGTATGGGTGTGTGTTACATTGCATTCACTAGTAGGAGTGAGAAAAACATCACGGGGTGGTGCGCATTGTATGGGTGTGTGTTACATTACATTCACTAGTAGGAGCGAGAAAATCATCACGGGGTGGTGCGCATTGTATGGGTGTTTGTTACATTACATTCACTAGTAGGAGCGAGAAAAACATCACGGGGTGGTGCGCATTGTATGGGTGTGTGTTACATTACATTCACTAGTAGGAGTGAGAAAAACATCACGGGGTGGTGTGCATTGTATGGGTGTGTGTTACATTACATTGACTAGTAGGAGTGAGAAAAACATCACGGGGTGGTGCGCATTGTATGGGTGTGTGTTACATTACATTCACTAGTAGGAGCGAGAAAAACATCACGGGGTGGTGCGCATTGTATGGGTGTGTGTTACATTACATTCACTAGTAGGAGTGAGAAAAACATCACGGGGTGGTGCGCATTGTATTGGTGTGTGTTACATTACATTCACTAGTAGGAGTGAGAAAAACATCACGGGGTGGTGCGCATTGTATGGGTGTGTGTTACATTACATTCACTAGTAGGAGTGAGAAAAACATCACGCGGTGGTGCGCATTGTATGGGTGTGTGTTACATTACATTCACTAGTAGGAGTGAGAAAAACATCACGGGGTGGTGCGCATTGTATGGGTGTGTGTTACATTACATTCACTAGTAGGAGTGAGAAAAACATCACGGGGTGGTGCGCATTGTATGGGTGTGTGTTACATTACATTCACTAGTAGGAGTGAGAAAAATATCACGGGGTGGTGCGCATTGTATTGGTGTGTGTTACATTACATTCACTAGTAGGAGTGAGAAAAACATCACGGGGTGGTGCGCATTGTATGGGTGTGTGTTACATTACATTCACTAGTAGGAGTGAGAAAAACCTCACGGGGTGGTGCGCAATGTATGGGTGTGTGTTACATTAGATTCACTAGTAGGAGTGAGAAAAACATCACGGGGTGGTGCGCATTGTATGGGTGTGTCTTACATTACATTCACTAGTAGGAGTGAGAAAAACATCACGGGGTGGTGCGCATTGTATGGGTGTGTGTTACATTACATTCACTAGTAGGAGTGAGAACAACATCATGGGGTGGTGCGCATTGTATGGGTGTGTGTTACATTACATTCACTAGTAGGAGTGAGAAAAACATCACGGGGTGGTGCGCATTGTATGGGTGTGTGTTACATTACATTCACTAGTAGGAGTGAGAAAAACATCACGGGGTGGTGCGCATTGTATGGGTGTGTGTTACATTAGATTCACTAGTAGGAGTGAAAAAAACATCACGGAGTGGTGCGCATTGTATGGGTGTGTGTTACATTAGATTCACTAGTAGGAGTGAGAAAAACATCACGGGGTGGTGCGCATTGTATGGGTGTGTGTTACATTACATTCAGTAGTAGGAGTGAGAAAAACATCACGGGGTGGTGCGCATTGTATGGGTGTGTGTTACATTACATTGACTAGTAGGAGTGAGAAAAACATCACGGGGTGGTGCGCATTGTATGGGTGTGTGTTACATTACATTCACTAGTAGGAGTGAGAAAAACATCACGGGGTAGTGCGCATTGTATGGGTGTGTGTTACATTAGATTCACTAGTAGGAGTGAGAAAAACATCACGGGGTGGTGCGCATTGTATGGGTGTGTGTTACATTACATTCACTAGTAGGAGTGAGAAAAACATCACGGGGTGGTGCGCATTGTATGGGTGTGTGTTACATTAGATTCACTAGTAGGAGTGAGAAAAACATCACGGGGTGGTGCGCATTGTATGGGTGTGTGTTACATTACATTCACTAGTAGGAGCGAGAAAATCATCACGGGGTGGTGCGCACTGTATGGGTGTTTGTTACATTACATTCACTAGTAGGAGTGAGAAAAACATCACGGGGTGGTGCGCATTGTATGGGTGTGTGTTACATTACATTCACTAGTAGGAGTGAGAAAAACATCACGGGGTGGTGCGCATTGCATGGGTGTGTGTTACATTACATTCAATAGTAGGAGTGAGAAAAACATCAAGGGGTGGTGCGCATTGTATGGGTGTGTGTTACATTACATTCACTAGTAGGAGTGAGAAAAACATCACGGGGTGGTGCGCATTGTATGGGTGTGTGTTACATTACATTCACTAGTAGGAGTGAGAAAAACATCACGGGGTGGTGCGCATTGTATGGGTGTGTGTTACATTAGATTCACTAGTAGGAGTGAGAAAAACATCACGGGGTGGTGCGCATTGTATGGGTGTGTGTTACATTAGATTCACTAGTAGGAGTGAGAAAAACATCACGGGGTGGTGCGCATTGTATGGGTGTGGCATACATTACATTACTTAGTAGGAGTGAGAAAAACATCATGGGGTGGTGCGCATTGTATGGGTGTGTGTTACATTACATTCACTAGTAGGAGTGAGAAAAACATCACGGGGTGGTGCGCATTGTATGGGTGTGTGTTACATTACATTGACTAGTAGGAGTGAGAAAAACATCACGGGGTGGTGCGCATTGTATGGGTGTGTGTTACATTACGTGCACTAGTAGGAGTGAGAAAAACATCACGGGGTGGTGCGCATTGTATGGGTGTGTGTTACATTACATTCACTAGTAGTAGTGAGAAAAACATCACGGGGTGGTGCGCATTGTATGGGTGTGTGTTACATTACATTCACTAGTAGGAGCGAGAAAATCATCACGGGGTGGTGCGCATTGTATGGGTGTTTGTTACATTACATTCACTAGTAGGAGTGAGAAAAACATCACGGGGTGGTGCGCATTGTATGGGTGTGTGTTACATTACATTCACTAGTAGGAGTGAGAAAAACATCACGGGGTGGTGCGCATTGTATGGGTGTGTGTTACATTACATTCACTAGTAGGAGTGAGAAAAACATCCCGGGTTGTGCGCATTGTATGGGTGTGTGTTACATTACATTCACTAGTAGGAGGGAGAAAAACATCACGGGGTGGTGCGCATTGTATGGGTGTGTGTTACATTACATTCACTAGTAGGAGTGAGAAAAACATCACGGGGCGGTGCGCATTGTATGGGTGTGTGTTACATTAGATTCACTAGTAGGAGTGAGAAAAACATCACGGGGTGGTGCGCATTGTATGGGTGTGGCTTACATTACATTCACTACTAGGAGTGAGAAAAACATCACGGGGTGGTGCGCATTGTATGGGTGTGTGTTACATTAGATTCACTAGTAGGAGTGAGAAAATCATCACGGTGTGGTGCGCATTGTATGGGTGTGTGTTACATTACATTCACTAGTAGGAGTGAGAAAAACATCACGGGGTGGTGCGCATTGTATGGGTGTGTGTTACATTACATTCACTAGTAGGAGTGAGAAAAACATCACGGGGTGGTGCGCATTGTATGGGTGTGTGTTACATTACATTGACAAGTAGGAGTGAGAAAAACATCACGGGGTGGTGCGCATTGTATGGGTGTGTGTTACATTACATTCACTAGTAGGAGTGAGAAAAACATCACGGGGTGGTGCGCATTGTATGGGTGTGTGTTACATTACATTCACTAGTAGTAGTGAGAAAAACATCACGGGGTGGTGCGCATTGTATGGGCGTGTGTTACATTACGTTCACTAGTAGGAGTGAGAAAATCATCACGGGGTGGTGCGCATTGTATGGGTGTTTGTTACATTACATTCACTAGTAGGAGTGAGAAAAACATCACGGGGTGGTGCGCATTGTATGGGTGTGTGTTACATTACATTCACTAGTACGAGTGAGAAAAACATCACGGGGTGGTGTGCATTGTATGGGTGTGTGTTACATTACATTCACTAGTAGGAGTGAGAAAAGCATCACGGGGTGGTGCGCATTGTATGGGTGTGTGTTACATTAGATTCACTAGTAGGAGTGCGAAAAACAACACGGGGTGGTGCGCATTGTATGGGTGTGTCTTACATTACATTCACTAGTAGGAGTGAGAAAAACATCACGGGGTGGTGCGCATTGTATGGGTGTGTGTTACATTACATTCACTAGTAGGAGTGAGAAAAACATCACGGGGTGGTGCGCATTGTACGGGTGTGTGTTACATTACATTCACTAGTAGGAGTGAGAAAAACATCACGGGGTGGTGCGCATTGTATGGGTGTGTGTTACATTACATTCACTAGTAGGAGTGAGAAAAACATCACGAGGTGGTGCGCATTGTATGGGTGTGTGTTACATTACATTCACTAGTAGGAGTGAGAAAAACATCACAGGGTGGTGCGCATTGTATGGGTGTGTGTTACATTACATTCACTAGTTGGAGTGAGAAAAACATCACGGGGTGGTGCGCATTTTATGGGTGTGTGTTACATTACATTCACTAGTAGGAGTGAGAAAAACATCACGGGGTGATGGCATTGTATGGGTGTGTGTTACATTACATTCACTAGTAGGAGTGAGAAAAACATCACGGGGTGGTGCGCATTGTATGGGTGTGTGTTACATTACATTCACTAGTAGCAGTGAGAAAAACATCACGGGGTGGTGCGCATTGTATGGTTGTTTGTTACATTAGATTCACTAGTAGGAGTGAGAAAATAATCACGGGGTGGTGCGCATTGTATGGGTGTGTGTTACATTACATTCACTAGTAGGAGTGAGAAAAACATCCTGGGTGGTGCGCATTGTATGGGTGTGTGTTACATTACATTCACTAGTAGGAGTGAAAAAAACATCAGGGGGTGGTGCGCATTGTATGGGTGTGTGTTACATTACATTCACTAGTAGCAGTGAGAAAATCATCACGGGGTGGTGCGCATTGTATGGGTGTGTGTTACATTACATTCACTAGTAGGAGTGAGAAAAACATCACGGGATGGTGCGCATTTTATGGGTGTGTGTTACATTACATTCACTAGTAGGAGCGAGAAAATCATCACGGGGTGGTGCGCATTGTATGGGTGTTTGTTACATTACATTCACTAGTAGGAGCGAGAAAAACATCACGGGGTGGTGCGCATTGTATGGGTGTGTGTTACATTACATTCACTAGCAGGAGTGAGAAAAACATCACGGGGTGGAGCGCATTGTATGGGTGTGTGTTACATTACATTCACTAGGAGGAGTGAGAAAAACATCACGGGGTGGTGCGCATTGTATGGGTGTGTGTTACATTACATTCACTAGTAGGCGTGAGAAAATCATCACGGGGTGGTGCGCATTGTAGGGGTGTGTGTTACATTACATTCACTAGTAGGAGTGAGAAAAACATCACGGGGTGGTGCGCATTGTATGGGTGTGTGTTACATTAGATTCACTAGTAGGAGTGAGAAAAACATCACGGGGTGGTGCGCATTGTATGGGTGTTTTTTACATTACATTCAATAGTAGGAGTGAGAAAAACATCACGGGGTGGTGCGCATTGTATGGGTGTTTGTTACATTAGATTCACTAGTAGGAGTGAGAAAATCATCACGGGGTGGTGCGCATTGTATGGGAGTATGTTACATTACATTCACTAGTGGGAGTGAGAAAAACATCACGGGGTGGTGCGCATTGCATGGGAGTGTGTTACATTACATTCACTCGTAGGAGTGAGAAAAACATCACGGTGTGGTGCGCATTGCATGGGTGTGTGTTACATTACATTCACTAGTAGGAGTGAGAAAAACATCACGGGGTGGTGCGCATTGTATGGGTGTTTGTTACATTAGATTCACTAGTAGGAGTGAGAAAATCATCACGGGGTGGTGCGCATTGTATGGGTGTGTGTTACATTACATTCACTATTAGGAGTGAGAAAAACATCCCGGGTTGTGCGCATTGTATGGGTGTGTGTTACATTACATTCACTAGTAGGAGGGAGAAAAACATCACGGGGTGGTGAGCATTGTATGGGTGTGTGTTACATTACATTCACTAGTAGGAGTGAGAAAAACATCACGGGGTGGTGCGCATTGTATGGGTGTGTGTTACATTAGATTCACTAGTAGGAGTGAGAAAAACATCACGGGGTGGTGCGCATTGTATGGGTGTGTGTTACATTAGATTCACTAGTAGGAGTGAGAAAAACATCACGGGGTGGTGCGCATTGTATGGGTGTGTGTTACATTAGATTCACTAGTAAGAGTGAGAAAATCATCACGGTGTGGTGCGCATTGTATGGGTGTGTGTTACATTACATTCACTAGTAGGAGTGAGAAAAACATCACGGGGTGGTGCGCATTGTATGGGTGTGTGTTACATTACATTCACTAGTAGGAGTGAGAAAAACATCACGGGGTGGTGCGCATTGTATGGGTGTGTGTTACATTACATTGACTAGTAGGAGTGAGAAAAACATCACGGGGTGGTGCGCATTGTATGGGTGTGTGTTACATTACATTGACTAGTAGGAGTGAGAAAAACATCACGGGGTGGTGCGCATTGTATGGGTGTGTGTTACATTACATTCACTAGTAGGAGTGAGAAAAACATCACGTGGTGGTGCGCATTGTATGGGTGTTTGTTACATTACATTCACTAGTAGGAGTGAGAAAAACATCACGGGGTGGTGCGCATTGTATGGGTGTGTGTTACATTACATTCACTAGTACGAGTGAGAAAAACATCACGGGGTGGTGCGCATTTTATGGGTTTGTGTTACATTACATTCACTAGTAGGAGTGAGAAAAACATCACGGGGTGGTGCGCATTGTATGGGTGTGTGTTACATTAGATTCACTAGTAGGAGTGAGAAAAACATCACGGGGTGGTGCGCATTGTATGGGTGTGTCTTACATTACATTCACTAGTAGGAGTGAGAAAAACATCACGGGGTGGTGCGCATTGTATGGGTGTGTGTTACATTACATTCACTAGTAGGAGTGAGAAAAACATCACGGGGTGGTGCGCATTGTATGGGTGTGTGTTACATTACATTCACTAGTAGGAGTGAGAAAAACATCACGGGGTGGTGCGCATTGTATGGGTGTGTGTTACATTACATTCACTAGTAGGAGTGAGAAAAACATCACGAGGTGGTGCGCATTGTATGGGTGTGTGTTACATTACATTCACTAGTAGAAGTGAGAAAAACATCACAGGGTGGTGCGCATTGTATGGGTGTGTGTTACATTACATTCACTAGTTGGAGTGAGAAAAACATCACGGGGTGGTGCGCATTTTATGGGTGTGTGTTACATTACATTCACTAGTAGGAGTGAGAAAAACATCACGGGGTGATGGCATTGTATGGGTGTGTGTTACATTACATTCACTAGTAGGAGTGAGAAAAACATCACGGGGTGGTGCGCATTGTATGGGTGTGTGTTACATTACATTCACTAGTAGGAGTGAGAAAAACATCACGGGGTGGTGCGCATTGTATGGTTGTTTGTTACATTAGATTCACTAGTAGGAGTGAGAAAATCATCACGGGGTGGTGCGCATTGTATGGGTGTGTGTTACCTTACATTCACTAGTAGGAGTGAGAAAAACATCCTGGGTGGTGCGCATGGTATGGGTGTGTGTTACATTACATTCACTAGTAGGAGTGAAAAAAACATCACTGGGTGGTGCGCATTGTATGGGTGTGTGTTACATTACATTCACTAGTAGCAGTGAGAAAATCATCACGGGGTGGTGCGCAATGTATGGGTGTGTGTTACATTACATTCACTAGTAGGAGTGAGAAAAACATCACGGGGTGGTGCGCATTGTATGGGTGTGTGTTACATTACATTCACTAGTAGGAGCGAGAAAATCATCACGGGGTGGTGCGCATTGTATGGGTGTTTGTTACATTACATTCACTAGTAGGAGTGAGAAAAACATCACGGGGTGGTGCGCATTGTATGGGTGTGTGTTACATTACATTCACTAGTGGGAGTGAGAAAAACATCACGGGGTGGTGCGCATTGTATGGGTGTGTGTTACATTACATTCACTAGGAGGAGTGAGAAAAACATCACGGGGTGGTGCGCATTGTATGGGTGTGTGTTACATTACATTCACTAGTAGGAGTGAGAAACTCATTACGGGGTGGTGCGCATTGTAGGGGTGTGTGTTACATTACATTCACTAGTAGGAGTGAGAAAAACATCACGGGGTGGTGCGCATTGTATGGGTGTGTGTTACATTAGATTCACTAGTAGGAGTGAGAAAAACATCACGGGGTGGTGCGCATTGTATGGGTGTGTGTTACATTAGATTCACTAGTAGGAGTGAGAAAAACATCACGGGGTGGTGCGCATTGTATGGGTGTTTGTTACATTAGATTCACTAGTAGGAGTGAGAAAATCATCACGGGGTGGTGCGCATTGTATGGGTGTGTGTTACATTACATTCACTAGTAGGAGTGAGAAAAACATCACGGGGTGGTGCGCATTGTATTGGTGTGTGTTACATTACATTCACTAGTAGGAGTGAGAAAAACATCACGGGGTGGTGCGCATTGTATGGGTGTGTGTTACATTACATTCACTAGTAGGAGTGAGAAAAACATCACGGGGTGGTGCGCATTGTATGGGTGTGTGTTACATTAGATTCACTAGTAGGAGTGAGAAAAACATCACGGGGTGGTGCGCATTGTATGGGTGTGTCTTACATTACATTCAGTAGTAGGAGTGAGAAAAACATCACGGGGTGGTGCGCATTGTATGGATGTGTGTTACATTACATTCACTAGTAGGAGTGAGAAAAACATCACGGGGTGGTGCGCATTGTATGGGTGTGTGTTACATTACATTCACTAGTAGGAGTGAGAAAAACATCACGGGGTGGTGCGCATTGTATGGGTGTGTGTTACATTACATTCACTAGTAGGAGTGAGAAAAACATCACGGGGTGGTGCGCATTGTATGGGTGTGTGTTACATTACATTCACTAGTAGGAGTGAGAAAAACATCACGGGGTGGTGCGCATTGTATGGGTGTGTGTTACATTACATTCACTAGTAGGAGTGAGAAAAACATCACGAGGTGGTGCGCATTGTATGGGTGTGTGTTACATTACATTCACTAGTAGAAGTGAGAAAAACATCACAGGGTGGTGCGCATTGTATGGGTGTGTGTTACATTACATTCACTAGTAGGAGTGAGAAAAACATCACGGGGTGGTGCGCATTTTATGGGTGTGTGTTACATTACATTCACTAGTAGGAGTGAGAAAAACATCACGGGGTGATGGCATTGTATGGGTGTGTGTTACATTACATTCACTAGTAGGAGTGAGAAAAACATCACGGGGTGGTGCGCATTGTATGGGTGTGTGTTACATTACATTCACTAGTAGGAGTGAGAAAAACATCACGGGGTGGTGCGCATTGTATGGTTGTTTGTTACATTAGATTCACTAGTAGGAGTGAGAAAATCATCACGGGGTGGTGCGCATTGTATGGGTGTGTGTTACATTACATTCACTAGTAGGAGTGAGAAAAACATCCTGGGTGGTGCGCATTGTATGGGTGTGTGTTACATTACATTCACTAGTAGGAGTGAAAAAAACATCACGGGGTGGTGCGCATTGTATGGGTGTGTGTTACATTACATTCACTAGTAGCAGTGAGAAAATCATCACGAGGTGGTGCGCAATGTATGGGTGTGTGTTACATTACATTCACGAGTAGGAGTGAGAAAAACATCACGGGGTGGTGCGCATTGTATGGGTGTGTGTTACATTACATTCACTAGTAGGAGCGAGAAAATCATCACGGGGTGGTGCGCATTGTATGGGTGTTTGTTACATTACATTCACGAGTAGGAGTGAGAAAAACATCACGGGGTGGTGCGCATTGTATGGGTGTGTGTTACATTACATTCACTAGTAGGAGCGAGAAAATCATCACGGGGTGGTGCGCATTGTATGGGTGTTTGTTACATTACATTCACTAGTAGGAGTGAGAAAAACATCACGGGGTGGTGCGCATTGTATGGGTGTGTGTTACATTACATTCACTAGCAGGAGTGAGAAAAACATCACGGGGTGGTGCGCATTGTATGGGTGTGTGTTACATTACATTCACTAGTAGGAGTGAGAAAAACATCACGGGGTGGTGCGCATTGTATGGGTGTGTGTTACATTACATTCACTAGTAGGAGTGAGAAACTCATCACGGGGTGGTGCGCATTGTAGGGGTGTGTGTTACATTACATTCACTAGTAGGAGTGAGAAAAACATCACGGGGTGGTGCGCATTGTATGGGTGTGTGTTACATTAGATTCACTAGTAGGAGTGAGAAAAACATCACGGGGTGGTGCGCATTGTATGGGTGTGTGTTACATTAGATTCACTAGTAGGAGTGAGAAAAACATCACGGGGTGGTGCGCATTGTATGGGTGTGTGTTACATTAGATTCACTAGTAGGAGTGAGAAAAACATCACGGGGTGGTGCGCATTGTATGGGTGTTTGTTACATTAGATTCACTAGTAGGAGTGAGAAAATCATCACGGGGTGGTGCGCATTGTATGGGTGTGTGTTACATTACATTCACTAGTAGGAGTGAGAAAAACATCACGGGGTGGTGCGCATTGTATTGGTGTGTGTTACATTACATTCACTAGTAGGAGTGAGAAAAACATCACGGGGTGGTGCGCATTGTATGGGTGTGTGTTACATTACATTCACTAGTAGGAGTGAGAAAAACATCACGGGGTGGTGCGCATTGTATGGGTGTGTGTTACATTAGATTCACTAGTAGGAGTGAGAAAAACATCACGGGGTGGTGCGCATTGTATGGGTGTGTCTTACATTACATTCACTAGTAGGAGTGAGAAAAACATCACGGGGTGGTGCGCATTGTATGGGTGTGTGTTACATTACATTCACTAGTAGGAGTGAGAAAAACATCACGGGGTGGTGCGCATTGTATGGGTGTGTGTTACATTACATTCACTAGTAGGAGTGAGAAAAACATCACGGGGTGGTGCGCATTGTATGGGTGTGTGTTACATTACATTCACTAGTAGGAGTGAGAAAAACATCACGGGGTGGTGCGCATTGTATGGGTGTGTGTTACATTACATTCACTAGTAGGAGTGAGAAAAACATCACGAGGTGGTGCGCATTGTATGGGTGTGTGTTACATTACATTCACTAGTAGAAGTGAGAAAAACATCACAGGGTGGTGCGCATTGTATGGGTGTGTGTTACATTACATTCACTAGTAGGAGTGAGAAAAACATCACGGGGTGGTGCGCATTTTATGGGTGTGTGTTACATTACATTCACTAGTAGGAGTGAGAAAAACATCACGGGGTGATGGCATTGTATGGGTGTGTGTTACATTACATTCACTAGTAGGAGTGAGAAAAACATCACGGGGTGGTGCGCATTGTATGGGTGTGTGTTACATTACATTCACTAGTAGGAGTGAGAAAAACATCACGGGGTGGTGCGCATTGTATGGTTGTTTGTTACATTAGATTCACTAGTAGGAGTGAGAAAATCATCACGGGGTGGTGCGCATTGTATGGGTGTGTGTTACATTACATTCACTAGTAGGAGTGAGAAAAACATCCTGGGTGGTGCGCATTGTATGGGTGTGTGTTACATTACATTCACTAGTAGGAGTGAAAAAAACATCACGGGGTGGTGCGCATTGTATGGGTGTGTGTTACATTACATTCACTAGTAGCAGTGAGAAAATCATCACGGGGTGGTGCGCAATGTATGGGTGTGTGTTACATTACATTCACGAGTAGGAGTGAGAAAAACATCACGGGGTGGTGCGCATTGTATGGGTGTGTGTTACATTACATTCACTAGTAGGAGCGAGAAAATCATCACGGGGTGGTGCGCATTGTATGGGTGTTTGTTACATTACATTCACTAGTAGGAGTGAGAAAAACATCACGGGGTGGTGCGCATTGTATGGGTGTGTGTTACATTACATTCACTAGCAGGAGTGAGAAAAACATCACGGGGTGGTGCGCATTGTATGGGTGTGTGTTACATTACATTCACTAGTAGGAGTGAGAAAAACATCACGGGGTGGTGCGCATTGTATGGGTGTGTGTTACATTACATTCACTAGTAGGAGTGAGAAACTCATCACGGGGTGGTGCGCATTGTAGGGGTGTGTGTTACATTACATTCACTAGTAGGAGTGAGAAAAACATCACGGGGTGGTGCGCATTGTATGGGTGTGTGTTACATTAGATTCACTAGTAGGAGTGAGAAAAACATCACGGGGTGGTGCGCATTGTATGGGTGTGTGTTACATTAGATTCACTAGTAGGAGTGAGAAAAACATCACGGGGTGGTGCGCATTGTATGGGTGTGTGTTACATTAGATTCACTAGTAGGAGTGAGAAAAACATCACGGGGTGGTGCGCATTGTATGGGTGTTTGTTACATTAGATTCACTAGTAGGAGTGAGAAAATCATCACGGGGTGGTGCGCATTGTATGGGTGTGTGTTACATTACATTCACTAGTAGGAGTGAGAAAAACATCACGGGGTGGTGCGCATTGTATTGGTGTGTGTTACATTACATTCACTAGTAGGAGTGAGAAAAACATCACGGGGTGGTGCGCATTGTATGGGTGTGTGTTACATTACATTCACTAGTAGGAGTGAGAAAAACATCACGGGGTGGTGCGCATTGTATGGGTGTGTGTTACATTAGATTCACTAGTAGGAGTGAGAAAAACATCACGGGGTGGTGCGCATTGTATGGGTGTGTCTTACATTACATTCACTAGTAGGAGTGAGAAAAACATCACGGGGTGGTGCGCATTGTATGGGTGTGTGTTACATTACATTCACTAGTAGGAGTGAGAAAAACATCACGGGGTGGTGCGCATTGTATGGGTGTGTGTTACATTACATTCACTAGTAGGAGTGAGAAAAACATCACGGGGTGGTGCGCATTGTATGGGTGTGTGTTACATTACATTCACTAGTAGGAGTGAGAAAATCATCACGGGGTGGAGCGCATTGTATGGGTGTGTGTTACATTACATTCACTAGTAGGAGTGAGAAAAACATCACGAGGTGGTGCGCATTGTATGGGTGTGTGTTACATTACATTCACTAGTAGAAGTGAGAAAAACATCACAGGGTGGTGCGCATTGTATGGGTGTGTGTTACATTACATTCACTAGTAGGAGTGAGAAAAACATCACGGGGTGGTGCGCATTTTATGGGTGTGTGTTACATTACATTCACTAGTAGGAGTGAGAAAAACATCACGGGGTGATGGCATTGTATGGGTGTGTGTTACATTACATTCACTAGTAGGAGTGAGAAAAACATCACGGGGTGGTGCGCATTGTATGGGTGTGTGTTACATTACATTCACTAGTAGGAGTGAGAAAAACATCACGGGGTGGTGCGCATTGTATGGTTGTTTGTTACATTAGATTCACTAGTAGGAGTGAGAAAATCATCACGGGGTGGTGCGCATTGTATGGGTGTGTGTTACATTACATTCACTAGTAGGAGTGAGAAAAACATCCTGGGTGGTGCGCATTGTATGGGTGTGTGTTACATTACATTCACTAGTAGGAGTGAAAAAAACATCACGGGGTGGTGCGCATTGTATGGGTGTGTGTTACATTACATTCACTAGTAGCAGTGAGAAAATCATCACGGGGTGGTGCGCAATGTATGGGTGTGTGTTACATTACATTCACGAGTAGGAGTGAGAAAAACATCACGGGGTGGTGCGCATTGTATGGGTGTGTGTTACATTACATTCACTAGTAGGAGCGAGAAAATCATCACGGGGTGGTGCGCATTGTATGGGTGTTTGTTACATTACATTCACTAGTAGGAGTGAGAAAAACATCACGGGGTGGTGCGCATTGTATGGGTGTGTGTTACATTACATTCACTAGCAGGAGTGAGAAAAACATCACGGGGTGGTGCGCATTGTATGGGTGTGTGTTACATTACATTCACTAGTAGGAGTGAGAAAAACATCACGGGGTGGTGCGCATTGTATGGGTGTGTGTTACATTACATTCACTAGTAGGAGTGAGAAACTCATCACGGGGTGGTGCGCATTGTAGGGGTGTGTGTTACATTACATTCACTAGTAGGAGTGAGAAAAACATCACGGGGTGGTGCGCATTGTATGGGTGTGTGTTACATTAGATTCACTAGTAGGAGTGAGAAACTCATCACGGGGTGGTGCGCATTGTAGGGGTGTGTGTTACATTACATTCACTAGTAGGAGTGAGAAAAACATCACGGGGTGGTGCGCATTGTATGGGTGTGTGTTACATTAGATTCACTAGTAGGAGTGAGAAAAACATCACGGGGTGGTGCGCATTGTATGGGTGTTTGTTACATTAGATTCACTAGTAGGAGTGAGAAAATCATCACGGGGTGGTGCGCATTGTATGGGTGTGTGTTACATTACATTCACTAGTAGGAGTGAGAAAAACATCACGGGGTGGTGCGCATTGTATTGGTGTGTGTTACATTACATTCACTAGTAGGAGTGAGAAAAACATCACGGGGTGGTGCGCATTGTATGGGTGTGTGTTACATTACATTCACTAGTAGGAGTGAGAAAAACATCACGGGGTGGTGCGCATTGTATGGGTGTGTGTTACATTAGATTCACTAGTAGGAGTGAGAAAAACATCACGGGGTGGTGCGCATTGTATGGGTGTGTCTTACATTACATTCACTAGTAGGAGTGAGAAAAACATCACGGGGTGGTGCGCATTGTATGGGTGTGTGTTACATTACATTCACTAGTAGGAGTGAGAAAAACATCACGGGTTGGTGCGCATTGTATGGGTGTGTGTTACATTACATTCACTAGTAGGAGTGAGAAAAACATCACGGGGTGGTGCGCATTGTATGGGTGTGTGTTACATTACATTCACTAGTAGGAGTGAGAAAAACATCACGGGGTGGTGCGCATTGTATGGGTGTGTGTTACATTACATTCACTAGTAGGAGTGAGAAAAACATCAAGGGGTGGTGCGCATTGTATGGGTGTGTGTTACATTACATTCACTAGTAGGAGTGAGAAAAACATCACGAGGTGGTGCGCATTGTATGGGTGTGTGTTACATTACATTCACTAGTAGAAGTGAGAAAAACATCACAGGGTGGTGCGCATTGTATGGGTGTGTGTTACATTACATTCACTAGTAGGAGTGAGAAAAACATCACGGGGTGGTGCGCATTTTATGGGTGTGTGTTACATTACATTCACTAGTAGGAGTGAGAAAAACATCACGGGGTGATGGCATTGTATGGGTGTGTGTTACATTACATTCACTAGTAGGAGTGAGAAAAACATCACGGGGTGGTGCGCATTGTATGGGTGTGTGTTACATTACATTCACTAGTAGGAGTGAGAAAAACATCACGGGGTGGTGCGCATTGTATGGTTGTTTGTTACATTAGATTCACTAGTAGGAGTGAGAAAATCATCACGGGGTGGTGCGCATTGTATGGGTGTGTGTTACATTACATTCACTAGTAGGAGTGAGAAAAACATCCTGGGTGGTGCGCATTGTATGGGTGTGTGTTACATTACATTCACTAGTAGGAGTGAAAAAAACATCACGGGGTGGTGCGCATTGTATTGGTGTGTGTTACATTACATTCACTAGTAGCAGTGAGAAAATCATCACGGGGTGGTGCGCAATGTATGGGTGTGTGTTACATTACATTCACGAGTAGGAGTGAGAAAAACATCACGGGGTGGTGCGCATTGTATGGGTGTGTGTTACATTACATTCACTAGTAGGAGCGAGAAAATCATCACGGGGTGGTGCGCATTGTATGGGTGTTTGTTACATTACATTCACTGGTAGGAGTGAGAAAAACATCACGGGGTGGTGCGCATTGTATGGGTGTGTGTTACATTACATTCACTAGCAGGAGTGAGAAAAACATCACGGGGTGGTGCGCATTGTATGGGTGTGTGTTACATTACATTCACTAGTAGGAGTGAGAAAAACATCATGGGGTGGTGCGCATTGTATGGGTGTGTGTTACATTACATTCACTAGTAGGAGTGAGAAACTCATCACGGGGTGGTGCGCATTGTATGGGTGTGTGTTACATTACATTCACTAGTAGGAGTGAGAAAAACATCACGGGGTGGTGCGCATTGTATGGGTGTGTGTTACATTAGATTCACTAGTAGGAGTGAGAAAAACATCACGGGGTGGTGCGCATTGTATGGGTGTGTGTTACATTAGATTCACTAGTAGGAGTGAGAAAAACATCACGGGGTGGTGCGCATTGTATGGGTGTGTGTTACATTAGATTCATTAGTAGGAGTGAGAAAAACATCACGGGGTGGTGCGCATTGTATGGGTGTTTGTTACATTAGATTCACTAGTAGGAGTGAGAAAATCATCACGGGGTGGTGCGCATTGTATGGGTGTGTGTTACATTACATTCACTAGTAGGAGTGAGAAAAACATCACGGGGTGGTGCGCATTGTATTGGTGTGTGTTACATTACATTCACTAGTAGGAGTGAGAAAAACATCACGGGGTGGTGCGCATTGTATGGGTGTGTGTTACATTACATTCACTAGTAGGAGTGAGAAAAACATCACGGGGTGGTGCGCATTGTATGGGTGTGTGTTACATTAGATTCACTAGTAGGAGGGAGAAAAACATCACGGGGTGGTGCGCATTGTATGGGTGTGTCTTACATTACATTCACTAGTAGGAGTGAGAAAAACATCACGGGGTGGTGCGCATTGTATGGGTGTGTGTTACATTACATTCACTAGTAGGAGTGAGAAAAACATCACGGGGTGGTGCGCATTGTATGGGTGTGTGTTACATTACATTCACTAGTAGGAGTGAGAAAAACATCACGGGGTGGTGCGCATTGTATGGGTGTGTGTTACATTAGATTCACTAGTAGGAGTGAGAAAAACATCACGGGGTGGTGCGCATTGTATGGGTGTGTGTTACATTACATTCACTAGTAGGAGTGAGAAAAACATCACGGGGTGGTGCGCATTGTATGGGTGTGTGTTACATTACATTCACTAGTAGGAGTGAGAAAAACATCACGGGGTGGTGCGCATTGTATGGGTGTGTGTTACATTACATTCACTAGTAGGAGTGAGAAAAACATCACGGGGTGGTGCGCATTGTATGGGTGTGTGTTACATTACATTCACTAGTAGGAGTGAGAAAAACATCACGAGGTGGTGCGCATTGTATGGGTGTGTGTTACATTACATTCACTAGTAGAAGTGAGAAAAACATCACAGGGTGGTGCGCATTGTATGGGTGTGTGTTACATTACATTCACTAGTAGGAGTGAGAAAAACATCACGGGGTGGTGCGCATTTTATGGGTGTGTGTTACATTACATTCACTAGTAGGAGTGAGAAAAACATCACGGGGTGATGGCATTGTATGGGTGTGTGTTACATTACATTCACTAGTAGGAGTGAGAAAAACATCACGGGGTGGTGCGCATTGTATGGGTGTGTGTTACATTACATTCACTAGTAGGAGTGAGAAAAACATCACGGGGTGGTGCGCATTGTATGGTTGTTTGTTACATTAGATTCACTAGTAGGAGTGAGAAAATCATCACGGGGTGGTGCGCATTGTATGGGTGTGTGTTACATTACATTCACTAGTAGGAGTGAGAAAAACATCCTGGGTGGTGCGCATTGTATGGGTGTGTGTTACATTACATTCACTAGTAGGAGTGAAAAAAACATCACGGGGTGGTGCGCATTGTATGGGTGTGTGTTACATTACATTCACTAGTAGCAGTGAGAAAATCATCACGGGGTGGTGCGCAATGTATGGGTGTGTGTTACATTACATTCACGAGTAGGAGTGAGAAAAACATCACGGGGTGGTGCGCATTGTATGGGTGTGTGTTACATTACATTCACTAGTAGGAGCGAGAAAATCATCACGGGGTGGTGCGCATTGTATGGGTGTTTGTTACATTACATTCACTAGTAGGAGTGAGAAAAACATCACGGGGTGGTGCGCATTGTATGGGTGTGTGTTACATTACATTCACTAGCAGGAGTGAGAAAAACATCACGGGGTGGTGCACATTGTATGGGTGTGTGTTACATTACATTCACTAGTAGGAGTGAGAAAAACATCACGGGGTGGTGCGCATTGTATGGGTGTGTGTTACATTACATTCACTAGTAGGAGTGAGAAACTCATCACGGGGTGGTGCGCATTGTAGGGGTGTGTGTTACATTACATTCACTAGTAGGAGTGAGAAAAACATCACGGGGTGGTGCGCATTGTATGGGTGTGTGTTACATTAGATTCACTAGTAGGAGTGAGAAAAACATCACGGGGTGGTGCGCATTGTATGGGTGTGTGTTACATTAGATTCACTAGTAGGAGTGAGAAAAACATCACGGGGTGGTGCGCATTGTATGGGTGTTTGTTACATTAGATTCACTAGTAGGAGTGAGAAAATCATCACGGGGTGGTGCGCATTGTATGGGTGTGTGTTACATTACATTCACTAGTAGGAGTGAGAAAAACATCACGGGGTGGTGCGCATTGTATTGGTGTGTGTTACATTACATTCACTAGTAGGAGTGAGAAAAACATCACGGGGTGGTGCGCATTGTATGGGTGTGTGTTACATTACATTCACTAGTAGGAGTGAGAAAAACATCACGGGGTGGTGCGCATTGTATGGGGGTGTGTTACATTAGATTCACTAGTAGGAGTGAGAAAAACATCACGGGGTGGTGCGCATTGTATGGGTGTGTCTTACATTACATTCACTAGTAGGAGTGAGAAAAACATCACGGGGTGGTGCGCATTGTATGGGTGTGTGTTACATTGCATTCACTAGTAGGAGTGAGAAAAACATCACGGGGTGGTGCGCATTGTATGGGTGTTTGTTACATTACATTCACTAGTAGAAGTGAGAAAAACATCACGAGGTGGTGCGCATTGTATGGGTGTGTGTTACATTACATTCACTAGTAGGATTGAGAAAAACATCATGGGGTGGTGCGCACTGTATGGGTGTGTGTTACATTACATTCACTAGTAGGAGTGAGAAAAACATCACGGGGTGGTGCGCATTGTATGGATGTGTGTTACATTACATTCACTAGTTGGAGTGAGAAAAACATCACAGGGTGGTGCGCATTGTATGGGTGTGTGTTACATTACATTCACTAGTAGGAGTGAGAAAAACATCACGGGGTGATTGCATTTTATAGGTGAGTGTTACATTACATTCACTAGTAGGAGTGAGAAAAACTTCACGGGGTGGTGCGCATGGTATGGGTGTTTGTTACATTACATTCACTAGTAGGAGTGAGAAAAACATCACGGGGTGGTGCGCATTGTATGGGTGTGTGTTACATTACATTCACTAGTACGAGTGAGAAAAACATCACGGGGTGGTGCGCATTGTATGGGTGTGTGTTACATTACATTCACTAGTAGGAGTGAGAAAAACATCACGGGGTTGTGCGCATTGTATGGGTGTGTGTTACATTAGATTCACTAGTAGGAGTGAGAAAATCATCACGGGGTGGTGCGCATTGTAATGGTGTGTGTTACATTACATTCACTAGTAGGAGTGAGAAAAACATCACGGGGTGGTGCGCATTGTATGGGTGTGTGTTACATTACATTCACTAGTAGGAGTGAGAAAAACATCACGGGGTGGTGCGCATTGTATGGGTGTGTGTTACATTACATTCACTAGTAGGAGTGAGAAAAACATCACGGGGTGGTGCGCATTGTATGGGTGTGTGTTACATTACATTCACTAGTAGGAGTGAGAAAAACATCACGGGGTGGTGCGCATTGTATGGGTGTTTGTTACATTACATTCACTAGTAGGAGTGAGAAAAACATCACAGGGTGGTGCGCATTGTATGGGTGTGTGTTACATTACATTCACTAGTAGGAGTGAGAAAAACATCACGGGGTGGTGCGCTTTGTATGGGTGTGTGTTACATTAGATTCACTAGTAGGAGTGAGAAAAACATCATGGGGTGGTGCGCATTGTATGGGTGTGGCTTACATTACATTCATTAGTAGGAGTGAGAAAAACATCACGGGGTGGTGCGCATTGTATGGGTGTGTGTTACATTACATTCACTAGTAGGAGTGAGAAAAACATCACAGGGTGGTGCGCATTGTATGGGTGTGTGTTACATGAGATTCACTAGTAGGAGTGAATAAACATCACGGGGTGGTGCGCATTGTATGGGTGTGTGTTACATTACATTCACTAGTAGGAGTGAGAAAAACATCACGGGGTGGTGCGCATTGTATGGGAGTATGTTACATTACATTCACTAGTGGGAGTGAGAAAAACATCACGGGGTGGTGCGCATTGCATGGGAGTGTGTTACATTACATTCACTAGTAGGAGTGAGAAAAACATCACGGTGTGGTGCGCATTGCATGGGTGTGTGTTACATTACATTCACTAGTAGGAGTGAGAAAAACATCACGGGGTGGTGCGCATTGTATGGGTGTTTGTTACATTAGATTCACTAGTAGGAGTGAGAAAATCATCACGGGGTGGTGCGCATTGTATGGGTGTGTGTTACATTACATTCACTATTAGGAGTGAGAAAAACATCCCGGGTTGTGCGCATTGTATGGGTGTGTGTTACATTACATTCACTAGTAGGAGGGAGAAAAACATCACGGGGTGGTGAGCATTGTATGGGTGTGTGTTACATTACATTCACTAGTAGGAGTGAGAAAAACATCACGGGGTGGTGCGCATTGTATGGGTGTGTGTTACATTAGATTCACTAGTAGGAGTGAGAAAAACATCACGGGGTGGTGCGCATTGTATGGGTGTGGCTTACATTACATTCACTACTAGGAGTGAGAAAAACATCACGGGGTGGTGCGCATTGTATGGGTGTGTGTTACATTAGATTCACTAGTAGGAGTGAGAAAATCATCACGGTGTGGTGCGCATTGTATGGGTGTGTGTTACATTACATTCACTAGTAGGAGTGAGAAAAACATCACGGGGTGGTGCGCATTGTATGGGTGTGTGTTACATTACATTCACTAGTAGGAGTGAGAAAAACATCACGGGGTGGTGCGCATTGTATGGGTGTGTGTTACATTACATTGACTAGTAGGAGTGAGAAAAACATCACGGGGTGGTGCGCATTGTATGGGTGTGTGTTACATTACATTCACTAGTAGGAGTGAGAAAAACATCACGGGGTGGTGCGCATTGTATGGGTGTGTGTTACATTACATTCACTAGTAGTAGTGAGAAAATCATCACGGGGTGGTGCGCATTGTATGGGTGTGTGTTACATTACATTCACTAGTAGGAGTGAGAAAAACATCACGGGGTGGTGCGCATTTTATGGGTGTGTGTTACATTATATTCACTAGTAGGAGTGAGAAAAACATCACGGGGTGATGGCATTGTATGGGTGTGTGTTACATTACATTCACTAGTAGGAGTGAGAAAAACATCACGGGGTGGTGCGCATTGTATGGGTGTGTGTTACATTAGATTCACTAGTAGGAGTGAGAAAAACATCACGGGGTGGTGCGCATTGTATGGTTGTTTGTTACATTAGATTCACTAGTAGGAGTGAGAAAATCATCACGGGGTGGTGCGCATTGTATGGGTGTGTGTTACATTACATTCACTAGTAGGAGTGAGAAAAACATCCTGGGTGGTGCGCATTGTATGGGTGTGTGTTACATTACATTCACTAGTAGGAGTGAAAAAAACATCACGGGGTGGTGCGCATTGTATGGGTGTGTGTTACATTACATTCACTAGTAGCAGTGAGAAAATCATCACGGGGTGGTGCGCAATGTATGGGTGTGTGTTACATTACATTCACGAGTAGGAGTGAGAAAAACATCACGGGGTGGTGCGCATTGTATGGGTGTGTGTTACATTACATTCACTAGTAGGAGCGAGAAAATCATCACGGGGTGGTGCGCATTGTATGGGTGTTTGTTACATTACATTCACTAGTAGGAGTGAGAAAAACATCACGGGGTGGTGCGCATTGTATGGGTGTGTGTTACATTACATTCACTAGCAGGAGTGAGAAAAACATCACGGGGTGGTGCGCATTGTATGGGTGTGTGTTACATTACATTCACTAGTAGGAGTGAGAAAAACATCACGGGGTGGTGCGCATTGTATGGGTGTGTGTTACATTACATTCACTAGTAGGAGTGAGAAACTCATCACGGGGTGGTGCGCATTGTAGGGGTGTGTGTTACATTACATTCACTAGTAGGAGTGAGAAAAACATCACGGGGTGGTGCGCATTGTATGGGTGTGTGTTACATTAGATTCACTAGTAGGAGTGAGAAAAACATCACGGGGTGGTGCGCATTGTATGGGTGTGTGTTACATTAGATTCACTAGCAGGAGTGAGAAAAACATCACGGGGTGGTGCGCATTGTATGGGTGTGTGTTACATTAGATTCACTAGTAGGAGTGAGAAAAACATCACGGGGTGGTGCGCATTGTATGGGTGTTTGTTACATTAGATTCACTAGTAGGAGTGAGAAAATCATCACGGGGTGGTGCGCATTGTATGGGTGTGTGTTACATTACATTCACTAGTAGGAGTGAGAAAAACATCACGGGGTGGTGCGCATTGTATTGGTGTGTGTTACATTACATTCACTAGTAGGAGTGAGAAAAACATCACGGGGTGGTGCGCATTTTATGGGTGTGTGTTACATTACATTCACTAGTAGGAGTGAGAAAAACATCACGGGGTGGTGCGCATTGTATGGGTGTGTGTTACATTAGATTCACTAGTAGGATTGGGAAAAACATCACGGGGTGGTGCGCATTGTATGGGTGTGTCTTACATTACATTCACTAGTAGGAGTGAGAAAAACATCACGGGGTGGTGCGCATTGTATGGGTGTGTGTTACATTACATTCACTAGTAGGAGTGAGAAAAACATCACGGGGTGGTGCGCATTGTATGGGTGTGTGTTACATTACATTCACTAGTAGGAGTGAGAAAAACATCACGGGGTGGTGCGCATTGTATGGGTGTGTGTTACATTAGATTCACTAGTAGGAGTGAGAAAAACATCACGGGGTGGTGCGCATTGTATGGGTGTGTGTTACATTACATTCACTAGTAGGAGTGAGAAAAACATCACGGGGTGGTGCGCATTGTATGGGTGTGTGTTACATTACATTCACTAGTAGGAGTGAGAAAAACATCACGGGGTGGTGCGCATTGTATGGGTGTGTGTTACATTACATTCACTAGTAGGAGTGAGAAAAACATCACGGGGTGGTGCGCATTGTATGGGTGTGTGTTACATTACATTCACTAGTAGGAGTGAGAAAAACATCACGAGGTGGTGCGCATTGTATGGGTGTGTGTTACATTACATTCACTAGTAGAAGTGAGAAAAACATCACAGGGTGGTGCGCATTGTATGGGTGTGTGTTACATTACATTCACTAGTAGGAGTGAGAAAAACATCACGGGGTGGTGCGCATTTTATGGGTGTGTGTTACATTACATTCACTAGTAGGAGTGAGAAAAACATCACGGGGTGATGGCATTGTATGGGTGTGTGTTACATTACATTCACTAGTAGGAGTGAGAAAAACATCACGGGGTGGTGCGCATTGTATGGGTGTGTGTTACATTACATTCACTAGTAGGAGTGAGAAAAACATCACGGGGTGGTGCGCATTGTATGGTTGTTTGTTACATTAGATTCACTAGTAGGAGTGAGAAAATCATCACGGGGTGGTGCGCATTGTATGGGTGTGTGTTACATTACATTCACTAGTAGGAGTGAGAAAAACATCCTGGGTGGTGCGCATTGTATGGGTGTGTGTTACATTACATTCACTAGTAGGAGTGAAAAAAACATCACGGGGTGGTGCGCATTGTATGGGTGTGTGTTACATTACATTCACTAGTAGCAGTGAGAAAATCATCACGGGGTGGTGCGCAATGTATGGGTGTGTGTTACATTACATTCACGAGTAGGAGTGAGAAAAACATCACGGGGTGGTGCGCATTGTATGGGTGTGTGTTACATTACATTCACTAGTAGGAGCGAGAAAATCATCACGGGGTGGTGCGCATTGTATGGGTGTTTGTTACATTACATTCACTAGTAGGAGTGAGAAAAACATCACGGGGTGGTGCGCATTGTATGGGTGTGTGTTACATTACATTCACTAGCAGGAGTGAGAAAAACATCACGGGGTGGTGCGCATTGTATGGGTGTGTGTTACATTACATTCACTAGTAGGAGTGAGAAAAACATCACGGGGTGGTGCGCATTGTATGGGTGTGTGTTACATTACATTCACTAGTAGGAGTGAGAAACTCATCACGGGGTGGTGCGCATTGTAGGGGTGTGTGTTACATTACATTCACTAGTAGGAGTGAGAAAAACATCACGGGGTGGTGCGCATTGTATGGGTGTGTGTTACATTAGATTCACTAGTAGGAGTGAGAAAAACATCACGGGGTGGTGCGCATTGTATGGGTGTGTGTTACATTAGATTCACTAGTAGGAGTGAGAAAAACATCACGGGGTGGTGCGCATTGTATGGGTGTTTGTTACATTAGATTCACTAGTAGGAGTGAGAAAATCATCACGGGGTGGTGCGCATTGTATGGGTGTGTGTTACATTACATTCACTAGTAGGAGTGAGAAAAACATCACGGGGTGGTGCGCATTGTATTGGTGTGTGTTACATTACATTCACTAGTAGGAGTGAGAAAAACATCACGGGGTGGTGCGCATTGTATGGGTGTGTGTTACATTACATTCACTAGTAGGAGTGAGAAAAACATCACGGGGTGGTGCGCATTGTATGGGGGTGTGTTACATTAGATTCACTAGTAGGAGTGAGAAAAACATCACGGGGTGGTGCGCATTGTATGGGTGTGTCTTACATTACATTCACTAGTAGGAGTGAGAAAAACATCACGGGGTGGTGCGCATTGTATGGGTGTGTGTTACATTGCATTCACTAGTAGGAGTGAGAAAAACATCACGGGGTGGTGCGCATTGTATGGGTGTTTGTTACATTACATTCACTAGTAGAAGTGAGAAAAACATCACGAGGTGGTGCACATTGTATGGGTGTGTGTTACATTACATTCACTAGTAGGATTGAGAAAAACATCATGGGGTGGTGCGCACTGTATGGGTGTGTGTTACATTACATTCACTAGTAGGAGTGAGAAAAACATCACGGGGTGGTGCGCATTGTATGGATGTGTGTTACATTACATTCACTAGTTGGAGTGAGAAAAACATCACAGGGTGGTGCGCATTGTATGGGTGTGTGTTACATTACATTCACTAGTAGGAGTGAGAAAAACATCACGGGGTGATTGCATTTTATAGGTGTGTGTTACATTACATTCACTAGTAGGAGTGAGAAAAACTTCACGGGGTGGTGCGCATGGTATGGGTGTTTGTTACATTACATTCACTAGTAGGAGTGAGAAAAACATCACGGGGTGGTGCGCATTGTATGGGTGTGTGTTATATTACATTCACTAGTACGAGTGAGAAAAACATCACGGGGTGGTGCGCATTGTATGGGTGTGTGTTACATTACATTCACTAGTAGGAGTGAGAAAAACATCACGGGGTTGTGCGCATTGTATGGGTGTGTGTTACATTAGATTCACTAGTAGGAGTGAGAAAATCATCACGGGGTGGTGCGCATTGTAATGGTGTGTGTTACATTACATTCACTAGTACGAGTGAGAAAAACATCACGGGGTGGTGCGCATTGTATGGGTGTGTGTTACATTACATTCACTAGTAGGAGTGAGAAAAACATCACGGGGTGGTGCGCATTGTATGGGTGTGTGTTACATTACATTCACTAGTAGGAGTGAGAAAAACATCACGGGGTGGTGCGCATTGTATGGGTGTGTGTTACATTACATTCACTAGTAGGAGTGAGAAAAACATCACGGGGTGGTGCGCATTGTATGGGTGTGTGTTACATTACATTCACTAGTAGGAGTGAGAAAAACATCACGGGGTGGTGCGCATTGTATGGGTGTTTGTTACATTACATTCACTAGTAGGAGTGAGAAAAACATCACAGGGTGGTGCGCATTGTATGGGTGTGTGTTACATTACATTCACTAGTAGGAGTGAGAAAAACATCACGGGGTGGTGCGCTTTGTATGGGTGTGTGTTACATTAGATTCACTAGTAGGAGTGAGAAAAACATCATGGGGTGGTGCGCATTGTATGGGTGTGGCTTACATTACATTCATTAGTAGGAGTGAGAAAAACATCACGGGGTGGTGCGCATTGTATGGGTGTGTGTTACATTACATTCACTAGTAGGAGTGAGAAAAACATCACGGGGTGGTGCGCATTGTATGGGTGTGTGTTACATGAGATTCACTAGTAGGAGTGAATAAACATCACGGGGTGGTGCGCATTGTATGGGTGTGTGTTACATTACATTCACTAGTAGGAGTGAGAAAAACATCACGGGGTGGTGCGCATTGTATGGGAGTATGTTACATTACATTCACTAGTGGGAGTGAGAAAAACATCACGGGGTGGTGCGCATTGCATGGGAGTGTGTTACATTACATTCACTAGTAGGAGTGAGAAAAACATCACGGTGTGGTGCGCATTGCATGGGTGTGTGTTACATTACATTCACTAGTAGGAGTGAGAAAAACATCACGGGGTGGTGCGCATTGTATGGGTGTTTGTTACATTAGATTCACTAGTAGGAGTGAGAAAATCATCACGGGGTGGTGCGCATTGTATGGGTGTGTGTTACATTACATTCACTATTAGGAGTGAGAAAAACATCCCGGGTTGTGCGCATTGTATGGGTATGTGTTACATTACATTCACTAGTAGGAGGGAGAAAAACATCACGGGGTGGTGAGCATTGTATGGGTGTGTGTTACATTACATTCACTAGTAGGAGTGAGAAAAACATCACGGGGTGGTGCGCATTGTATGGGTGTGTGTTACATTAGATTCACTAGTAGGAGTGAGAAAAACATCACGGGGTGGTGCGCATTGTATGGGTGTGGCTTACATTACATTCACTACTAGGAGTGAGAAAAACATCACGGGGTGGTGCGCATTGTATGGGTGTGTGTTACATTAGATTCACTAGTAGGAGTGAGAAAATCATCACGGTGTGGTGCGCATTGTATGGGTGTGTGTTACATTACATTCACTAGTAGGAGTGAGAAAAACATCACGGGGTGGTGCGCATTGTATGGGTGTGTGTTACATTACATTCACTAGTAGGAGTGAGAAAAACATCACGGGGTGGTGCGCATTGTATGGGTGTGTGTTACATTACATTGACTAGTAGGAGTGAGAAAAACATCACGGGGTGGTGCGCATTGTATGGGTGTGTGTTACATTACATTCACTAGTAGGAGTGAGAAAAACATCACGGGGTGGTTCGCATTGTATGGGTGTGTGTTACATTACATTCACTAGTAGTAGTGAGAAAAACATCACGGGGTGGTGCGCATTGTATGGGTGTTTGTTACATTACATTCACTAGTAGGAGTGAGAAAAACATCACGGGGTGGTGCGCATTGTATGGGTGTGTGTTACATTACATTCACTAGTACGAGTGAGAAAAACATCACGGGGTGGTGCGCATTGTATGGGTTTGTGTTACATTACATTCACTAGTAGGAGTGAGAAAAACATCACGGGGTGGTGCGCATTGTATGGGTGTGTGTTACATTAGATTCACTAGTAGGAGTGAGAAAAACATCACGGGGTGGTGCGCATTGTATGGGTGTGTCTTACGTTACATTCACTAGTAGGAGTGAGAAAAACATCACGGGGTGGTGCGCATTGTATGGGTGTGTGTTACATTACATTCACTAGTAGGAGTGAGAAAAACATCACGGGGTGGTGCGCATTGTATGGGTGTGTGTTACATTACATTCACTAGTAGGAGTGAGAAAAACATCACGGGGTGGTGCGCATTGTATGGGTGTGTGTTACATTTCATTCACTAGTAGGAGTGAGAAAAACATCACGAGGTGGTGCGCATTGTATGGGTGTGTGTTACATTACATTCACTAGTAGAAGTGAGAAAAACATCACAGGGTGGTGCGCATTGTATGGGTGTGTGTTACATTACATTCACTAGTTGGAGTGAGAAAAACATCACGGGGTGGTGCGCATTTTATGGGTGTGTGTTACATTACATTCACTAGTAGGAGTGAGAAAAACATCACGGGGTGATGGCATTGTATGGGTGTGTGTTACATTACATTCACTAGTAGGAGTGAGAAAAACATCACGGGGTGGTGCGCATTGTATGGGTGTGTGTTACATTACATTCACTAGTAGGAGTGAGAAAAACATCACGAGGAGGTGCGCATTGTATGGTTGTTTGTTACATTAGATTCACTAGTAGGAGTGAGAAAATCATCACGGGGTGGTGCGCATTGTATGGGTGTGTGTTACCTTACATTCACTAGTAGGAGTGAGAAAAACATCCTGGGTGGTGCGCATGGTATGGGTGTGTGTTACATTACATTCACTAGTAGGAGTGAGAAAAACATCACGGGGTGGTGCGCATTGTATGGGTGTGTGTTACATTACATTCACTAGTAGCAGTGAGAAAATCATCACGGGGTGGTGCGCAATGTATGGGTGTGTGTTACATTACATTCACTAGTAGGAGTGAGAAAAACATCACGGGGTGGTGCGCATTGTATGGGTGTGTGTTACATTACATTCACTAGTAGGAGCGAGAAAATCATCACGGGGTGGTGCGCATTGTATGGGTGTTTGTTACATTACATTCACTAGTAGGAGTGAGAAAAACATCACGGGGTGGTGCGCATTGTATGGGTGTGTGTTACATTACATTCACTAGTGGGAGTGAGAAAAACATCACGGGGTGGTGCGCATTGTATGGGTGTGTGTTACATTACATTCACTAGGAGGAGTGAGAAAAACATCACGGGGTGGTGCGCATTGTATGGGTGTGTGTTACATTACATTCACTAGTAGGAGTGAGAAACTCATCACGGGGTGGTGCGCATTGTAGGGGTGTGTGTTACATTACATTCACTAGTAGGAGTGAGAAAAACATCACGGGGTGGTGCGCATTGTATGGGTGTGTGTTACATTAGATTCACTAGTAGGAGTGAGAAAAACATCACGCGGTGGTGCGCATTGTATGGGTGTGTGTTACATTAGATTCACTAGTAGGAGTGAGAAAAACATCACGGGGTGGTGCGCATTGTATGGGTGTTTGTTACATTAGATTCACTAGTAGGAGTGAGAAAATCATCACGGGGTGGTGCGCATTGTATTGGTGTGTGTTACATTACATTCACTAGTAGGAGTGAGAAAAACATCACGGGGTGGTGCGCATTGTATGGGTGTGTGTTATATTACATTCACTAGTACGAGTGAGAAAAACATCACGGGGTGGTGCGCATTGTATGGGTGTGTGTTACATTACATTCACTAGTAGGAGTGAGAAAAACATCACGGGGTTGTGCGCATTGTATGGGTGTGTGTTACATTAGATTCACTAGTAGGAGTGAGAAAATCATCACGGGGTGGTGCGCATTGTAATGGTGTGTGTTACATTACATTCACTAGTACGAGTGAGAAAAACATCACGGGGTGGTGCGCATTGTATGGGTGTGTGTTACATTACATTCACTAGTAGGAGTGAGAAAAACATCACGGGGTGGTGCGCATTGTATGGGTGTGTGTTACATTACATTCACTAGTAGGAGTGAGAAAAACATCACGGGGTGGTGCGCATTGTATGGGTGTGTGTTACATTACATTCACTAGTAGGAGTGAGAAAAACATCACGGGGTGGTGCGCATTGTATGGGTGTGTGTTACATTACATTCACTAGTAGGAGTGAGAAAAACATCACGGGGTGGTGCGCATTGTATGGGTGTTTGTTACATTACATTCACTAGTAGGAGTGAGAAAAACATCACAGGGTGGTGCGCATTGTATGGGTGTGTGTTACATTACATTCACTAGTAGGAGTGAGAAAAACATCACGGGGTGGTGCGCTTTGTATGGGTGTGTGTTACATTAGATTCACTAGTAGGAGTGAGAAAAACATCATGGGGTGGTGCGCATTGTATGGGTGTGGCTTACATTACATTCATTAGTAGGAGTGAGAAAAACATCACGGGGTGGTGCGCATTGTATGGGTGTGTGTTACATTACATTCACTAGTAGGAGTGAGAAAAACATCACGGGGTGGTGCGCATTGTATGGGTGTGTGTTACATGAGATTCACTAGTAGGAGTGAATAAACATCACGGGGTGGTGCGCATTGTATGGGTGTGTGTTACATTACATTCACTAGTAGGAGTGAGAAAAACATCACGGGGTGGTGCGCATTGTATGGGAGTATGTTACATTACATTCACTAGTGGGAGTGAGAAAAACATCACGGGGTGGTGCGCATTGCATGGGAGTGTGTTACATTACATTCACTAGTAGGAGTGAGAAAAACATCACGGTGTGGTGCGCATTGCATGGGTGTGTGTTACATTACATTCACTAGTAGGAGTGAGAAAAACATCACGGGGTGGTGCGCATTGTATGGGTGTTTGTTACATTAGATTCACTAGTAGGAGTGAGAAAATCATCACGGGGTGGTGCGCATTGTATGGGTGTGTGTTACATTACATTCACTATTAGGAGTGAGAAAAACATCCCGGGTTGTGCGCATTGTATGGGTATGTGTTACATTACATTCACTAGTAGGAGGGAGAAAAACATCACGGGGTGGTGAGCATTGTATGGGTGTGTGTTACATTACATTCACTAGTAGGAGTGAGAAAAACATCACGGGGTGGTGCGCATTGTATGGGTGTGTGTTACATTAGATTCACTAGTAGGAGTGAGAAAAACATCACGGGGTGGTGCGCATTGTATGGGTGTGGCTTACATTACATTCACTACTAGGAGTGAGAAAAACATCACGGGGTGGTGCGCATTGTATGGGTGTGTGTTACATTAGATTCACTAGTAGGAGTGAGAAAATCATCACGGTGTGGTGCGCATTGTATGGGTGTGTGTTACATTACATTCACTAGTAGGAGTGAGAAAAACATCACGGGGTGGTGCGCATTGTATGGGTGTGTGTTACATTACATTCACTAGTAGGAGTGAGAAAAACATCACGGGGTGGTGCGCATTGTATGGGTGTGTGTTACATTACATTGACTAGTAGGAGTGAGAAAAACATCACGGGGTGGTGCGCATTGTATGGGTGTGTGTTACATTACATTCACTAGTAGGAGTGAGAAAAACATCACGGGGTGGTTCGCATTGTATGGGTGTGTGTTACATTACATTCACTAGTAGTAGTGAGAAAAACATCACGGGGTGGTGCGCATTGTATGGGTGTTTGTTACATTACATTCACTAGTAGGAGTGAGAAAAACATCACGGGGTGGTGCGCATTGTATGGGTGTGTGTTACATTACATTCACTAGTACGAGTGAGAAAAACATCACGGGGTGGTGCGCATTGTATGGGTTTGTGTTACATTACATTCACTAGTAGGAGTGAGAAAAACATCACGGGGTGGTGCGCATTGTATGGGTGTGTGTTACATTAGATTCACTAGTAGGAGTGAGAAAAACATCACGGGGTGGTGCGCATTGTATGGGTGTGTCTTACGTTACATTCACTAGTAGGAGTGAGAAAAACATCACGGGGTGGTGCGCATTGTATGGGTGTGTGTTACATTACATTCACTAGTAGGAGTGAGAAAAACATCACGGGGTGGTGCGCATTGTATGGGTGTGTGTTACATTACATTCACTAGTAGGAGTGAGAAAAACATCACGGGGTGGTGCGCATTGTATGGGTGTGTGTTACATTTCATTCACTAGTAGGAGTGAGAAAAACATCACGAGGTGGTGCGCATTGTATGGGTGTGTGTTACATTACATTCACTAGTAGAAGTGAGAAAAACATCACAGGGTGGTGCGCATTGTATGGGTGTGTGTTACATTACATTCACTAGTTGGAGTGAGAAAAACATCACGGGGTGGTGCGCATTTTATGGGTGTGTGTTACATTACATTCACTAGTAGGAGTGAGAAAAACATCACTGGGTGATGGCATTGTATGGGTGTGTGTTACATTACATTCACTAGTAGGAGTGAGAAAAACATCACGGGGTGGTGCGCATTGTATGGGTGTGTGTTACATTACATTCACTAGTAGGAGTGAGAAAAACATCACGAGGAGGTGCGCATTGTATGGTTGTTTGTTACATTAGATTCACTAGTAGGAGTGAGAAAATCATCACGGGGTGGTGCGCATTGTATGGGTCTGTGTTACCTTACATTCACTAGTAGGAGTGAGAAAAACATCCTGGGTGGTGCGCATGGTATGGGTGTATGTTACATTACATTCACTAGTAGGAGTGAAAAAAACATCACGGGGTGGTGCGCATTGTATGGGTGTGTGTTACATTACATTCACTAGTAGCAGTGAGAAAATCATCACGGGGTGGTGCGCAATGTATGGGTGTGTGTTACATTACATTCACTAGTAGGAGTGAGAAAAACATCACGGGGTGGTGCGCATTGTATGGGTGTGTGTTACATTACATTCACTAGTAGGAGCGAGAAAATCATCACGGGGTGGTGCGCATTGTATGGGTGTTTGTTACATTACATTCACTAGTAGGAGTGAGAAAAACATCACGGGGTGGTGTGCATTGTATGGGTGTGTGTTACATTACATTCACTAGTGGGAGTGAGAAAAACATCACGGGGTGGTGCGCATTGTATGGGTGTGTGTTACATTACATTCACTAGGAGGAGTGAGAAAAACATCACGGGGTGGTGCGCATTGTATGGGTGTGTGTTACATTACATTCACTAGTAGGAGTGAGAAACTCATCACGGGGTGGTGCGCATTGTAGGGGTGTGTGTTACATTACATTCACTAGTAGGAGTGAGAAAAACATCACGGGGTGGTGCGCATTGTATGGGTGTGTGTTACATTAGATTCACTAGTAGGAGTGAGAAAAACATCACGCGGTGGTGCGCATTGTATGGGTGTGTGTTACATTAGATTCACTAGTAGGAGTGAGAAAAACATCACGGGGTGGTGCGCATTGTATGGGTGTTTGTTACATTAGATTCACTAGTAGGAGTGAGAAAATCATCACGGGGTGGTGCGCATTGTATTGGTGTGTGTTACATTACATTCACTAGTAGGAGTGAGAAAAACATCACGGGGTGGTGCGCATTGTATGGGTGTGTCTTACATTACATTCACTAGTAGGAGTGAGAAAAACATCACGGGGTGGTGCGCAATGTATGGGTGTGTGTTACATTACATTCACTAGTAGGAGTGAGAAAAACATCACGGGGTGGTGCGCATTGTATGGGTGTGTGTTACATTACATTCACTAGTAGGAGTGAGAAAAACATCACGGGGTGGTGCGCATTGTATGGGTGTGTGTTACATTACATTCACTAGTAGGAGTGAGAAAAACATCACGGGGTGGTGCGCATTGTATGGGTGTGTGTTACATTACATTCACTAGTAGGAGTGAGAAAAACATCACGAGGTGGTGCGCATTGTATGGGTGTGTGTTACATTACATTCACTAGTAGAAGTGAGAAAAACATCACAGGGTGGTGCGCATTGTATGGGTGTGTGTTACATTACATTCACTAGTTGGAGTGAGAAAAACATCACGGGGTGGTGCGCATTTTATGGGTGTGTGTTACATTACATTCACTAGTAGGAGTGAGAAAAACATCACGGGGTGATGGCATTGTATGGGTGTGTGTTACATTACATTCACTAGTAGGAGTGAGAAAAACATCACGGGGCGGTGCGCATTGTATGGGTGTGTGTTACATTACATTCACTAGTAGGAGTGAGAAAAACATCACGGGGTGGTGCGCATTGTATGGTTGTTTGTTACATTAGATTCACTAGTAGGAGTGAGAAAATCATCACGGGGTGGTGCGCATTGTATGGGTGTGTGTTACATTACATTCACTAGTAGGAGTGAGAAAAACATCCTGGGTGGTGCGCATTGTATGGGTGTGTGTTACATTACATTCACTAGTAGGAGTGAAAAAAACATCACGGGGTGGTGCGCATTGTATGGGTGTGTGTTACATTACATTCACTAGTAGCAGTGAGAAAATCATCACGGGGTGGTGCGCAATGTATGGGTGTGTGTTACATTACATTCACTAGTAGGAGTGAGAAAAACATCACGGGGTGGTGCGCATTGTATGGGTGTGTGTTACATTACATTCACTAGTAGGAGCGAGAAAATCATCACGGGGTGGTGCGCATTGTATGGGTGTTTGTTACATTACATTCACTAGTAGGAGTGAGAAAAACATCACGGGGTGGTGCGCATTGTATGGGTGTGTGTTACATTACATTCACTAGCAGGAGTGAGAAAAACATCACGGGGTGGTGCGCATTGTATGGGTGTGTGTTACATTACATTCACTAGGAGGAGTGAGAAAAACATCACGGGGTGGTGCGCATTGTATGGGTGTGTGTTACATTACATTCACTAGTAGGAGTGAGAAACTCATCACGGGGTGGTGCGCATTGTAGGGGTGTGTGTTACATTACATTCACTAGTAGGAGTGAGAAATACATCACGGGGTGGTGCGCATTGTATGTGTGTGTGTTACATTAGATTCACTAGTAGGAGTGAGAAAAACATCACGGGGTGGTGCGCATTGTATGGGTGTGTGTTACATTAGATTCACTAGTAGGAGTGAGAAAAACATCACGGGGTGGTGCGCATTGTATGGGTGTTTGTTACATTAGATTCACTAGTAGGAGTGAGAAAATCATCACGGGGTGGTGCGCATTGTATGGGTGTGTGTTACATTACATTCACTAGTAGGAGTGAGAAAAACATCACGGGGTGGTGCGCATTGTATGGGTGTGTGTTACATTACATTCACTAGTAGGAGTGAGAAAAACATCACGGGGTGGTGCGCATTGTATGGGGGTGTGTTACATTAGATTCACTAGTAGGAGTGAGAAAAACATCACGGGGTGGTGCGCATTGTATGGGTGTGTCTTACATTACATTCACTAGTAGGAGTGAGAAAAACATCACGGGGTGGTGTGCATTGTATGGGTGTGTGTTACATTGCATTCACTAGTAGGAGTGAGAAAAACATCACGGGGTGGTGCGCATTGTATGGGTGTGTGTTACATTACATTCACTAGTAGAAGTGAGAAAAACATCACGAGGTGGTGCACATTGTATGGGTGTGTGTTACATTACATTCACTAGTAGGATTGAGAAAAACATCATGGGGTGGTGCGCATTGTATGGGTGTGTGTTACATTACATTCACTAGTAGGAGTGAGAAAAACATCACGGGGTGGTGCGCATTGTATGGATGTGTGTTACATTACATTCACTAGTTGGAGTGAGAAAAACATCACAGGGTGGTGCGCATTGTATGGGTGTGTGTTACATTACATTCACTAGTAGGAGTGAGAAAAACATCACGGGGTGATTGCATTTTATAGGTGTGTGTTACATTACATTCACTAGTAGGAGTGAGAAAAACTTCACAGGGTGGTGCGCATGGTATGGGTGTTTGTTACATTACATTCACTAGTAGGAGTGAGAAAAACATCACGGGGTGGTGCGCATTGTATGGGTGTGTGTTACATTACATTCACTAGTACGAGTGAGAAAAACATCACGGGGTGGTGCGCATTGTATGGGTGTGTGTTACATTACATTCACTAGTAGGAGTGAGAAAAACATCACGGGGTTGTGCGCATTGTATGGGTGTGTGTTACATTAGATTCACTAGTAGGAGTGAGAAAATCATCACGGGGTGGTGCGCATTGTAATGGTGTGTGTTACATTACATTCACTAGTAGGAGTGAGAAAAACATCACGGGGTGGTGCGCATTGTATGGGTGTGTGTTACATTACATTCACTAGTAGGAGTGAGAAAAACATCACGGGGTGGTGCGCATTGTATGGGTGTGTGTTAAATTACATTCACTAGTAGGAGTGAGAAAAACATCACGGGGTGGTGCGCATTGTATGGGTGTGTGTTAATTTACATTCTCTAGTAGCAGTGAGAAAAACATCACGAGGTGGTGCGCATTGTATGGGTGTGTGGTACATTAGATTCACTAGTAGGAGTGAGAAAATCATCACGGGGTGGTGCGCATTGTATCGGTGTGTGTTACATTACATTCACTAGTAGGAGTGAGAAAAACATCACGGGGTGGTTCGCATTGCATGGGTGTGTGTTACATTACATTCACTAGCAGGAGTGAGAAAAACATCACGGGGTGGTGCGCATTGTATGGGTGTGTGTTACATTACATTCACTAGTAGGAGTGAGAAAAACATCACGGGGTGGTGCGCATTGTATGGGTGTGTGTTACATTACATTCACTAGTAGGAGTGAGAAAAACATCACTGGGTAGTGCGCATTGTATGGGTGTGTGTTACATTACATTCACTAGTAGGAGTGAGAAAAACATCACGGGGTGGTGCGCATTGTATGGGTGTGTGTTACATTAGATTCACTAGTAGGAGTGAGAAAAACATCACGGGGTGGTGCGCATTGTATGGGTGTGGCTTACATTACATTCATTAGTAGGAGTGAGAAAAACATCACGGGGTGGTGCGCATTGTATGGGTGTGTGTTACATTACATTCACTAGTAGGAGTGAGAAAAACATCACTGGGTGGTGCGCATTGTATGGGTGTGTGTTACATTAGATTCACTAGTAGGAGTGAATAAACATCACGGGGTGGTGCGCATTGTATGGGTGTGTGTTACATTACATTCACAAGTAGGAGTGAGAAAAACATCACGGGGTGGTGCGCATTGTATGGGAGTATGTTACATTACATTCACTAGTGGGAGTGAGAAAAACATCACGGGGTGGTGCGCATTGCATGGGAGTGTGTTACATTACATTCACTAGTAGGAGTGAGAAAAACATCACGGGGTGGTGCGCATTGCATGGGTGTGTGTTACATTACATTCACTAGTAGGAGTGAGAAAAACATCACGGGGTGGTGCGCATTGTATGGGTGTGTGTTACATTACATTCACTAGTAGGAGTGAGAAAATCATCACGGGGTGGTGCGCATTGTATGGGTGTGTGCTACATTACATTCACTAGTAGGAGTGAGAAAAACATCACGGGGTGGTGCGCATTGTATGGGTGTGTGTTACATTACATTCACTAGTAGGAGTGAGAAAAACATCACGGGGTGGTGCGCATTGTATGGGTGTGTGTTACATTACATTCACTAGTAGGAGTGAGAAAAACATCACAGGGTGGTGCACATTGTATGGGTGTGTGTTACATTACATTCACTAGTAGGATTGAGAAAAACATCACGGGGTGGTTTGCATTGCATGGGTGTGTGTTACATTACATTCACTAGTAGGAGTGAGAAAAACATCACGAGGTGGTGCGCATTGTATGGGTGTGTGTTACATTACATTCACTAGTAGGAGTGAGAAAATCATCACGGGGTGGTGCGCATTGTATGGGTGTGTGCTACATTACATTCACTAGTAGGAGTGAGAAAAACATCACGGGGTGGTGCGCATTGCATGGGTGTGTGTTACATTACATTCACTAGTAGGAGTGAGAAAAACATCACGGGGTGGTGCGCATTGTATGGGTGTGTGTTACATTACATTCACTAGTAGGAGTGAGAAAAACATCACGGGCTGGTGCGCATTGTATGGGTGTGTGTTACTTTAGATTCACTAGTAGGAGTGAGAAAAACATCACGGGGTGGTGCGCATTGTATGGGTGTGGCTTACATTACATTCATTAGTAGGAGTGAGAAAAACATCACGGGGTGGTGCTCATTGTATGGGTGTGTGTTACATGACATTCACTAGTAGGAGTGAGAAAAACATCACGGGGTGGTGCGCATTGTATGGGTGTGTGTTACATTAGATTCACTAGTAGGAGTGAATAAACATCACGGGGTGGTGCGCATTGTATGGGTGTGTGTTACATTACATTCACTAGTAGGAGTGAGAAAAACATCACAGGGTGGTGCGCATTGTATGGGAGTGTGTTACATTACATTCACTAGTGGGAGTGAGAAAAACATCACGGGGTGGTGCGCATTGCATGGGAGTGTGTTACATTGGATTCACTAGTAGGAGTGAGAAAAACATCACGGGGTGGTGCGCATTGTATGGGTGTGTGTTACATTACATTCACTAGTAGGAGTGAGAAAAACATCACGGGGTGGTGCGCATTGTATGGGTGTGTGTTACATTACATTCACTAGTAGGAGTGAGAAAAACATCACGGGGTGGTGCGCATTTTATGGGTGTCTGTTACATTAGATTCACTAGTAGGAGTGAGAAAAACATCACGGGGTGGTGCGCATTGTATGGGTGTGTGTTACATTAGATTCACTAGTAGGAGTGAGAAAAACATCACGGGGTGGTGCGCATTGTATGGGTGTGTGTTACATTACATTCACTAGTAGGAGTGAGAAAAACATCACGGGGTGGTGCGCATTGTATGGGTGTGTGTTACATTAGATTCACTAGTAGGAGTGAGAAAAACATCACGGGGTGGTGCGCATTGTATGGGTGTGTGTTACATTAGATTCACTAGTAGGAGTGAGAAAAACATCACGGGGTGGTGCGCATTGTATGGGTGTGTGTTACATTACATTCACTAGTAGGAGTGAGAAAAACATCACGGGGTGGTGCGCATTGTATGGGTGTGTGTTACATTACATTCACTAATAGGAGTGAGAAAAACATCATGGGGTGGTGCGCATTGTATGGGTGTGGCTTACATTACATTCAGTAGTAGGAGTGAGAAAAACATCACGGGGTTGTGCGCATTGTATGGGTGTGTGTTACATTACATTCACTAGTAGGAGTGAGAAAAACATCACGGGGTGGTGCGCATTATATGGGTGTGTGTTACATTACATTCACTAGTAGGAGTGAGAAAAACATCACGGGGTGGTGCGCATTTTATGGGTGTGTGTTACATTACATTCACTAGTAGGAGTGAGAAAAACATCACGGGGTGGTGCGCATTTTATGGGTGTGTGTTACATTACATTCAGTAGTAGGAGTGAGAAAAACATCACGGGGTGGTGCGCATTGTATGGGTGTGTGTTACATTACATTCACTAGTAGGAGTGAGAAAAACATCACGGGGTGGTGCGCATTGTATGGGTGTGTGTTACATTACATTCACTAGTAGGAGTGAGAAAAACATCACGGGGTGGTGAGCATTGTATGGGTGTGTGTTACATTACATTCACTAGTAGGAGTGAGAAAAACATCACGGGGTGGTGCGCGTTGTATGGGTGTGTTTTACATTACATTCACTAGTAGGAGTGAGAAAAACATCACAGGGTGGTGCGCGTTGTATGGGTGTGTGTTACATTACATTCAATAGTAGGAGTGAGAAAAACATCACGGGGTGGTGCGCGTTGTATGGGTGTGTGTTACATTACATACACTAGTAGGAGTGAGAAAAACATCACGGGGTGGTGTGCATTGTATGGGTGTGTGTTACATTAGATTCACTAGTAGGAGTGAGAAAAACATCACGGGGTGGTGCGCATTGTATGGGTGTGTGTTACATTAGATTCACTAGTAGGAGTGAGAAAATCATCACGGGGTGGTGCGCATTGTATGGGTGTGTGTTACATTACTTTCACTAGTAGGAGTGAGAAAAACATCACGGGGTGGTGCGCATTGTATGGGTGTGTATTACATTACATTCACTAGTAGGAGTGAGAAAAACATCACGGGGTGGTGCGCATTGTATGGGTGTGTGTTACATTACATTCACTAGTAGGAGTGAGAAAAACATCACGGGGTGGTGCGCATTGTATGGGTGTGTGTTACATTACATTCACTAGTAGGAGTGAGAAAACATCACGGGGTGGTGCGCATTGCATGGGTGTGTGTTACATTAGATTCACTAGTAGGATTGAGAAAAACATTACGGGGTGGTGCGCATTGCATGGGTGTGTGTTACATTACATTCACTAGTAGGAGTGAGAAAAACATCACGGGGTGGTGCGCATTGCATGGGTGTGTGTTACATTACATTCACTAGTAGGATTGAGAAAAACATCACGGGGTGGTGCGCATTGTATGGGTGTGTGTTACATTAGATTCACTAGTAGGAGTGAGAAAAACATCACGGGGAGGTGCGCATTGTATGGGTGTTTGTTACATTACATTCACTAGTAGGAGTGAGAAAAACATCACGGGGTGGTGCGCATTGTATGGGTGTTTGTTACATTAGATTCACTAGTAGGAGTGAATAAACATCACGGGGTGGTGCGCATTGTATGGGTGTGTGTTACATTACATTCACTAGTAGGAGTGAGAAAAACATCACGGGGTGGTGCGCATTGTATGGGAGTGTGTTACATTACATTCACTAGTGGGAGTGAGAAAAACATCACGGGGTGGTGCGCATTGCATGGGAGTGTGTTACATTACATTCACTAGTAGGAGTGAGAAAAACATCACGGTGTGGTGCGCATTGCATGGGTGTGTGTTACATTACATTCACTAGTAGGAGTGAGAAAATCATCACAGGGTAGTGCGCATTGTATGGGTGTTTGTTACATTAGATTCACTAGTAGGAGTGAGAAAATCATCACGGGGTGGTGCGCTTTGTATGGGTGTGTGTTACATTACATTCACTATTAGGAGTGAGAAAACATCACGGGGTGGTGCGCATTGTATGGGTGTTTGTTACATTAGATTCACTAGTAGGAGTGAGAAAATCATCATGGGGTCGTGCGCATTGTATGTGTGTGTGTTACATTACATTCACTAGTAGGAGTGAGAAAAACATCACGGGGTGGTGCGCATTGTATGGGTGTGTGTTACATTACATTCACTAGTAGGAGTGAGAAAAACATCACGGGGTGGTGCGCATTGTATGGGTGTGTGTTACATTACATTCACTAGTAGGAGTGAGAAAAACATCACGGGGTGGTGCGCATTGTATGGGTGTGTGTTACATTACATTCACTAGTAGGAGTGAGAAAAACATCACGGGGTCGTGCGCATTGTATGGGTGTGTGTTACATTACATTCACTAGTAGGAGTGAGAAAAACATCACGGGGTGGTGCGCATTGTATGGGTGTCTGTTACATTAGATTCACTAGTAGGAGTGAGAAAAACATCACGGGGTGGTGCGCATTGTATGGGTGTGTGTTACATTAGATTCACTAGTAGGAGTGAGAAAAACATCACGGGGTGGTGCGCATTGTATGGGTGTGTGTTACATTACATTCACTAGTAGGAGTGAGAAAAACATCACGGGGTGGTGCGCATTGTATGGGTGTGTGTTACATTAGATTCACTAGTAGGAGTGAGAAAAACATCACGGGGTGGTGCGCATTGTATGGGTGTGTGTTACATTAGATTCACTAGTAGGAGTGAGAAAAACATCACGGGGTGGTGCGCATTGTATGGGTGTGTGTTACATTACATTCACTAGTAGGAGTGAGAAAAACATCACGGGGTGGTGCGCATTGTATGGGTGTGTGTTACATTACATTCACTAGTAGGAGTGAGAAAAACATCATGGGGTGGTGCGCATTGTATGGGTGTGGCTTACATTACATTCAGTAGTAGGAGTGAGAAAAACATCACGGGGTTGTGCGCATTGTATGGGTGTGTGTTACATTACATTCACTAGTAGGAGTGAGAAAAACATCACGGGGTGGTGCGCATTATATGGGTGTGTGTTACATTACATTCACTAGTAGGAGTGAGAAAAACATCACGGGGTGGTGCGCATTTTATGGGTGTGTGTTACATTACATTCACTAGTAGGAGTGAGAAAAACATCACGGGGTGGTGCGCATTGTATGGGTGTGTGTTACATTACATTCAGTAGTAGGAGTGAGAAAAACATCACGGGGTGGTGCGCATTGTATGGGTGTGTGTTACATTACATTCACTAGTAGGAGTGAGAAAAACATCACGGGGTGGTGCGCATTGTATGGGTGTGTGTTACATTACATTCACTAGTAGGAGTGAGAAAAACATCACGGGGTGGTGAGCATTGTATGGGCGTGTGTTACATTACATTCACTAGTAGGAGTGAGAAAAACATCACGGGGTGGTGCGCGTTGTATGGGTGTGTGTTACATTAGATTCACTAGTAGGAGTGAGAAAAACATCACGGGGTGGTGCGCATTGTATGGGTGTGTGTTACATTAGATTCACTAGTAGGAGTGAGAAAATCATCACGGGGTGGTGCGCATTGTATGGGTGTGTGTTACATTACTTTCACTAGTAGGAGTGAGAAAAACATCACGGGGTGGTGCGCATTGTATGGGTGTGTGTTACATTACATTCACTAGTAGGAGTGAGAAAAACATCACGGGGTGGTGCGCATTGTATGGGTGTGTGTTACATTACATTCACTAGTAGGAGTGAGAAAAACATCACGGGGTGGTGCGCATTGTATGGGTGTGTGTTACATTACATTCACTAGTAGGAGTGAGAAAACATCACGGGGTGGTGCGCATTGCATGGGTGTGTGTTACATTAGATTCACTAGTAGGATTGAGAAAAACATTACGGGGTGGTGCGCATTGCATGGGTGTGTGTTACATTACATTCACTAGTAGGAGTGAGAAAAACATCACGGGGTGGTGCGCATTGCATGGGTGTGTGTTACATTACATTCACTAGTAGGATTGAGAAAAACATCACGGGGTGGTGCGCATTGTATGGGTGTGTGTTACATTAGATTCACTAGTAGGAGTGAGAAAAACATCACGGGGAGGTGCGCATTGTATGGGTGTTTTTTACATTACATTCAATAGTAGGAGTGAGAAAAACATCACGGGGTGGTGAGCATTGTATGGGTGTGTGTTACATTACATTCACTAGTAGGAGTGAGAAAAACATCACGGGGTGGTGCGCATTGTATGGGTGTGTGTTACATTACATTCACTAGTAGGAGTGAGAAAAACATCACGGGGTGGTGAGCATTGTATGGGCGTGTGTTACATTACATTCACTAGTAGGAGTGAGAAAAACATCACGGGGTGGTGCGCGTTGTATGGGTGTGTGTTACATTAGATTCACTAGTAGGAGTGAGAAAAACATCACGGGGTGGTGCGCATTGTATGGGTGTGTGTTACATTAGATTCACTAGTAGGAGTGAGAAAATCATCACGGGGTGGTGCGCATTGTATGGGTGTGTGTTACATTACTTTCACTAGTAGGAGTGAGAAAAACATCACGGGGTGGTGCGCATTGTATGGGTGTGTGTTACATTACATTCACTAGTAGGAGTGAGAAAAACATCACGGGGTGGTGCGCATTGTATGGGTGTGTGTTACATTAGATTCACTAGTAGGAGTGAGAAAAACATCACGGGGTGGTGCGCATTGTATGGGTGTGTGTTACATTACATTCACTAGTAGGAGTGAGAAAAACATCACGGGGTGGTGCGCATTGTATGGGTGTGTGTTACATTACATTCACTAGTAGGAGTGAGAAAAACATCATGGGGTGGTGCGCATTGTATGGGTGTGGCTTACATTACATTCAGTAGTAGGAGTGAGAAAAACATCACGGGGTTGTGCGCATTGTATGGGTGTGTGTTACATTACATTCACTAGTAGGAGTGAGAAAAACATCACGGGGTGGTGCGCATTATATGGGTGTGTGTTACATTACATTCACTAGTAGGAGTGAGAAAAACATCACGGGGTGGTGCGCATTTTATGGGTGTGTGTTACATTACATTCACTAGTAGGAGTGAGAAAAACATCACGGGGTGGTGCGCATTGTATGGGTGTGTGTTACATTACATTCAGTAGTAGGAGTGAGAAAAACATCACGTGGTGGTGCGCATTGTATGGGTGTGTGTTACATTACATTCACTAGTAGGAGTGAGAAAAACATCACGGGGTGGTGCGCATTGTATGGGTGTGTGTTACATTACATTCACTAGTAGGAGTGAGAAAAACATCACGGGGTGGTGAGCATTGTATGGGCGTGTGTTACATTACATTCACTAGTAGGAGTGAGAAAAACATCACGGGGTGGTGCGCGTTGTATGGGTGTGTGTTACATTAGATTCACTAGTAGGAGTGAGAAAAACATCACGGGGTGGTGCGCATTGTATGGGTGTGTGTTACATTAGATTCACTAGTAGGAGTGAGAAAAACATCACGGGGTCGTGCGCATTGTATGGGTGTGTGTTACATTACATTCACTAGTAGGAGTGAGAAAAACATCACGGGGTGGTGCGCATTGTATGGGTGTGTGTTACATTACATTCACTAGTAGGAGTGAGAAAAACATCACGGGGTGGTGCGCATTGTATGGGTGTGTGTTACATTACATTCACTAGTAGGAGTGAGAAAAACATCACGGGGTGGTGCGCATTGTATGGGTGTGTGTTACATTAGATTCACTAGTAGGAGTGAGAAAAACATCACGAGGTGGTGCGCATTGTATTGGTGTGTGTTACATTACATTCACTAGTAGGAGTGAGAAAAACATCACGGGGTGGTGCGCATTGTATGGGTGTGTGTTACATTACATTCACTAGTAGGAGTGAGAAAAACATCACGGGGTGGTGCGCATTGTATGGGTGTGTGTTACATTACATTCACTAGTAGGAGTGAGAAAAACATCACGGGGTGGTGCGCATTGTATGGGTGTGTGTTACATTACATTCACTAGTAGGAGTGAGAAAAACATCACGGGGTCGTGCGCATTGTATGGGTGTGTGTTACATTACATTCACTAGTAGGAGTGAGAAAAACATCACGGGGTGGTGCGCATTGTATGGGTGTCTGTTACATTAGATTCACTAGTAGGAGTGAGAAAAACATCACGGGGTGGTGCGCATTGTATGGGTGTGTGTTACATTAGATTCACTAGTAGGAGTGAGAAAAACATCACGGGGTGGTGCGCATTGTATGGGTGTGTGTTACATTACATTCACTAGTAGGAGTGAGAAAAACATCACGGGGTGGTGCGCATTGTATGGGTGTGTGTTACATTAGATTCACTAGTAGGAGTGAGAAAAACATCACGGGGTGGTGCGCATTGTATGGGTGTGTGTTACATTAGATTCACTAGTAGGAGTGAGAAAAACATCACGGGGTGGTGCGCATTGTATGGGTGTGTGTTACATTACATTCACTAGTAGGAGTGAGAAAAACATCACGGGGTGGTGCGCATTGTATGGGTGTGTGTTACATTACATTCACTAGTAGGAGTGAGAAAAACATCATGGGGTGGTGCGCATTGTATGGGTGTGGCTTACATTACATTCAGTAGTAGGAGTGAGAAAAACATCACGGGGTTGTGCGCATTGTATGGGTGTGTGTTACATTACATTCACTAGTAGGAGTGAGAAAAACATCACGGGGTGGTGCGCATTATATGGGTGTGTGTTACATTACATTCACTAGTAGGAGTGAGAAAAACATCACGGGGTGGTGCGCATTTTATGGGTGTGTGTTACATTACATTCACTAGTAGGAGTGAGAAAAACATCACGGGGTGGTGCGCATTGTATGGGTGTGTGTTACATTACATTCAGTAGTAGGAGTGAGAAAAACATCACGGGGTGGTGCGCATTGTATGGGTGTGTGTTACATTACATTCACTAGTAGGAGTGAGAAAAACATCACGGGGTGGTGCGCATTGTATGGGTGTGTGTTACATTACATTCACTAGTAGGAGTGAGAAAAACATCACGGGGTGGTGAGCATTGTATGGGCGTGTGTTACATTACATTCACTAGTAGGAGTGAGAAAAACATCACGGGGTGGTGCGCGTTGTATGGGTGTGTGTTACATTAGATTCACTAGTAGGAGTGAGAAAAACATCACGGGGTGGTGCGCATTGTATGGGTGTGTGTTACATTGGATTCACTAGTAGGAGTGAGAAAATCATCACGGGGTGGTGCGCATTGTATGGGTGTGTGTTACATTACTTTCACTAGTAGGAGTGAGAAAAACATCACGGGGTGGTGCGCATTGTATGGGTGTGTGTTACATTACATTCACTAGTAGGCGTGAGAAAAACATCACGGGGTGGTGGCATTGTATGGGTGTGTGTTACATTACATTCACTAGTAGGAGTGAGAAAAACATCACGGGGTGGTGCGCATTGTATGGGTGTGTGTTACATTACATTCACTAGTAGGAGTGAGAAAACATCACGGGGTGGTGCGCATTGTATGGGTGTGTGTTACATTAGATTCACTAGTAGGATTGAGAAAAACATTACGGGGTGGTGCGCATTGCATGGGTGTGTGTTACATTACATTCACTAGTAGGAGTGAGAAAAACATCACGGGGTGGTGCGCATTGCATGGGTGTGTGTTACATTACATTCACTAGTAGGATTGAGAAAAACATCACGGGGTGGTGCGCATTGTATGGGTGTGTGTTACATTAGATTCACTAGTAGGAGTGAGAAAAACATCACGGGGAGGTGCGCATTGTATGGGTGTTTTTAAATTACATTCAATAGTAGGAGTGAGAAAAACATCACGGGGTGGTGCGCATTGTATGGGTGTTTGTTACATTAGATTCACTAGTAGGAGTGAGAAAATCATCACGGGGTGGTGCGCATTGTATGGGTGTGTGTTACATTACATTCACTAGTAGGAGTGAGAAAAACATCACGAGGTGGTGCGCATTGTATTGGTGTGTGTTACATTACATTCACTAGTAGGAGTGAGAAAAACATCACGGGGTGGTGCGCATTGTATGGGTGTGTGTTACATTACATTCACTAGTAGGAGTGAGAAAAACATCACGGGGTGGTGCGCATTGTATGGGTGTGTGTTACATTACATTCACTAGTAGGAGTGAGAAAAACATCACGGGGTGGTGCGCATTGTATGGGTGTGTGTTACATTACATTCACTAGTAGGAGTGAGAAAAACATCATGGGGTGGTGCGCATTGTATGGGTGTGGCTTACATTACATTCAGTAGTAGGAGTGAGAAAAACATCACGGGGTTGTGCGCATTGTATGGGTGTGTGTTAGATTACATTCACTAGTAGGAGTGAGAAAAACATCACGGGGTGGTGCGCATTATATGGGTGTGTGTTACATTACATTCACTAGTAGGAGTGAGAAAAACATCACGGGGTGGTGCGCATTTTATGGGTGTGTGTTACATTACATTCACTAGTAGGAGTGAGAAAAACATCACGGGGTGGTGCGCATTGTATGGGTGTGTGTTACATTACATTCAGTAGTAGGAGTGAGAAAAACATCACGGGGTGGTGCGCATTGTATGGGTGTGTGTTACATTACATTCACTAGTAGGAGTGAGAAAAACATCACGGGGTGGTGCGCATTGTATGGGTGTGTGTTACATTACATTCACTAGTAGGAGTGAGAAAAACATCACGGGGTGGTGAGCATTGTATGGGCGTGTGTTACATTACATTCACTAGTAGGAGTGAGAAAAACATCACGGGGTGGTGCGCGTTGTATGGGTGTGTGTTACATTAGATTCACTAGTAGGAGTGAGAAAAACATCACGGGGTGGTGCGCATTGTATGGGTGTGTGTTACATTAGATTCACTAGTAGGAGTGAGAAAATCATCACGGGGTGGTGCGCATTGTATGGGTGTGTGTTACATTACTTTCACTAGTAGGAGTGAGAAAAACATCACGGGGTGGTGCGCATTGTATGGGTGTGTGTTACATTACATTCACTAGTAGGAGTGAGAAAAACATCACGGGGTGGTGCGCATTGTATGGGTGTGTGTTACATTACATTCACTAGTAGGAGTGAGAAAAACATCACGGGGTGGTGCGCATTGTATGGGTGTGTGTTACATTACATTCACTAGTAGGAGTGAGAAAACATCACGGGGTGGTGCGCATTGCATGGGTGTGTGTTACATTAGATTCACTAGTAGGATTGAGAAAAACATTACGGGGTGGTGCGCATTGCATGGGTGTGTGTTACATTACATTCACTAGTAGGAGTGAGAAAAACATCACGGGGTGGTGCGCATTGCATGGGTGTGTGTTACATTACATTCACTAGTAGGATTGAGAAAAACATCACGGGGTGGTGCGCATTGTATGGGTGTGTGTTACATTAGATTCACTAGTAGGAGTGAGAAAAACATCACGGGGAGGTGCGCATTGTATGGGTGTTTTTTACATTACATTCAATAGTAGGAGTGAGAAAAACATCACGGGGTGGTGAGCATTGTATGGGTGTGTGTTACATTACATTCACTAGTAGGAGTGAGAAAAACATCACGGGGTGGTGCGCATTGTATGGGTGTGTGTTACATTACATTCACTAGTAGGAGTGAGAAAAACATCACGGGGTGGTGAGCATTGTATGGGCGTGTGTTACATTACATTCACTAGTAGGAGTGAGAAAAACATCACGGGGTGGTGCGCGTTGTATGGGTGTGTGTTACATTAGATTCACTAGTAGGAGTGAGAAAAACATCACGGGGTGGTGCGCATTGTATGGGTGTGTGTTACATTAGATTCACTAGTAGGAGTGAGAAAATCATCACGGGGTGGTGCGCATTGTATGGGTGTGTGTTACATTACTTTCACTAGTAGGAGTGAGAAAAACATCACGGGGTGGTGCGCATTGTATGGGTGTGTGTTACATTACATTCACTAGTAGGAGTGAGAAAAACATCACGGGGTGGTGCGCATTGTATGGGTGTGTGTTACATTAGATTCACTAGTAGGAGTGAGAAAAACATCACGGGGTGGTGCGCATTGTATGGGTGTGTGTTACATTACATTCACTAGTAGGAGTGAGAAAAACATCACGGGGTGGTGCGCATTGTATGGGTGTGTGTTACATTACATTCACTAGTAGGAGTGAGAAAAACATCATGGGGTGGTGCGCATTGTATGGGTGTGGCTTACATTACATTCAGTAGTAGGAGTGAGAAAAACATCACGGGGTTGTGCGCATTGTATGGGTGTGTGTTACATTACATTCACTAGTAGGAGTGAGAAAAACATCACGGGGTGGTGCGCATTATATGGGTGTGTGTTACATTACATTCACTAGTAGGAGTGAGAAAAACATCACGGGGTGGTGCGCATTTTATGGGTGTGTGTTACATTACATTCACTAGTAGGAGTGAGAAAAACATCACGGGGTGGTGCGCATTGTATGGGTGTGTGTTACATTACATTCAGTAGTAGGAGTGAGAAAAACATCACGTGGTGGTGCGCATTGTATGGGTGTGTGTTACATTACATTCACTAGTAGGAGTGAGAAAAACATCACGGGGTGGTGCGCATTGTATGGGTGTGTGTTACATTACATTCACTAGTAGGAGTGAGAAAAACATCACGGGGTGGTGAGCATTGTATGGGCGTGTGTTACATTACATTCACTAGTAGGAGTGAGAAAAACATCACGGGGTGGTGCGCGTTGTATGGGTGTGTGTTACATTAGATTCACTAGTAGGAGTGAGAAAAACATCACGGGGTGGTGCGCATTGTATGGGTGTGTGTTACATTAGATTCACTAGTAGGAGTGAGAAAAACATCACGGGGTCGTGCGCATTGTATGGGTGTGTGTTACATTACATTCACTAGTAGGAGTGAGAAAAACATCACGGGGTGGTGCGCATTGTATGGGTGTGTGTTACATTACATTCACTAGTAGGAGTGAGAAAAACATCACGGGGTGGTGCGCATTGTATGGGTGTGTGTTACATTACATTCACTAGTAGGAGTGAGAAAAACATCACGGGGTGGTGCGCATTGTATGGGTGTGTGTTACATTAGATTCACTAGTAGGAGTGAGAAAAACATCACGAGGTGGTGCGCATTGTATTGGTGTGTGTTACATTACATTCACTAGTAGGAGTGAGAAAAACATCACGGGGTGGTGCGCATTGTATGGGTGTGTGTTACATTACATTCACTAGTAGGAGTGAGAAAAACATCACGGGGTGGTGCGCATTGTATGGGTGTGTGTTACATTACATTCACTAGTAGGAGTGAGAAAAACATCACGGGGTGGTGCGCATTGTATGGGTGTGTGTTACATTACATTCACTAGTAGGAGTGAGAAAAACATCACGGGGTCGTGCGCATTGTATGGGTGTGTGTTACATTACATTCACTAGTAGGAGTGAGAAAAACATCACGGGGTGGTGCGCATTGTATGGGTGTCTGTTACATTAGATTCACTAGTAGGAGTGAGAAAAACATCACGGGGTGGTGCGCATTGTATGGGTGTGTGTTACATTAGATTCACTAGTAGGAGTGAGAAAAACATCACGGGGTGGTGCGCATTGTATGGGTGTGTGTTACATTACATTCACTAGTAGGAGTGAGAAAAACATCACGGGGTGGTGCGCATTGTATGGGTGTGTGTTACATTAGATTCACTAGTAGGAGTGAGAAAAACATCACGGGGTGGTGCGCATTGTATGGGTGTGTGTTACATTAGATTCACTAGTAGGAGTGAGAAAAACATCACGGGGTGGTGCGCATTGTATGGGTGTGTGTTACATTACATTCACTAGTAGGAGTGAGAAAAACATCACGGGGTGGTGCGCATTGTATGGGTGTGTGTTACATTACATTCACTAGTAGGAGTGAGAAAAACATCATGGGGTGGTGCGCATTGTATGGGTGTGGCTTACATTACATTCAGTAGTAGGAGTGAGAAAAACATCACGGGGTTGTGCGCATTGTATGGGTGTGTGTTACATTACATTCACTAGTAGGAGTGAGAAAAACATCACGGGGTGGTGCGCATTATATGGGTGTGTGTTACATTACATTCACTAGTAGGAGTGAGAAAAACATCACGGGGTGGTGCGCATTTTATGGGTGTGTGTTACATTACATTCACTAGTAGGAGTGAGAAAAACATCACGGGGTGGTGCGCATTGTATGGGTGTGTGTTACATTACATTCAGTAGTAGGAGTGAGAAAAACATCACGGGGTGGTGCGCATTGTATGGGTGTGTGTTACATTACATTCACTAGTAGGAGTGAGAAAAACATCACGGGGTGGTGCGCATTGTATGGGTGTGTGTTACATTACATTCACTAGTAGGAGTGAGAAAAACATCACGGGGTGGTGAGCATTGTATGGGCGTGTGTTACATTACATTCACTAGTAGGAGTGAGAAAAACATCACGGGGTGGTGCGCGTTGTATGGGTGTGTGTTACATTAGATTCACTAGTAGGAGTGAGAAAAACATCACGGGGTGGTGCGCATTGTATGGGTGTGTGTTACATTGGATTCACTAGTAGGAGTGAGAAAATCATCACGGGGTGGTGCGCATTGTATGGGTGTGTGTTACATTACTTTCACTAGTAGGAGTGAGAAAAACATCACGGGGTGGTGCGCATTGTATGGGTGTGTGTTACATTACATTCACTAGTAGGCGTGAGAAAAACATCACGGGGTGGTGGCATTGTATGGGTGTGTGTTACATTACATTCACTAGTAGGAGTGAGAAAAACATCACGGGGTGGTGCGCATTGTATGGGTGTGTGTTACATTACATTCACTAGTAGGAGTGAGAAAACATCACGGGGTGGTGCGCATTGCATGGGTGTGTGTTACATTAGATTCACTAGTAGGATTGAGAAAAACATTACGGGGTGGTGCGCATTGCATGGGTGTGTGTTACATTACATTCACTAGTAGGAGTGAGAAAAACATCACGGGGTGGTGCGCATTGCATGGGTGTGTGTTACATTACATTCACTAGTAGGATTGAGAAAAACATCACGGGGTGGTGCGCATTGTATGGGTGTGTGTTACATTAGATTCACTAGTAGGAGTGAGAAAAACATCACGGGGAGGTGCGCATTGTATGGGTGTTTTTTACATTACATTCAATAGTAGGAGTGAGAAAAACATCACGGGGTGGTGCGCATTGTATGGGTGTTTGTTACATTAGATTCACTAGTAGGAGTGAGAAAATCATCACGGGGTGGTGCGCATTGTATGGGTGTGTGTTACATTACATTCACTAGTAGGAGTGAGAAAAACATCACGAGGTGGTGCGCATTGTATTGGTGTGTGTTACATTACATTCACTAGTAGGAGTGAGAAAAACATCACGGGGTGGTGCGCATTGTATGGGTGTGTGTTACATTACATTCACTAGTAGGAGTGAGAAAAACATCACGGGGTGGTGCGCATTGTATGGGTGTGTGTTACATTACATTCACTAGTAGGAGTGATAAAAACATCACGGGGTGGTGCGCATTGTATGGGTGTGTGTTACATTACATTCACTAGCAGGAGTGAGAAAAACATCACGGAGTGGTGCGCATTTTATGGGTGTGTGTTACATTACATTCACTAGTAGGAGTGAGAAAAACATCACGGGGTGGTGCGCATTGTATGGGTATGTGTTACATTAGATTCACTAGTAGGAGTGAGAAAAACATCACGGGGTGGTGCGCATTGTATGGGTGTGTTTTACATTAGATTCACTAGTAGGAGTGAGAAAAACATCACGGGGTGGTGCGCATTGCATGGGTGTGTGTTACATTACATTCACGAGTAGGAGTGAGAAAATCATAACGGGGTGGTGCGCGTTGTATGGGTGTTTGTTACATTAGATTCACTAGTAGGAGTGAGAAAATCATCACGGGGTGGTGCGCGTTGTATGGGTGTGTGTTACATTACATTCACTATTAGGAGTGAGAAAAACATCACGGGGTGGTGCGCATTGTATGGGTGTTTGTTACATTAGATTCACTAGTAGGAGTGAGAAAATCATCACGGGGTCGTGCGCATTGTATGGGTGTGTGTTACATTACATTCACTAGTAGGAGTGAGAAAAACATCACGGGGTGGTGCGCATTGTATGGGTGTGTGTTACATTACATTCACTAGTAGGAGTGAGAAAAACATCACGGGGTGGTGCGCATTGTATGGGTGTGTGTTACATTACATTCACTAGTAGGAGTGAGAAAAACATCACGGGGTGGTGCGCATTGTATGGGTGTGTGTTACATTACATTCACTAGTAGGAGTGAGAAAAACATCACGGGGTGGTGCGCATTGTATGGGTGTGTGTTACATTACATTCACTAGTAGGAGTGAGAAAACATCACGGGGTGGTGCGCATTGTATGGGTGTGTGTTACATTACATTCACTAGTAGGAGTGAGAAAAACATCACGGGGTGGTGCGCATTGTATGGGTGTGTGTTACATTAGATTCACTAGTAGGAGTGAGAAAAACATCACGGGGTGGTGCGCATTGTATGGGTGTGTGTTACATTACATTCACTAGTAGGAGTGAGAAAAACATCACGGGGTGGTGCGCATTTTATGGGTGTGTGTTACATTACATTCACTAGTAGGAGTGAGAAAAACATCACGGGGTGGTGCGCATTGTATGGGTGTGTGTTACATTACATTCAGTAGTAGGAGTGAGAAAAACATCACGGGGTGGTGCGCATTGTATGGGTGTGTGTTACATTACATTCACTAGTAGGAGTGAGAAAAACATCACGGGGTGGTGCGCGTTGTATGGGTGTGTGTTACATTACATTCACTAGTAGGAGTGAGAAAAACATCACGGGGTGGTGAGCGTTGTATGGGTGTGTGTTACATTACATTCACTAGTAGGAGTGAGAAAATCATCACGGTGTGGTGCGCGTTGTATGGGTGTGTTTTACATTACATTCACTAGTAGGAGTGAGAAAAACATCACGGGGTGGTGCGCGTTGTATGGGTGTGTGTTACATTAGATTCACTAGTAGGAGTGAGAAAAACATCACGGGGTGGTGCGCATTGTATGGGTGTGTGTTACATTACATTCACTAACAGGAGTGAGAAAAACATCACGGGGTGGTGCGCATTGTATGGGTGTGTGTTACATTACATTCACTAGTAGGAGTGAGAAAAACATCACGGGGTGGTGCGCATTGTATGGGTGTGTGTTACATTACATTCACTAGTAGGAGTGAGAAAATCATCACGGGGTGGTGCGCATTGTATGGGTGTGTGTTACATTACATTCACTAGTAGGAGTGAGAAAAACATCACGGGGTGGTGCGCATTGTATGGGTGTGTGTTACATTACATTCACTAGCATGAGTGAGAAAAACATCACGGGGTGGTGCGCATTGTATGGGTGTGTGTTACATTACATTCACTAGTAGGAGTGAGAAAAACATCACGGGGTGGTGCGCATTGTATGGGTGTGTGTTACATTAGATTCACTAGTAGGAGTGAGAAAAACATCACGGGGTGGTGCGCATTGTATGGGTGTGTGTTACATTAGATTCACTAGTAGGAGTGAGAAAAACATCACGGGGTGGTGCGCATTGTATGGGTGTGTGTTACATCACATTCACTAGTAGGAGTGAGAAAAACATCACGGGGTGGTGCGCATTGTATGGGTGTGTGTTACATTACATTCACTAGTAGGAGTGAGAAAAACATCACGGGGTGGTGCGCATTGTATGGGTGTGTGTTACATTACATTCACTAGCAGGAGTGAGAAAAACATCACGGGGTGGTGCGCATTGTATGGGTGTGTGTTACATTAGATTCACTAGTAGGAGTGAGAAAAACATCACGGGGTGGTGCGCATTGTATGGGTGTGTGTTACATTACATTCACTAGTAGGAGGGAGAAAAACATCACGGGGTGGTGCGCATTGTATGGGTGTGTGTTACATTACATTCACTAGTAGGAGTGAGAAAAACATCACGGGGTGGTGCGCATTGTATGGGTGTGTGTTACATTACATTCAGTAGTAGGAGTGAGAAAAACATCACGGGGTGGTGCGCATTGTATGGGTGTGTGTTACATTACATTCACTAGTAGGAGCGAGAAAAACATCACGGGGTGGTGCGCATTGTATGGGTGTGTGTTACATTACATTCACTAGTAGGAGTGAGAAAAACATCACGGGGTGGTGCGCATTTTATGGCTGTGTGTTACATTACATTCACTAGTAGGAGTGAGAAAAACATCACGGGGTGGTGTGCATTGTATGGGTGTGTGTTACATTACATTCAGTAGTAGGAGTGAGAAAAACATCACGGGGTGGTGCGCATTGTATGGGTGTGTGTTACATTACATTCACTAGTAGGAGTGAGAAAAACATCACGGGGTGGTGCGCGTTGTATGGGTGTGTGTTACATTACATTCACTAGTAGGAGTGAGAAAAACATCACGGGGTGGTGAGCGTTGTATGGGTGTGTGTTACATTACATTCACTAGTAGGAGTGAGAAAATCATCACGGTGTGGTGCGCGTTGTATGGGTGTGTTTTACATTACATTCACTAGTAGGAGTGAGAAAAACATCACGGGGTGGTGCGCGTTGTATGGGTGTGTGTTACATTAGATTCACTAGTAGGAGTGAGAAAAACATCACGGGGTGGTGCGCGTTGTATGGGTGTGTGTTACATTACATTCACTAGTAGGAGTGAGAAAAACATCACGGGGTGGTGCGCATTGTATGGGTGTGTGTTACATTACATTCACTAGTAGGAGTGAGAAAAACATCACGGGGTGGTGCGCATTGTATGGGTGTGTGTTACATTAGATTCACTAGTAGGAGTGAGAAAATCATCACGGGGTGGTGCGCATTGTATGGGTGTGTGTTACATTACATTCACTAGTAGGAGTGAGAAAAACATCACGGGGTGGTGCGCATTGTATGGGTGTGTGTTACATTACATTCACTAGTAGGAGTGAGAAAAACATCACGGGGTGGTGCGCATTGTATGGGTGTGTGTTACATTACATTCACTAGTAGGAGTGAGAAAAACATCACGGGGTGGTGCGCATTGTATGGGTGTGTGTTACATTAGATTCACGAGTAGGAGTGAGAAAAACATCACGGGGTGGTGCGCATTGTATCGGTGTGGCATACATTACATTACTTAGTAGGAGTGAGAAAAACATCACGGGGTGGTGCGCATTGTATGGGTGTGTGTTACATTACATTCACTAGTAGGAGTGAGAAAAACATCACGGGGTGGTGCGCATTGTATGGGTGTGTGTTACATTACATTGACTAGTAGGTGTGAGAAAAACATCACGGGGTGGTGCGCATTGTATGGGTGTGTGTTACATTACATTCACTAGTAGGAGTGAGAAAATCATCACGGGGTGGTGCGCATTGTATGGGTGTGTGCTACATTACATTCATTAGTAGGAGTGAGAAAAACATCACGGGGTGGTGCGCATTGCATGGGTGTGTGTTACATTACATTCACTAGTAGGAGTGAGAAAAACATCACGCGGTGGTACACATTGTATGGGTGTGTGTTACATTACATTCACTAGTAGGAGTGAGAAAAACATCACGGGGTGATGGCATTTTATGGGTGTGTGTTACATTACATTCACTAGTAGGAGTGAGAAAAACATCACGGGGTGGTGCGCATTGTATGGGTGTGTGTTACATTACATTCACTAGTAGGAGTGAGAAAAACATCACGGGGTGGTGCGCATTGTATGGGTGTGTGTTACATTACATTCACTAGTAGGAGTGAGAAAAACATCACGGGGTGGTGCGCATTGTATGGGTGTGTGTTACATTACATTCACTAGTAGGAGTGAGAAAACATCACGGGGTGGTGCGCATTGTATGGGTGTGTGTTACATTACATTCACTAGTAGGAGTGAGAAAAACATCACGGGGTGGTGCGCATTGTATGGGTGTGTGTTACATTAGATTCACTAGTAGGAGTGAGAAAAACATCACGGGGTGGTGCGCATTGTATGGGTGTGTGTTACATTACATTCACTAGTAGGAGTGAGAAAAACATCACGGGGTGGTGCGCATTTTATGGGTGTGTGTTACATTACATTCACTAGTAGGAGTGAGAAAAACATCACGGGGTGGTGCGCATTGTATGGGTGTGTGTTACATTACATTCAGTAGTAGGAGTGAGAAAAACATCACGGGGTGGTGCGCATTGTATGGGTGTGTGTTACATTACATTCACTAGTAGGAGTGAGAAAAACATCACGGGGTGGTGCGCGTTGTATGGGTGTGTGTTACATTACATTCACTAGTAGGAGTGAGAAAAACATCACGGGGTGGTGAGCGTTGTATGGGTGTGTGTTACATTACATTCACTAGTAGGAGTGAGAAAATCATCACGGTGTGGTGCGCGTTGTATGGGTGTGTTTTACATTACATTCACTAGTAGGAGTGAGAAAAACATCACGGGGTGGTGCGCGTTGTATGGGTGTGTGTTACATTAGATTCACTAGTAGGAGTGAGAAAAACATCACGGGGTGGTGCGCATTGTATGGGTGTGTGTTACATTACATTCACTAACAGGAGTGAGAAAAACATCACGGGGTGGTGCGCATTGTATGGGTGTGTGTTACATTACATTCACTAGTAGGAGTGAGAAAAACATCACGGGGTGGTGCGCATTGTATGGGTGTGTGTTACATTACATTCACTAGTAGGAGTGAGAAAATCATCACGGGGTGGTGCGCATTGTATGGGTGTGTGTTACATTACATTCACTAGTAGGAGTGAGAAAAACATCACGGGGTGGTGCGCATTGTATGGGTGTGTGTTACATTACATTCACTAGCATGAGTGAGAAAAACATCACGGGGTGGTGCGCATTGTATGGGTGTGTGTTACATTACATTCACTAGTAGGAGTGAGAAAAACATCACGGGGTGGTGCGCATTGTATGGGTGTGTGTTACATTAGATTCACTAGTAGGAGTGAGAAAAACATCACGGGGTGGTGCGCATTGTATGGGTGTGTGTTACATTAGATTCACTAGTAGGAGTGAGAAAAACATCACGGGGTGGTGCGCATTGTATGGGTGTGTGTTACATCACATTCACTAGTAGGAGTGAGAAAAACATCACGGGGTGGTGCGCATTGTATGGGTGTGTGTTACATTACATTCACTAGTAGGAGTGAGAAAAACATCACGGGGTGGTGCGCATTGTATGGGTGTGTGTTACATTACATTCACTAGCAGGAGTGAGAAAAACATCACGGGGTGGTGCGCATTGTATGGGTGTGTGTTACATTAGATTCACTAGTAGGAGTGAGAAAAACATCACGGGGTGGTGCGCATTGTATGGGTGTGTGTTACATTACATTCACTAGTAGGAGGGAGAAAAACATCACGGGGTGGTGCGCATTGTATGGGTGTGTGTTACATTACATTCACTAGTAGGAGTGAGAAAAACATCACGGGGTGGTGCGCATTGTATGGGTGTGTGTTACATTACATTCAGTAGTAGGAGTGAGAAAAACATCACGGGGTGGTGCGCATTGTATGGGTGTGTGTTACATTACATTCACTAGTAGGAGCGAGAAAAACATCACGGGGTGGTGCGCATTGTATGGGTGTGTGTTACATACATTCACTAGTAGGAGTGAGAAAAACATCACGGGGTGGTGCGCATTTTATGGGTGTGTGTTACATTACATTCACTAGTAGGAGTGAGAAAAACATCACGGGGTGGTGTGCATTGTATGGGTGTGTGTTACATTACATTCAGTAGTAGGAGTGAGAAAAACATCACGGGGTGGTGCGCATTGTATGGGTGTGTGTTACATTACATTCACTAGTAGGAGTGAGAAAAACATCACGGGGTGGTGCGCGTTGTATGGGTGTGTGTTACATTACATTCACTAGTAGGAGTGAGAAAAACATCACGGGGTGGTGAGCGTTGTATGGGTGTGTGTTACATTACATTCACTAGTAGGAGTGAGAAAATCATCACGGTGTGGTGCGCGTTGTATGGGTGTGTTTTACATTACATTCACTAGTAGGAGTGAGAAAAACATCACGGGGTGGTGCGCGTTGTATGGGTGTGTGTTACATTAGATTCACTAGTAGGAGTGAGAAAAACATCACGGGGTGGTGCGCGTTGTATGGGTGTGTGTTACATTACATTCACTAGTAGGAGTGAGAAAAACATCACGGGGTGGTGCGCATTGTATGGGTGTGTGTTACATTACATTCACTAGTAGGAGTGAGAAAAACATCACGGGGTGGTGCGCATTGTATGGGTGTGTGTTACATTAGATTCACTAGTAGGAGTGAGAAAATCATCACGGGTGGTGCGCATTGTATGGGTGTGTGTTACATTACATTCACTAGTAGGAGTGAGAAAAACATCACGGGGTGGTGCGCATTGTATGGGTGTGTGTTACATTACATTCACTAGTAGGAGTGAGAAAAACATCACGGGGTGGTGCGCATTGTATGGGTGTGTGTTACATTACATTCACTAGTAGGAGTGAGAAAAACATCACGGGGTGGTGCGCATTGTATGGGTGTGTGTTACATTAGATTCACGAGTAGGAGTGAGAAAAACATCACGGGGTGGTGCGCATTGTATCGGTGTGGCATACATTACATTACTTAGTAGGAGTGAGAAAAACATCACGGGGTGGTGCGCATTGTATGGGTGTGTGTTACATTACATTCACTAGTAGGAGTGAGAAAAACATCACGGGGTGGTGCGCATTGTATGGGTGTGTGTTACATTACATTGACTAGTAGGTGTGAGAAAAACATCACGGGGTGGTGCGCATTGTATGGGTGTGTGTTACATTACATTCACTAGTAGGAGTGAGAAAATCATCACGGGGTGGTGCGCATTGTATGGGTGTGTGCTACATTACATTCACTAGTAGGAGTGAGAAAAACATCACGGGGTGGTGCGCATTGCATGGGTGTGTGTTACATTACATTCACTAGTAGGAGTGAGAAAAACATCACGCGGTGGTACACATTGTATGGGTGTGTGTTACATTACATTCACTAGTAGGAGTGAGAAAAACATCACGGGGTGATGGCATTTTATGGGTGTGTGTTACATTACATTCACTAGTAGGAGTGAGAAAAACATCACGGGGTGGTGCGCATTGTATGGGTGTGTGTTACATTACATTCACTAGTAGGAGTGAGAAAAACATCACGGGGTGGTGCGCATTGTATGGGTGTGGCTTACATAACATTCATTAGTAGGAGTGAGAAAAACATCACGGGGTGGTGCGCATTGTATGGGTGTGTGTTACATTACATTCACTAGTAGGAGTGAGAAAAACATCACGGGGTGGTGCGCATTGTATGGGTGTGTGTTACATTAGATTCACTAGTAGGAGTGAATAAACATCACGGAGTGGTGCGCATTGTATGGGTGTGTGTTACATTACATTCACTAGTAGGAGTGAGAAAAACATCACGGGGTGGTGCGCATTGTATGGGAGTGTATTACATTACATTCACTAGTGGGAGTGAGAAAAACATCACGGGGTGGTGCGCATTGCATGGGAGTGTGTTACATTACATTCACTAGTAGGAGTGAGAAAAACATCACGGTGTGGTGCGCTTTGCATGGGTGTGTGTTACATTACATTCACTAGTAGGAGTGAGAAAATCATCACGGGGTGGTGCGCATTGTATGGGTGTTTGTTACATTAGATTCACTAGTAGGAGTGAGAAAATCATCACGGGGTGGTGCGCATTGTATGGGTGTGTGTTACATTACATTCACTATTAGGAGTGAGAAAAACATCACGGGGTGGTGCGCATTGTATGGGTGTTTGTTACATTAGATTCACTAGTAGGAGTGAGAAAATCATCACGGGGTCGTGCGCATTGTATGGGTGTGTGTTACATTACATTCACTAGTAGGAGTGAGAAAAACATCACGGGGTGGTGCGCATTGTATGGGTGTGTGTTACATTACATTCACTAGTAGGAGTGAGAAAAACATCACGGGGTGGTGCGCATTGTATGGGTGTGTGTTACATTACATTCACTAGTAGGAGTGAGAAAAACATCACGGGGTGGTGCGCATTGTATGGGTGTGTGTTACATTACATTCACTAGCAGGAGTGAGAAAAACATCACGGGGTGGTGCGCATTTTATGGGTGTGTGTTACATTACATTCACTAGTAGGAGTGAGAAAAACATCACGGGGTGGTGCGCATTGTATGGGTGTGTGTTACATTAGATTCACTAGTAGGAGTGAGAAAAACATCACGGGGTGGTGCGCATTGTATGGGTGTGTGTTACATTACATTCACTAGTAGGAGTGAGAAAAACATCACGGGGTGGTGCGCATTGTATGGGTGTGTGTTACATTACATTCACTAGCAGGAGTGAGAAAAACATCACGGGGTGGTGCGCATTGTATGGGTGTGTGTTACATTACATTCACTAGTAGGAGGGAGAAAAACATCACGGGGTGGTGCGCATTGTATGGGTGTGTGTTACATTACATTCACTAGTAGGAGGGAGAAAAACATCACGGGGTGGTGCGCATTGTATGGGTGTGTGTTACATTACATTCACTAGTAGGAGTGAGAAAAACATCACGGGGTGGTGCGCATTGTATGGGTGTGTGTTACATTACATTCAGTAGTAGGAGTGAGAGAAACATCACGGGGTGGTGCGCATTGTATGGGTGTGTGTTACATTACATTCACTAGTAGGAGTGAGAAAAACATCACGGGGTGGTGCGCATTGTATGGGTGTGTGTTACATTACATTCACTAGTAGGAGTGAGAAAAACATCACGGGGTGGTGCGCATTTTATGGGTGTGTGTTACATTACATTCACTAGTAGGAGTGAGAAAAACATCACGGGGTGGTGCGCATTGTATGGGTGTGTGTTACATTACATTCAGTAGTAGGAGTGAGAAAAACATCACGGGGTGGTGCGCATTGTATGGGTGTGTGTTACATTACATTCACTAGTAGGAGTGAGAAAAACATCACGGGGTGGTGCGCGTTGTATGGGTGTGTGTTACATTACATTCACTAGTAGGAGTGAGAAAAACATCACGGGGTGGTGAGCGTTGTATGGGTGTGTGTTACATTACATTCACTAGTAGGAGTGAGAAAATCATCACGGTGTGGTGCGCGTTGTATGGGTGTGTTTTACATTACATTCACTAGTAGGAGTGAGAAAAACATCACGGGGTGGTGCGCGTTGTATGGGTGTGTGTTACATTAGATTCACTAGTAGGAGTGAGAAAAACATCACGGGGTGGTGCGCGTTGTATGGGTGTGTGTTACATTACATTCACTAGTAGGAGTGAGAAAAACATCACGGGGTGGTGCGCATTGTATGGGTGTGTGTTACATTACATTCACTAGTAGGAGTGAGAAAAACATCACGGGGTGGTGCGCATTGTATGGGTGTGTGTTACATTAGATTCACGAGTAGGAGTGAGAAAAACATCACGGGGTGGTGCGCATTGTATCGGTGTGGCATACATTACATTACTTAGTAGGAGTGAGAAAAACATCACGGGGTGGTGCGCATTGTATGGGTGTGTGTTACATTACATTCACTAGTAGGAGTGAGAAAAACATCACGGGGTGGTGCGCATTGTATGGGTGTGTGTTACATTACATTGACTAGTAGGTGTGAGAAAAACATCACGGGGTGGTGCGCATTGTATGGGTGTGTGTTACATTACATTCACTAGTAGGAGTGAGAAAATCATCACGGGGTGGTGCGCATTGTATGGGTGTGTGCTACATTACATTCACTAGTAGGAGTGAGAAAAACATCACGGGGTGGTGCGCATTGCATGGGTGTGTGTTACATTACATTCACTAGTAGGAGTGAGAAAAACATCACGCGGTGGTACACATTGTATGGGTGTGTGTTACATTACATTCACTAGTAGGAGTGAGAAAAACATCACGGGGTGATGGCATTTTATGGGTGTGTGTTACATTACATTCACTAGTAGGAGTGAGAAAAACATCACGGGGTGGTGCGCATTGTATGGGTGTGTGTTACATTACATTCACTAGTAGGAGTGAGAAAAACATCACGGGGTGGTGCGCATTGTATGGGTGTGTGTTACATTAGATTCACTAGTAGGAGTGAGAAAAACATCACGGGGTGGTGCGCATTGTATGGGTGTGGCTTACATAACATTCATTAGTAGGAGTGAGAAAAACATCACGGGGTGGTGCGCATTGTATGGGTGTGTGTTACATTACATTCACTAGTAGGAGTGAGAAAAACATCACGGGGTGGTGCGCATTGTATGGGTGTGTGTTACATTAGATTCACTAGTAGGAGTGAATAAACATCACGGAGTGGTGCGCATTGTATGGGTGTGTGTTACATTACATTCACTAGTAGGAGTGAGAAAAACATCACGGGGTGGTGCGCATTGTATGGGAGTGTATTACATTACATTCACTAGTGGGAGTGAGAAAAACATCACGGGGTGGTGCGCATTGCATGGGAGTGTGTTACATTACATTCACTAGTAGGAGTGAGAAAAACATCACGGTGTGGTGCGCTTTGCATGGGTGTGTGTTACATTACATTCACTAGTAGGAGTGAGAAAATCATCACGGGGTGGTGCGCATTGTATGGGTGTTTGTTACATTAGATTCACTAGTAGGAGTGAGAAAATCATCACGGGGTGGTGCGCATTGTATGGGTGTGTGTTACATTACATTCACTATTAGGAGTGAGAAAAACATCACGGGGTGGTGCGCATTGTATGGGTGTTTGTTACATTAGATTCACTAGTAGGAGTGAGAAAATCATCACGGGGTCGTGCGCATTGTATGGGTGTGTGTTACATTACATTCACTAGTAGGAGTGAGAAAAACATCACGGGGTGGTGCGCATTGTATGGGTGTGTGTTACATTACATTCACTAGTAGGAGTGAGAAAAACATCACGGGGTGGTGCGCATTGTATGGGTGTGTGTTACATTACATTCACTAGTAGGAGTGAGAAAAACATCACGGGGTGGTGCGCATTGTATGGGTGTGTGTTACATTACATTCACTAGCAGGAGTGAGAAAAACATCACGGGGTGGTGCGCATTTTATGGGTGTGTGTTACATTACATTCACTAGTAGGAGTGAGAAAAACATCACGGGGTGGTGCTCATTGTATGGGTGTGTGTTACATTAGATTCACTAGTAGGAGTGAGAAAAACATCACGGGGTGGTGCGCATTGTATGGGTGTGTGTTACATTACATTCACTAGTAGGAGTGAGAAAAACATCACGGGGTGGTGCGCATTGTATGGGTGTGTGTTACATTACATTCACTAGTAGGAGTGAGAAAAACATCACGGGGTGGTGCGCATTGTATGGGTGTGTGTTACATTACATTTACTAGCAGGAGTGAGAAAAACATCACGGGGTGGTGCGCATTGTATGGGTGTGTGTTACATTACATTCACTAGCAGGAGTGAGAAAAACATCACGGGGTGGTGCGCATTGTATGGGTGTGTGTTACATTAGATTCACTAGTAGGAGTGAGAAAAACATCACGGGGTGGTGCGCATTGTATGGGTGTGTGTTACATTACATTCACTAGTAGGAGGGAGAAAAACATCACGGGGTGGTGCGCATTGTATGGGTGTGTGTTACATTACATTCACTAGTAGGAGTGAGAAAAACATCACGGGGTGGTGCGCATTGTATGGGTGTGTGTTACATTACATTCACTAGTAGGAGTGAGAAAAACATCACGGGGTGGTGCGCATTGTATGGGTGTGTGTTACATTACATTCACTAGTAGGAGTGAGAAAAACATCACGGGGTGGTGTGCATTGTATGGGTGTGTGTTACATTACATTCACTAGTAGGAGTGAGAAAAACATCACGGGGTGGTGCGCATTTTATGGGTGTGTGTTACATTACATTCACTAGTAGGAGTGAGAAAAACATCACGGGGTGGTGCGCATTGTATGGGTGTGTGTTACATTACATTCAGTAGTAGGAGTGAGAAAAACATCACGGGGTGGTGCGCGTTGTATGGGTGTGTGTTACATTACATTCACTAGTAGGAGTGAGAAAAACATCACGGGGTGGTGCGCGTTGTATGGGTGTGTGTTACATTACATTCACTAGTAGGAGTGAGAAAAACATCACGGGGTGGTGAGCGTTGTATGGGTGTGTGTTACATTACATTCACTAGTAGGAGTGAGAAAATCATCACGGGGTGGTGCGCGTTGTATGGGTGTGTTTTACATTACATTCACTAGTAGGAGTGAGAAAAACATCACGGGGTGGTGCGCGTTGTATGGGTGTGTGTTACATTAGATTCACTAGTAGGAGTGAGAAAAACATCACGGGGTGTTGCGCGTTGTATGGGTGTGTGTTACATTACATTCACTAGTAGGAGTGAGAAAAACATCACGGGGTGGTGCGCATTGTATGGGTGTGTGTTACATTAGATTCACTAGTAGGAGTGAGAAAATCATCACGGGGTGGTGCGCATTGTATGGGTGTGTGTTACATTACTTTCACTAGTAGGAGTGAGAAAAACATCACGGGGTGGTGCGCATTGTATGGGTGTGTGTTACATTACATTCACTAGTAGGAGTGAGAAAAACATCACGGGGTGGTGCGCATTGTATGGGCGTGTGTTACATTACATTCAATATTAGGAGTGAGAAAAACATCACGGGGTGGTGCGCATTGTATGGGTGTGTGTTACATTACATTCACTAGTAGGAGTGAGAAAAACATCACGGGGTCTTGCGCATTGTATGGGTGTTTGTTACATTACATTCACTAGTAGGAGTGAGAAAAACATCACGGGGTGGTGCGCATTGTATGGGTGTGTGTTACATTAGATTCACTAGTAGGAGTGAGAAAATCATCACGGGGTGGTGCGCATTGTATGGGTGTGTGTTACATTACATTCACTAGTAGGAGTGAGAAAAACATCACGGGGTGGTGCGCATTGTATTGGTGTGTGTTACATTACATTCACTAGTAGGAGTGAGAAAAAAATCACGGGGTGGTGCGCATTGTATGGGTGTGTGTTACATTACATTCACTAGTAGGAGTGAGAAAAACATCACGGGGTGGTGCGCATTGTATGGGTGTGTGTTACATTAGATTCACTAGTAGGAGTGAGAAAAACATCACGGGGTGGTGCGCATTGTATGGGTGTGTCTTACATTACATTCACTAGTAGGAGTGAGAAAAACATCACGGGGTGTTGCGCATTGTATTGGTGTGTGTTACATTACATTCACTAGTAGGAGTGAGAAAAACATCACGGGGTGGTGCGCATTGTATGGGTGTGTTTTACATTACATTCACTAGTAGGAGTGAGAAAAACATCACGGGGTGGTGCGCATTGTATGGGTGTGTGTTACATTACATTCACTAGTAGGATTGAGAAAAACATCACGGGGTGGTGCGCATTGTATGGGTGTGTGTTACATTACATTCACTAGTAGGAGTGAGAAAAACATCACGGGGTGGTGCGCATTGTATGGATGTGTGTTACATTACATTCACTAGTTGGAGTGAGAAAAATATCACGGGGTGGTGCGCATTGTATGGGTGTGTGTTACATTACATTCACTAGTAGGAGTGAGAAAAACATCACGGGGTGATGGCATTTTATGGGTGTGTGTTACATTACATTCACTAGTAGGAGTGAGAAAAACATCACGGGGTGGTGCGCATTGTATGGGTGTGTGTTACATTACATTCACTAGTAGGAGTGAGAAAAACATCACGGGCTGGTGCGCATTGTATGGGTGTGTGTTACATTAGATTCACTAGTAGGAGTGAGAAAAACATCACGGGGTGGTGCGCATTGTATGGGTGTGGCTTACATTACATTCATTAGTAGGAGTGAGAAAACATCACGGGGTGGTGCGCATTGTATGGGTGTGTGTTACATTACATTCACTAGTAGGAGTGAGAAAAACATCACGGGGTGGTGCGCATTGTATGGGTGTGTGTTACATTAGATTCACTAGTAGGAGTGAATAAACATCACGGGGTGGTGCGCATTGTATGGGTGTGTGTTACATTACATTCACTAGTAGGAGTGAGAAAAACATCACGGGGTGGTGCGCATTGTATGGGTGTGTGTTACATTACATTCACTAGTAGGAGTGAGAAAAACATCACGGGGTGTTGCGCATTGTATGGGTGTGTGTTACATTACATTCACTAGCAGGAGTGAGAAAAACATCACGGGGTGGTGCGCATTGTATGGGTGTGTGTTACATTACATTCACTAGTAGGAGTGAGAAAAACATCACGGGGTGGTGCGCATTGTATGGGTGTGTGTTACATTACATTCACTAGCAGGAGTGAGAAAAACATCACGGGGTGGTGCGCATTGTATGGGTGTGTGTTACATTACATTCACTAGTAGGAGTGAGAAAAACATCACGGGGTGGTGCGCATTGTATGGTTGTGTGTTACATTACATTCACTAGCAGGAGTGAGAAAAACATCACGGGGTGGTGCGCATTGTATGGGTGTGTGTTACATTAGATTCACTAGCAGGAGTGAGAAAAACATCACGGGGTGGTGCGCATTGTATGGGTGTGTGTTACATTACATTCACTAGTAGGAGGGAGAAAAACATCACGGGGTGGTGCGCATTGTATGGGTGTGTGTTACATTACATTCACTAGTAGGAGGGAGAAAAACATCACGGGGTGGTGCGCATTGTATGGGTGTGTGTTACATTACATTCAGTAGTAGGAGTGAGAAAAACATCACGGGGTGGTGCGCATTGTATGGGTGTGTGTTACATTACATTCACTAGTAGGAGTGAGAAAAACATCACGGGGTGGTGCGCATTGTATGGGTGTGTGTTACATTACATTCACTAGTAGGAGTGAGAAAAACATCACGGGGTGGTGCGCATTTTATGGGTGTGTGTTACATTACATTCACTAGTAGGAGTGAGAAAAACATCACGGGGTGGTGCGCATTGTATGGGTGTGTGTTACATTACATTCAGTAGTAGGAGTGAGAAAAACATCACGGGGTGGTGCGCATTGTATGGGTGTGTGTTACATTACATTCACTAGTAGGAGTGAGAAAAACATCACGGGGTGGTGCGCGTTGTATGGGTGTGTGTTACATTACATTCACTAGTAGGAGTGAGAAAAACATCACGGGGTGGTGAGCGTTGTATGGGTGTGTGTTACATTACATTCACTAGTAGGAGTGAGAAAATCATCACGGGGTGGTGCGCGTTGTATGGGTGTGTTTTACATTACATTCACTAGTAGGAGTGAGAAAAACATCACGGGGTGGTGCGCGTTGTATGGGTGTGTGTTACATTAGATTCACTAGTAGGAGTGAGAAAAACATCACGGGGTGGTGTGCGTTGTATGGGTGTGTGTTACATTACATTCACTAGTAGGAGTGAGAAAAACATCACGGGGTGGTGCGCATTGTATGGGTGTGTCTTACATTAGATTCACTAGTAGGAGTGAGAAAAACATCACGGGGTGGTGTGCATTGTATGGGTGTGTGTTACATTAGATTCACTAGTAGGAGTGAGAAAATCTTCACGGGGTGGTGCGCATTGTATCGGTGTGTGTTACATTACTTTCACTAGTAGGAGTGAGAAAAACATCACGGGGTGGTGCGCATTGTATGGGTGTGTGTTACATTACATTCACTAGTAGGAGTGAGAAAAACATCACGGGGTGGTGCGCATTGTATGGGTGTGTGTTACATTACATTCACTAGTAGGAGTGAGAAAAACATCACGGGGTGGTGCGCATTGTATGGGTGTGTGTTACATTACATTCACTAGTAGGAGTGAGAAAACATCACGGGGTGGTGCGCATTGTATGGGTGTGTGTTACATTAGATTCACTAGTAGGATTGAGAAAAACATCACGGGGTGGTGCGCATTGCATGGGTGTGTGTTACATTACATTCACTAGTAGGAGTGAGAAAAACATCACGGGGTGGTGCACATTGTATGGGTGTGTGTTACATTACATTCACTAGTAGGAGTGAGAAAAACATCACGCGGTGGTGCGCATTGTATGGGTGTGTATTACATTACATTCACTAGTAGCAGTGAGAAAAACATCACGAGGTGGTGCGCATTGTATGGGTATGTGGTACATTAGATTCTCTAGTAGGAGTGAGAAAATCATCACGGGGTGGTGCGCATTGTATGGGTGTGTGTTACATTACATTCACTAGTAGGAGTGAGAAAAACATCACAGGGTGGTGCGCATTGTATGGGCGTGTGTTACATTACATTCAATATTAGGAGTGAGAAAAACATCACGGGGTGGTGCGCATTGTATGGGTGTGTGTTACATTACATTCACTAGTAGGAGTGAGAAAAACATCACGGGGTCTTGCGCATTGTATGGGTGTTTGTTACATTACATTCACTAGTAGGAGTGAGAAAAACATCACGGGGTGGTGCGCATTATATGGGTGTGTGTTACATTACATTCACTAGTAGGAGTGAGAAAAACATCACGGGGTGGTGTGGATTGTATGGGTGTGTGTTACATTACATTCACAAGTAGGAGTGAGAAAAACATCACGGGGTGGTGCGCATTGTATGGGTGTGTGTTACATTACATTCACTAGTAGGAGTGAGAAAAACATCACGGGGTGGTGCGAATTGTATGGGTGTGTGTTACATTACATTCACTAGCAGCAGTGAGAAAAACATCACGGGGTGGTGCGGATTGTATGGGTGTGTTTTACATTACATTCACTAGCAGGAGTGAGAAAAACATCACGGGGTGGTGCGCATTGTATGGGTGTGTGTTACATTACATTCACTAGCAGAAGTGAGAAAAACATCACGGGGTGGTGCGCATTGCATGGGTGTGTGTTACATTACATTCACTACTAGGAGTTAGAAAAACATCACGGGGTGGTGCGCATTGTATGGGTGTGTGTTACATTAGATTCACTAGTAGGAGTGAGAAAAACATCACGGGGTGGTGCGCATTGTATGGGTGTGTGTTACATTAGATTCACTAGTAGGAGTGAGAAAAACATCATGGGGTGGTCGCATTGTATGGGTGTGTGTTACATTAGATTCACTAGTAGGAGTGAGAAAAACATCACGGGGTGGTGCGCATTGTATGGGTGTGTGTTACATTAGATTCAGTAGTAGGAGTGAAAAAAACATCACGGGGTGGTGCGCATTGTATGGGTGTGTGTTACATTTCATTCACTAGTAGGAGTGAGAAAAACATCACGGGGTGGTGCGCATTGTATGCGTGTGTGTTACATTACATTCACTAGTAGGAGTGATAAAAACATCACAGAGTGGTGCGCATTGTATGGGTGTGTGTTACATTAGATTCACTAGTAGGAGTGAGAAAAACATCACGGGGTGGTGCGCGTTGTATGGGTGTGTGTTACATTAGATTCACTAGTAGGAGTGAGAAAAACATCACGGGGTGGTGTGCGTTGTATGGGTGTGTGTTACATTACATTCACTAGTAGGAGTGAGAAAAACATCACGGGGTGGTGCGCATTGTATGGGTGTGTCTTACATTAGATTCACTAGTAGGAGTGAGAAAAACATCACGGGGTGGTGTGCATTGTATGGGTGTGTGTTACATTAGATTCACTAGTAGGAGTGAGAAAATCTTCACGGGGTGGTGCGCATTGTATCGGTGTGTGTTACATTACTTTCACTAGTAGGAGTGAGAAAAACATCACGGGGTGGTGCGCATTGTATGGGTGTGTGTTACATTACATTCACTAGTAGGAGTGAGAAAAACATCACGGGGTGGTGCGCATTGTATGGGTGTGTGTTACATTACATTCACTAGTAGGAGTGAGAAAAACATCACGGGGTGGTGCGCATTGTATGGGTGTGTGTTACATTACATTCACTAGTAGGAGTGAGAAAACATCACGGGGTGGTGCGCATTGTATGGGTGTGTGTTACATTAGATTCACTAGTAGGATTGAGAAAAACATCACGGGGTGGTGCGCATTGCATGGGTGTGTGTTACATTACATTCACTAGTAGGAGTGAGAAAAACATCACGGGGTGGTGCACATTGTATGGGTGTGTGTTACATTACATTCACTAGTAGGAGTGAGAAAAACATCACGCGGTGGTGCGCATTGTATGGGTGTGTATTACATTACATTCACTAGTAGCAGTGAGAAAAACATCACGAGGTGGTGCGCATTGTATGGGTATGTGGTACATTAGATTCTCTAGTAGGAGTGAGAAAATCATCACGGGGTGGTGCGCATTGTATGGGTGTGTGTTACATTACATTCACTAGTAGGAGTGAGAAAAACATCACAGGGTGGTGCGCATTGTATGGGCGTGTGTTACATTACATTCAATATTAGGAGTGAGAAAAACATCACGGGGTGGTGCGCATTGTATGGGTGTGTGTTACATTACATTCACTAGTAGGAGTGAGAAAAACATCACGGGGTCTTGCGCATTGTATGGGTGTTTGTTACATTACATTCACTAGTAGGAGTGAGAAAAACATCACGGGGTGGTGCGCATTATATGGGTGTGTGTTACATTACATTCACTAGTAGGAGTGAGAAAAACATCACGGGGTGGTGTGGATTGTATGGGTGTGTGTTACATTACATTCACAAGTAGGAGTGAGAAAAACATCACGGGGTGGTGCGCATTGTATGGGTGTGTGTTACATTACATTCACTAGTAGGAGTGAGAAAAACATCACGGGGTGGTGCGAATTGTATGGGTGTGTGTTACATTACATTCACTAGCAGCAGTGAGAAAAACATCACGGGGTGGTGCGCATTGTATGGGTGTGTTTTACATTACATTCACTAGCAGGAGTGAGAAAAACATCACGGGGTGGTGCGCATTGTATGGGTGTGTGTTACATTACATTCACTAGCAGAAGTGAGAAAAACATCACGGGGTGGTGCGCATTGCATGGGTGTGTGTTACATTACATTCACTACTAGGAGTTAGAAAAACATCACGGGGTGGTGCGCATTGTATGGGTGTGTGTTACATTAGATTCACTAGTAGGAGTGAGAAAAACATCACGGGGTGGTGCGCATTGTATGGGTGTGTGTTACATTAGATTCACTAGTAGGAGTGAGAAAAACATCATGGGGTGGTCGCATTGTATGGGTGTGTGTTACATTAGATTCACTAGTAGGAGTGAGAAAAACATCACGGGGTGGTGCGCATTGTATGGGTGTGTGTTACATTAGATTCAGTAGTAGGAGTGAAAAAAACATCACGGGGTGGTGCGCATTGTATGGGTGTGTGTTACATTTCATTCACTAGTAGGAGTGAGAAAAACATCACGGGGTGGTGCGCATTGTATGCGTGTGTGTTACATTACATTCACTAGTAGGAGTGATAAAAACATCACAGAGTGGTGCGCATTGTATGGGTGTGTGTTACATTACGTTCACTAGCAGGAGTCAGAAAAACATCACGGGGTGGTGCGCATTGTATGGGTGTGTGTTACATTACATTCACTAGCAGGAGTGAGAAAAACATCACGGGGTGGTGCGCATTGTATGGGTGTGTGTTACATTACATTCACTAGTAGGAGTGAGAAAAACATCACGGGGTGGTGCGCATTGTATGGGTGTGTGTTACATTACATTCACTAGCAGGAGTGAGAAAAACATCACGGGGTGGTGCGCATTGTATGGGTGTGTGTTACATTACATTCACTAGCAGGAGTGAGAAAAACATCACGGGGTGGTACGCATTGTATGGGTGTGTGTTACATTACATTCACCAATAGCAGTGAGAAAAACATAACGGGGTGGTGCGCAATTTATGGGTGTGTGTTACATTACATTCACTAGCAGGAGTGAGAAAAACATCACAGGGTGGTGGGCATTGTATGGGTGTGTGTTACATTACATTCACTAGTAGGAGTGAGAAAAACATCACGGGGTGGTGCGCATTGCATGGGTGTGTGTTACATTACATTCACTAGTAGGAGTGAGAAAAACATCATGGGGTGGTGCGCATTGTATGGGTGTGTGTTACATTTCATTCACTAGTAGGAGTGAGAAAAACATCACGGGGTGGTGCGCATTGTATGCGTGTGTGTTACATTACATTCACTAGTAGGAGTGAGAAAAACATCATGGGGTGGTGCGCATTGTATGGGTGTGTGTTACATTACGTTCACTAGCAGGAGTCAGAAAAACATCACGGGGTGGTGCGCATTGTATGGGTGTGTGTTACATTACATTCACTAGTAGGAGTGAGAAAAACATCACGGGGTGGTGCGCATTGTATGGGTGTGTGTTACATTGCATTCACTAGTAGGAGTGAGAAAAACATCACGGGGTGGTGCGCATTGTATGGGTGTGTGTTACATTACATTCACTAGTAGGAGTGAGAAAAACATCACGGGGTGGTGCGCATTGTATGGGTGTGTGTTACATTATATTCACTAGTAGGAGTGAGAAAAACATCACGGGGTGGTGCGCATTGTATGGGTGTGTGTTACTTTACATTCACTAGTAGGAGTGAGAAAAACATCATGGGGTGGTGCGCATTGTATGGGTGTGTGTTACATTACGTTCACTAGCAGGAGCGAGAAAAACATCACGGGGTGGTGCGCATTGTATGGGTGTGTGTTACATTACATTCACTAGCAGGAGTGCTAAAAACATCACGGGGTGGTGCGAATTGTATGGGTGTGTGTTACATTACATTCACTAGTAGGAGTGAGAAAAACATCACGGGGTGGTGCGCATTGTATGGGTGTGTGTTACATTAGATTCACTAGTAGGAGTGAGAAAAACATCACGGGGTCGTGCGCATTGTATGGGTGTGTGTTACATTACATTCACTAGTAGAAGTGAGAAAAACATCACGGGGTGGTGCGCATTGTATGGGTGTGTATTACATTACATTCAGTAGTAGGAGTGAGAAAAACATCACGGGGTGGTGCGCATTGTATGGGTGTGTGTTACATTACATTCACTACTAGGAGTGAGAAAAACGTCACGGGGTGGTGCGCATTTTATGGGTGTGTGTTACATTACATTCACTAGTAGGAGTGAGAAAAACATCACGGGGTGGTGCGCATTGTATGGGTGTGTGTTACATTACATTCACTAGTAGGAGTGAGAAAAACATCACGGGGTGGTGCGGATTGTATGGGTGTGTGTTACATTACATTCACAAGTAGGAGTGAGAAAAACATCACGGGGTGGTGCGCATTGTATGGGTGTGTGTTACATTACATTCACTAGTAGGAGTGAGAAAAACATCACGGGGTGGTGCGCATTGTATGGGTGTGTGTTACATTACATTCACTAGCAGCAGTGAGAAAAACATGACGGGGTGGTGCGCATTGTATGGGTGTGTTTTACATTACATTCACTAGCAGGAGTGAGAAAAACATCACGGGGTGGTGCGCATTGTATGGGTGTGTGTTACATTACATTCACTAGCAGAAGTGAGAAAAACATCACGGGGTGGTGCGCATTGTATGGGTGTGTGTTACATTACATTCACTACTAGGAGTTAGAAAAACATCACGGGGTGGTGCGCATTGTATGGGTGTGTGTTACATTAGATTCACTAGTAGGAGTGAGAAAAACATCACGGGGTGGTGCGCATTGTATGGGTGTGTGTTACATTAGATTCACTAGTAGGAGTGAGAAAAACATCATGGGGTGGTGCGCATTGTATGGGTGTGTGTTACATTAGATTCACTAGTAGGAGTGAGAAAAACATCACGGGGTGGTGCGCATTGTATGGGTGTGTGTTACATTAGATTCAGTAGTAGGAGTGAAAAAAACATCACAGGGTGGTGGGCATTGTATGGGTGTGTGTTACATTACATTCACTAGTAGGAGTGAGAAAAACATCACGGGGTGGTGCGCATTGTATGGGTGTGTGTTACATTACATTCACTAGTAGGAGTGAGAAAAACATCACGGGGTGGTGCGCATTGTATGGGTGTGTGTTACATTTCATTCACTAGTAGGAGTGAGAAAAACATCACGGGGTGGTGCGCATAGTATGCGTGTGTGTTACATTACATTCACTAGTAGGAGTGAGAAAAACATCATGGGGTGGTGCGCATTGTATGGGTGTGTGTTACATTACGTTCACTAGCAGGAGTCAGAAAAACATCACGGGGTGGTGCGCATTGTATGGGTGTGTGTTACATTACATTCACTAGCAGGAGTGAGAAAAACATCACGGGGTGGTACGCATTGTATGGGTGAGTGTTACATTACATTCACTAGTAGCAGTGAGAAAAACATAACGGGGTGGTGCGCATTTTATGGGTGTGTGTTACATTACATTCACTAGCAGGAGTGAGAAAAACATCACAGGGTGGTGGGCATTGTATGGGTGTGTGTTACATTACATTCACTAGTAGGAGTGAGAAAAACATCACGGGGTGGTGCGCATTGTATGGGTGTGTGTTACATTACATTCACTAGTAGGAGTGAGAAAAACATCACGGGGTGGTGCGCATTGTATGGGTGTGTGTTACATTACATTCACAAGTAGGAGTGAGAAAAACATCACGGGGTGGTGCGCATTGTATGGGTGTGTGTTACATTACATTCACTAGTAGCAGTGAGAAAAACATCACGGGGTGGTGCGCATTGTATGGGTGTGTGTTACATTACATTCACTAGCAGCAGTGAGAAAATCATCACGGGGTGGTGCGCATTGTATGGGTGTGTGTTACATTACATTCACTAGCAGAAGTGAGAAAAACATCACGGGGTGGTGCGCATTGTATGGGTGTGTGTTACATTACATTCACTAGTAGGAGTGAGAAAAACATCACGGGGTGGTGCGCATTGTATGGGTGTGTGTTACATTGCATTCACTAGTAGGAGTGAGAAAAACATCACGGGGTGGTGCGCATTGTATGGGTGTGTGTTACATTACATTCACTAGTAGGAGTGAGAAAAACATCACGGGGTGGTGCGCAATGTATGGGTGTGTGTTACATTACATTCACTAGTAGGAGTGAGAAAAACATCACGGGGTGGTGCGCATTGTATGGATGTGTGTTACATTACATTCACTAGTAGAAGTGAGAAAAACATCACGGGGTGGTGCGCATTGTAAGGGTGTGTGTTACATTACATTCACTAGTAGGAGTGAGAAAAACATCACGGGGTGGTGCGCATTGTATGGGTGTGTGTTACATTACATTCACTACTAGGAGTGAGAAAAACGTCACGGGGTGGTGCGCATTGTATGGGTGTGTGTTACATTACATTCACTAGTAGGAGTGAGAAAAACATCACGGGGTGGTGCGCATTGTATGGGTGTGTGTTACATTACATTAACTAGTAGGAGTGAGAAAAACATCACGGGGTGGTGCGGATTGTATGGGTGTGTGTTACATTACATTCACAAGTAGGAGTGAGAAAAACATCACGGGGTGGTGCGCATTGTATGGGTGTGTGTTACATTACATTCACTAGTAGGAGTGAGAAAAACATCACGGGGTGGTGCGCATTGTATGGGTGTGTGTTACATTACATTCACTAGCAGCAGTGAGAAAAACATCACGGGGTGGTGCGCATTGTATGGGTGTGTTTTACATTACATTCACTAGCAGGAGTGAGAAAAACATCACGGGGTGGTGCGCATTGTATGGGTGTGTGTTACATTACATTCACTAGCAGAAGTGAGAAAAACATCACGGGGTGGTGCGCATTGTATGGGTGTGTGTTACATTACATTCACTACTAGGAGTTAGAAAAACATCACGGGGTGGTGCGCATTGTATGGGTGTGTGTTACATTAGATTCACTAGTAGGAGTGAGAAAAACATCATGGGGTGGTGCGCATTGTATGGGTGTGTGTTACATTAGATTCACTAGTAGGAGTGAGAAAAACATCACGGGGTGGTGCGAATTGTATGGGTGTGTGTTACATTAGATTCAGTAGTAGGAGTGAAAAAAACATCACAGGGTGGTGGGCATTGTATGGGTGTGTGTTACATTACATTCACTAGTAGGAGTGAGAAAAACATCACGGGGTGGTGCGCATTGTATGGGTGTGTGTTACATTACATTCACTAGTAGGAGTGAGAAAAACATCACGGGGTCTTGCGCATTGTATGGGTGTTTGTTACATTACATTCACTAGTAGGAGTGAGAAAAACATCACGGGGTGGTGCGCATTATATGGGTGTGTGTTACATTACATTCACTAGTAGGAGTGAGAAAAACATCACGGGGTGGTGTGGATTGTATGGGTGTGTGTTACATTACATTCACAAGTAGGAGTGAGAAAAACATCACGGGGTGGTGCGCATTGTATGGGTGTGTGTTACATTACATTCACTAGTAGGAGTGAGAAAAACATCACGGGGTGGTGCGAATTGTATGGGTGTGTGTTACATTACATTCACTAGCAGCAGTGAGAAAAACATCACGGGGTGGTGCGCATTGTATGGGTGTGTTTTACATTACATTCACTAGCAGGAGTGAGAAAAACATCACGGGGTGGTGCGCATTGTATGGGTGTGTGTTACATTACATTCACTAGCAGAAGTGAGAAAAACATCACGGGGTGGTGCGCATTGCATGGGTGTGTGTTACATTACATTCACTACTAGGAGTTAGAAAAACATCACGGGGTGGTGCGCATTGTATGGGTGTGTGTTACATTAGATTCACTAGTAGGAGTGAGAAAAACATCACGGGGTGGTGCGCATTGTATGGGTGTGTGTTACATTAGATTCACTAGTAGGAGTGAGAAAAACATCATGGGGTGGTCGCATTGTATGGGTGTGTGTTACATTAGATTCACTAGTAGGAGTGAGAAAAACATCACGGGGTGGTGCGCATTGTATGGGTGTGTGTTACATTAGATTCAGTAGTAGGAGTGAAAAAAACATCACGGGGTGGTGCGCATTGTATGGGTGTGTGTTACATTTCATTCACTAGTAGGAGTGAGAAAAACATCACGGGGTGGTGCGCATTGTATGCGTGTGTGTTACATTACATTCACTAGTAGGAGTGATAAAAACATCACAGAGTGGTGCGCATTGTATGGGTGTGTGTTACATTACGTTCACTAGCAGGAGTCAGAAAAACATCACGGGGTGGTGCGCATTGTATGGGTGTGTGTTACATTACATTCACTAGCAGGAGTGAGAAAAACATCACGGGGTGGTGCGCATTGTATGGGTGTGTGTTACATTACATTCACTAGTAGGAGTGAGAAAAACATCACGGGGTGGTGCGCATTGTATGGGTGTGTGTTACATTACATTCACTAGCAGGAGTGAGAAAAACATCACGGGGTGGTGCGCATTGTATGGGTGTGTGTTACATTACATTCACTAGCAGGAGTGAGAAAAACATCACGGGGTGGTACGCATTGTATGGGTGTGTGTTACATTACATTCACCAATAGCAGTGAAAAAAACATAACGGGGTGGTGCGCAATTTATGGGTGTGTGTTACATTACATTCACTAGCAGGAGTGAGAAAAACATCACAGGGTGGTGGGCATTGTATGGGTGTGTGTTACATTACATTCACTAGTAGGAGTGAGAAAAACATCACGGGGTGGTGCGCATTGCATGGGTGTGTGTTACATTACATTCACTAGTAGGAGTGAGAAAAACATCACGGGGTGGTGCGCATTGTATGGGTGTGTGTTACATTTCATTCACTAGTAGGAGTGAGAAAAACATCACGGGGTGGTGCGCATTGTATGCGTGTGTGTTACATTACATTCACTAGTAGGAGTGAGAAAAACATCATGGGGTGGTGCGCATTGTATGGGTGTGTGTTACATTACGTTCACTAGCAGGAGTCAGAAAAACATCACGGGGTGGTGCGCATTGTATGGGTGTGTGTTACATTACATTCACTAGTAGGAGTGAGAAAAACATCACGGGGTGGTGCGCATTGTATGGGTGTGTGTTACATTGCATTCACTAGTAGGAGTGAGAAAAACATCACGGGGTGGTGCGCATTGTATGGGTGTGTGTTACATTACATTCACTAGTAGGAGTGAGAAAAACATCACGGGGTGGTGCGCATTGTATGGGTGTGTGTTACATTATATTCACTAGTAGGAGTGAGAAAAACATCACGGGGTGGTGCGCATTGTATGGGTGTGTGTTACTTTACATTCACTAGTAGGAGTGAGAAAAACATCATGGGGTGGTGCGCATTGTATGGGTGTGTGTTACATTACGTTCACTAGCAGGAGTGAGAAAAACATCACGGGGTGGTGCGCATTGTATGGGTGTGTGTTACATTACATTCACTAGCAGGAGTGCTAAAAACATCACGGGGTGGTGCGAATTGTATGGGTGTGTGTTACATTACATTCACTAGTAGGAGTGAGAAAAACATCACGGGGTGGTGCGCATTGTATGGGTGTGTGTTACATTAGATTCACTAGTAGGAGTGAGAAAAACATCACGGGGTCGTGCGCATTGTATGGGTGTGTGTTACATTACATTCACTAGTAGAAGTGAGAAAAACATCACGGGGTGGTGCGCATTGTATGGGTGTGTATTACATTACATTCAGTAGTAGGAGTGAGAAAAACATCACGGGGTGGTGCGCATTGTATGGGTGTGTGTTACATTACATTCACTACTAGGAGTGAGAAAAACGTCACGGGGTGGTGCGCATTTTATGGGTGTGTGTTACATTACATTCACTAGTAGGAGTGAGAAAAACATCACGGGGTGGTGCGCATTGTATGGGTGTGTGTTACATTACATTCACTAGTAGGAGTGAGAAAAACATCACGGGGTGGTGCGGATTGTATGGGTGTGTGTTACATTACATTCACAAGTAGGAGTGAGAAAAACATCACGGGGTGGTGCGCATTGTATGGGTGTGTGTTACATTACATTCACTAGTAGGAGTGAGAAAAACATCACGGGGTGGTGCGCATTGTATGGGTGTGTGTTACATTACATTCACTAGCAGCAGTGAGAAAAACATGACGGGGTGGTGCGCATTGTATGGGTGTGTTTTACATTACATTCACTAGCAGGAGTGAGAAAAACATCACGGGGTGGTGCGCATTGTATGGGTGTGTGTTACATTACATTCACTAGCAGAAGTGAGAAAAACATCACGGGGTGGTGCGCATTGTATGGGTGTGTGTTACATTACATTCACTACTAGGAGTTAGAAAAACATCACGGGGTGGTGCGCATTGTATGGGTGTGTGTTACATTAGATTCACTAGTAGGAGTGAGAAAAACATCACGGGGTGGTGCGCATTGTATGGGTGTGTGTTACATTAGATTCACTAGTAGGAGTGAGAAAAACATCATGGGGTGGTGCGCATTGTATGGGTGTGTGTTACATTAGATTCACTAGTAGGAGTGAGAAAAACATCACGGGGTGGTGCGCATTGTATGGGTGTGTGTTACATTAGATTCAGTAGTAGGAGTGAAAAAAACATCACAGGGTGGTGGGCATTGTATGGGTGTGTGTTACATTACATTCACTAGTAGGAGTGAGAAAAACATCACGGGGTGGTGCGCATTGTATGGGTGTGTGTTACATTACATTCACTAGTAGGAGTGAGAAAAACATCACGGGGTGGTGCGCATTGTATGGGTGTGTGTTACATTTCATTCACTAGTAGGAGTGAGAAAAACATCACGGGGTGGTGCGCATAGTATGCGTGTGTGTTACATTACATTCACTAGTAGGAGTGAGAAAAACATCATGGGGTGGTGCGCATTGTATGGGTGTGTGTTACATTACGTTCACTAGCAGGAGTCAGAAAAACATCACGGGGTGGTGCGCATTGTATGGGTGTGTGTTACATTACATTCACTAGCAGGAGTGAGAAAAACATCACGGGGTGGTACGCATTGTATGGGTGAGTGTTACATTACATTCACTAGTAGCAGTGAGAAAAACATAACGGGGTGGTGCGCATTTTATGGGTGTGTGTTACATTACATTCACTAGCAGGAGTGAGAAAAACATCACAGGGTGGTGGGCATTGTATGGGTGTGTGTTACATTACATTCACTAGTAGGAGTGAGAAAAACATCACGGGGTGGTGCGCATTGTATGGTTGTGTGTTACATTACATTCACTAGTAGGAGTGAGAAAAACATCACGGGGTGGTGCGCATTGTATGGGTGTGTGTTACATTACATTCACTAGTAGGAGTGAGAAAAACATCACGGGGTGGTGCGCATTGTATGGGTGTGTGTTACATTACATTCACTAGTAGGAGTGAGAAAAACATCACGGGGTGGTGCGCATTGTATGGGTGTGTGTTACATTACATTCACAAGTAGGAGTGAGAAAAACATCACGGGGTGGTGCGCATTGTATGGGTGTGTGTTACATTACATTCACTAGTAGCAGTGAGAAAAACATCACGGGGTGGTGCGCATTGTATGGGTGTGTGTTACATTACATTCACTAGCAGCAGTGAGAAAATCATCACGGGGTGGTGCGCATTGTATGGGTGTGTGTTACATTACATTCACTAGCAGAAGTGAGAAAAACATCACGGGGTGGTGCGCATTGTATGGGTGTGTGTTACATTACATTCACTAGTAGGAGTGAGAAAAACATCACGGGGTGGTGCGCATTGTATGGGTGTGTGTTACATTGCATTCACTAGTAGGAGTGAGAAAAACATCACGGGGTGGTGCGCATTGTATGGGTGTGTGTTACATTACATTCACTAGTAGGAGTGAGAAAAACATCACGGGGTGGTGCGCAATGTATGGGTGTGTGTTACATTACATTCACTAGTAGGAGTGAGAAAAACATCACGGGGTGGTGCGCATTGTATGGGTGTGTGTTACATTACATTCACTAGTAGAAGTGAGAAAAACATCACGGGGTGGTGCGCATTGTAAGGGTGTGTGTTACATTACATTCACTAGTAGGAGTGAGAAAAACATCACGGGGTGGTGCGCATTGTATGGGTGTGTGTTACATTACATTCACTACTAGGAGTGAGAAAAACGTCACGGGGTGGTGCGCATTGTATGGGTGTGTGTTACATTACATTCACTAGTAGGAGTGAGAAAAACATCACGGGGTGGTGCGCATTGTATGGGTGTGTGTTACATTACATTAACTAGTAGGAGTGAGAAAAACATCACGGGGTGGTGCGGATTGTATGGGTGTGTGTTACATTACATTCACAAGTAGGAGTGAGAAAAACATCACGGGGTGGTGCGCATTGTATGGGTGTGTGTTACATTACATTCACTAGTAGGAGTGAGAAAAACATCACGGGGTGGTGCGCATTGTATGGGTGTGTGTTACATTACATTCACTAGCAGCAGTGAGAAAAACATCACGGGGTGGTGCGCATTGTATGGGTGTGTTTTACATTACATTCACTAGCAGGAGTGAGAAAAACATCACGGGGTGGTGCGCATTGTATGGGTGTGTGTTACATTACATTCACTAGTAGGAGTGAGAAAAACATCACGGGGTGGTGCGCATTGTATGGGTGTGTGTTACATTAGATTCACTAGTAGGAGTGAGAAAAACATCATGGGGTGGTGCGCATTGTATGGGTGTGTGTTACATTAGATTCAGTAGTAGGAGTGAAAAAAACATCACAGGGTGGTGGGCATTGTATGGGTGTGTGTTACATTACATTCACTAGTAGGAGTGAGAAAAACATCACGGGGTGGTGCGCATTGTATGGGTGTGTGTTACATTACATTCACTAGTAGGAGTGAGAAAAACATCACGGGGTCGTGCGCATTGTATGGGTGTGTGTTACATTTCATTCACTAGTAGGAGTGAGAAAAACATCACGGGGTGGTGCGCATTGTATGCGTGTGTGTTACATTACATTCACTAGTAGGAGTGAGAAAAACATCATGGGGTGGTGCGCATTGTATGGGTGTGTGTTACATTACGTTCACTAGCAGGAGTAAGAAAAACATCACGGGGTGGTGCGCATTGTATGGGTGTGTGTTACATTACATTCACTAGCAGGAGTGAGAAAAACATCACGGGGTGGTGCGCATTGTATGGGTGTGTGTTACATTACATTCACTAGTAGGAGTGAGAAAAACATCACGGGGTGGTGCGCATTGTATGGGTGTGTGTTACATTACATTCACTAGCAGGAGTGAGAAAAACATCACGGGGTGGTACGCATTGTATGGGTGTGTGTTACATTACATTCACTAGTAGCAGTGAGAAAAACATAACGGGGTGGTGCGCATTTTATGGGTGTGTGTTACATTACATTCACTAGCAGGAGTGAGAAAAACATCACAGGGTGGTGGGCATTGTATGGGTGTGTGTTACATTACATTCACTAGTAGGAGTGAGAAAAACATCACGGGGTGGTGCGCATTGTATGGGTGTGTGTTACATTACATTCACTAGTAGGAGTGAGAAAAACATCACGGGGTGGTGCGCAATGTATGGGTGTGTGTTACATTACATTCACTAGTAGGAGTGAGAAAAACATCACGGGGTGGTGCGCATTGTATGGGTGTGTGTTACATTACATTCACTAGTAGGAGTGAGAAAAACATCACGGGGTGGTGCGCAATGTATGGGTGTGTGTTACATTACATTCACTAGTAGGAGTGAGAAAAACATCACGGGGTGGTGCGCATTGTATGGGTGTGTGTTACATTACATTCACTAGTAGAAGTGAGAAAAACATCACGGGGTGGTGCGCATTGTATGGGTGTGTGTTACATTACATTCACTAGTAGGAGTGAGAAAAACATCACGGGGTGGTGCGCATTGTATGGGTGTGTGTTACATTACATTCACTACTAGGAGTGAGAAAAACGTCACGGGGTGGTGCGCATTGTATGGGTGTGTGTTACATTACATTCACTAGTAGGAGTGAGAAAAACATCACGGGGTGGTGCGCATTGTATGGGTGTGTGTTACATTACATTAACTAGTAGGAGTGAGAAAAACATCACGGGGTGGTGCGGATTGTATGGGTGTGTGTTACATTACATTCACAAGTAGGAGTGAGAAAAACATCACGGGGTGGTGCGCATTGTATGGGTGTGTGTTACATTACATTCACTAGTAGGAGTGAGAAAAACATCACGGGGTGGTGCGCATTGTATGGGTGTGTGTTACATTACATTCACTAGCAGCAGTGAGAAAAACATCACGGGGTGGTGCGCATTGTATGGGTGTGTTTTACATTACATTCACTAGCAGGAGTGAGAAAAACATCACGGGGTGGTGCGCATTGTATGGGTGTGTGTTACATTACATTCACTAGCAGAAGTGAGAAAAACATCACGGGGTGGTGCGCATTGTATGGGTGTGTGTTACATTACATTCACTACTAGGAGTTAGAAAAACATCACGGGGTGGTGCGCATTGTATGGGTGTGTGTTACATTAGATTCACTAGTAGGAGTGAGAAAAACATCATGGGGTGGTGCGCATTGTATGGGTGTGTGTTACATTAGATTCACTAGTAGGAGTGAGAAAAACATCACGGGGTGGTGCGAATTGTATGGGTGTGTGTTACATTAGATTCAGTAGTAGGAGTGAAAAAAACATCACAGGGTGGTGGGCATTGTATGGGTGTGTGTTACATTACATTCACTAGTAGGAGTGAGAAAAACATCACGGGGTGGTGCGCATTGTATGGGTGTGTGTTACATTACATTCACTAGTAGGAGTGAGAAAAACATCACGGGGTCGTGCGCATTGTATGGGTGTGTGTTACATTTCATTCACTAGTAGGAGTGAGAAAAACATCACGGGGTGGTGCGCATTGTATGCGTGTGTGTTACATTACATTCACTAGTAGGAGTGAGAAAAACATCATGGGGTGGTGCGCATTGTATGGGTGTGTGTTACATTACGTTCACTAGCAGGAGTAAGAAAAACATCACGGGGTGGTGCGCATTGTATGGGTGTGTGTTACATTACATTCACTAGCAGGAGTGAGAAAAACATCACGGGGTGGTGCGCATTGTATGGGTGTGTGTTACGTTACATTCACTAGTAGGAGTGAGAAAAACATCACGGGGTGGTGCGCATTGTATGGGTGTGTGTTACATTACATTCACTAGCAGGAGTGAGAAAAACATCACGGGGTGGTACGCATTGTATGGGTGTGTGTTACATTACATTCACTAGTAGCAGTGAGAAAAACATAACGGGGTGGTGCGCATTTTATGGGTGTGTGTTACATTACATTCACTAGCAGGAGTGAGAAAAACATCACAGGGTGGTGGGCATTGTATGGGTGTGTGTTACATTACATTCACTAGTAGGAGTGAGAAAAACATCACGGGGTGGTGCGCATTGTATGGGTGTGTGTTACATTACATTCACTAGTAGGAGTGAGAAAAACATCACGGGGTGGTGCGCATTGTATGGGTGTGTGTTACATTACATTCACTAGTAGGAGTGAGAAAAACATCACGGGGTGGTGCGCATTGTATGGGTGTGTGTTACATTACATTCACTAGTAGGAGTGAGAAAAACATCACGGGGTGGTGCGCATTGTATGGGTGTGTGTTACATTACATTCACAAGTAGGAGTGAGAAAAACATCACGGGGTGGTGCGCATTGTATGGGTGTGTGTTACATTACATTCACTAGTAGGAGTGAGAAAAACATCACGGGGTGGTGCGCATTGTATGGGTGTGTGTTACATTACATTCACTAGCAGCAGTGAGAAAATCATCACGGGGTGGTGCGCATTGTATGGGTGTGTTTTACATTACATTCACTAGCAGGAGTGAGAAAAACATCACGGGGTGGTGCGCATTGTATGGATGTGTGTTACATTACATTCACTAGCAGAAGTGAGAAAAACATCACGGGGTGGTGCGCATTGTATGGGTGTGTGTTACATTACATTCACTAGTAGGAGTGAGAAAAACATCACGGGGTGGTGCGCATTGTATGGGTGTGTGTTACATTACATTCACTAGTAGGAGTGAGAAAAACATCACGGGGTGGTGCGCATTGTATGGGTGTGTGTTACATTACATTCACTAGTAGGAGTGAGAAAAACATCACGGGGTGGTGCGCATTGTATGGGTGTGTGTTACATTACATTCACTAGTAGGAGTGAGAAAAACATCACGGGGTGGTGCGCATTGTATGGGTGTGTGTTACTTTACATTCACTAGGAGGAGTGAGAAAAACATCATGGGGTGGTGCGCATTGTATGGGTGTGTGTTACATTACGTTCACTAGCAGTAGTGAGAAAAACATCACGGGGTGGTGCGCATTGTATGGGTGTGTGTTACATTACATTCACTAGCAGGAGTGTTAAAAACATCACGGGGTGGTGCGAATTGTATGGGTGTGTGTTACATTACATTCACTAGTAGGAGTGAGAAAAACATCACGGGGTGGTGCGCATTGTATGGGTGTGTGTTACATTAGATTCACTAGTAGGAGTGAGAAAAACATCACGGGGTGGTGCGCATTGTATGGGTGTGTGTTACATTACATTCACTAGTAGAAGTGAGAAAAACATCACGGGGTGGTGCGCATTGTATGGGTGTGTATTACATTACATTCAGTAGTAGGAGTGAGAAAAACATCACGGGGTGGTGCGCATTGTATGGGTGTGTGTTACATTACATTCACTACTAGGAGTGAGAAAAACGTCACGTGGTGGTGCGCATTGTATGGGTGTGTGTTACATTACATTCACTAGTAGGAGTGAGAAAAACATCACGGGGTGGTGCGCATTGTATGGGTGTGTGTTACATTACATTCACTAGCAGCAGTGAGAAAAACATCACGGGGTGGTGCGCATTGTATGGGTGTGTTTTACATTACATTCACTAGAAGGAGTGAGAAAAACATCACGGGGTGGTGCGCATTGTATGGGTGTGTGTTACATTACATTCACTAGCAGAAGTGAGAAAAACATCACGGGGTGGTGCGCATTATATGGGTGTGTGTTACATTACATTCACTACTAGGAGTTAGAAAAACATCACGGGGTGGTGCGCATTGTATGGGTGTGTGTTACATTAGATTCACTAGTAGGAGTGAGAAAAACATCACGGGGTGGTGCGCATTGTATGGGTGTGTGTTACATTAGATTCACTAGTAGGAGTGAAAAAAACATCACGGGGTGGTGCGCATTGTATGGGTGTGTGTTACATTTCATTCACTAGTAGGAGTGAGAAAAACATCACGGGGTGGTGCGCATTGTATGCGTGTGTGTTACATTTCATTCACTAGTAGGAGTGAGAAAAACATCATGGGGTGGTGCGCATTGTATGGGTGTGTGTTACATTACGGTCACTAGCAGGAGTCAGAAAAACATCACGGGGTGGTGCGCATTGTATGGGTGTGTGTTACATTACATTCACTAGCAGGAGTGAGAAAACATCACGGGGTGGTGCGCATTGTATGGGTGTGTGTTACATTACATTCACTAGTAGGAGTGAGAAAAACATCACGGGGTGGTGCGCATTGTATGGGTGTGTGTTACATTACATTCACTAGCAGGAGTGAGAAAAACATCACGGGGTGGTGCGCATTGTATGGGTGTGTGTTACATTACATTCACTAGCAGGAGTGAGAAAAACATCACGGGGTGGTACGCATTGTATGGGTGTGTGTTACATTACATTCACTAGCAGCAGTGAGAAAAACATAACGGGGTGGTGCGCATTGTATGGGTGTGTGTTACATTACATTCACTAGCAGGAGTGAGAAAAACATCACGGGGTGGTGCGCATTGTATGGGTGTGTGTTACATTACATTCACTAGTAGGAGTGAGAAAAACATCACGGGGTGGTGCACATTGTATGGGTGTGTGTTACATTACATTCACTACTAGGAGTGAGAAAAACATCACGGGGTGGTGCGCATTGTATGGGTGTGTGTTACATTACATTCACTAGCAGGAGTGAGAAAAACATCACGGGGTGGTGCGCATTGTATGGGTGAGTGTTACATTACATTCACTAGTAGGAGTGAGAAAAACATCAAGGGGTGGTGCGCATTGTATGGGTGTGTGTTACATTACATTCACTAGTAGGAGTGAGAAAAACATCACGGGGTGGTGCGCATTGTATGGGTGTGTGTTACATTAGATTCACTAGTAGGAGTGAGAAAAACATCACGGGGTGGTGCGCATTGTATGGGTGTGTGTTACATTACATTCACTAGTAGGAGTCAGAAAAACATCACGGGGTGGTGCGCATTGTATGGGTGTGTGTTACATTACATTCACTAGTAGGAGTGAGAAAAACACCACGGGGTGGTGCGCATTGTATGGGTGTGTTTTACATTACATTCACTAACAGGAGTGAGAAAAACATCACGGGGTGGTGCGCATTGTATGGGTGTGTGTTACATTACATTCACTAGCAGGAGTGAGAAAAACATCACGGGGTGGTGCGCATTGTATGGGTGTGTGTTACATTGCATTCACTAGTAGGAGTGAAAAAAACATCACGGGGTGGTGCGCATTGTATGGGGGTGTGTTACATTGCATTCACTAGTAGGAGTGAGAAAAACATCACGGGGTGGTGCGCATTGTATGGGTGTGTGTTACATTACATTCACTAGTAGGAGTGAGAAAAACATCACGGGGTGGTGCGCAATGTATGGGTGTGTGTTACATTACATTCACTAGTAGGAGTGAGAAAAACATCACGGGGTGGTGCGCATTGTATGGGTGTGTGTTACATTACATTCACTAGTAGGAGTGAGAAAAACATCACGGGGTGGTGCGGATTGTATGGGTGTGTTTTACATTACGATCACAAGTAGGAGTGAGAAAAACATCACGGGGTGGTGCGCATTGTATGGGTGTGTGTTACATTACATTCACTGGTAGGAGTGAGAAAAACATCACGGGGTGGTGCGCATTGTATGGGTGTGTGTTACATTACATTCACTAGCAGCAGTGAGAAAATCATCACGGGGTTGTGCGCATTGTATGGGTGTGTTTTACATTACATTCACAAGCAGGAGTGAGAAAAACATCACGGGGTGGTGCGCATTGTATGGGTGCGTGTTACATTACATTCACTAGCAGGAGTGAGAAAAACATCACGGGGTGGTGCGCATTGTATGGGTGTGTGTTACATTACATTCACTAGTAGGAGTGAGAAAAACATCACGGGGTGGTGCGCATTGTATGGGTGTGTGTTACATTACATTCACTAGTAGGAGTGAGAAAAACATCACGGGGTGGTGCGGATTGTATGGGTGTGTGTTACATTACATTCACAAGTAGGAGTGAGAAAAACATCACGGGGTGGTGCGCATTGTATGGGTGTGTGTTACATTACATTCACTAGTAGGAGTGAGAAAAACATCACGGGGTGGTGCGCATTGTATGGGTGTGTGTTACATTACATTCACTAGCAGCAGTGAGAAAAAAATCACGGGGTGGTGCGCATTGTATGGGTGTGTTTTACATTACATTCACTAGAAGGAGTGAGAAAAACATCACGGGGTGGTGCGCATTGTATGGGTGTGTGTTACATTACATTCACTAGCAGAAGTGAGAAAAACATCACGGGGTGGTGCGCATTGTATGGGTGTGTGTTACATTACATTCACTACTAGGAGTTAGAAAAACATCACGGGGTGGTGCGCATTGTATGGGTGTGTGTTACATTAGATTCACTAGTAGGAGTGAGAAAAACATCACGGGGTGGTGCGCATTGTATGGGTGTGTGTTACATTAGATTCACTAGTAGGAGTGAGAAAAACATCACGGGGTGGTGCGCATTGTATGGGTGTGTGTTACATTAGATTCACTAGTAGGAGTGAGAAAAACATCACGGGGTGGTGCGCATTGTATGGGTGTGTGTTACATTAGATTCAGTAGTAGGAGTGAAAAAAACATCACGGGGTGGTGCGCATTGTATGGGTGTGTGTTACATTTCATTCACTAGTAGGAGTGAGAAAAACATCACGGGGTGGTGCGCATTGTATGCGTGTGTGTTACATTTCATTCACTAGTAGGAGTGAGAAAAACATCATGGGGTGGTGCGCATTGTATGGGTGTGTGTTACATTACGGTCACTAGCAGGAGTCAGAAAAACATCACGGGGTGGTGCGCATTGTATGGGTGTGTGTTACATTACATTCACTAGCAGGAGTGAGAAAAACATCACGGGGTGGTGCGCATTGTATGGGTGTGTGTTACATTACATTCACTAGTAGGAGTGAGAAAAACATCACGGGGTGGTGCGCATTGTATGGGTGTGTGTTACATTACATTCACTAGCAGGAGTGAGAAAAACATCACATGGTGGTGCGCATTGTATGGGTGTGTGTTACATTACATTCACTAGCAGGAGTGAGAAAAACATCACGGGGTGGTACGCATTGTATGGGTGTGTGTTACATTACATTCACTAGCAGCAGTGAGAAAAACATAACGGGGTGGTGCGCATTGTATGGGTGTGTGTTACATTACATTCACTAGCAGGAGTGAGAAAAACATCACGGGGTGGTGCGCATTGTATGGGTGTGTTATTACATTACATTCACTAGCAGGAGTGAGAAAAACATCACGGGGTGATGCGCATTGTATGGGTGTGTGTTACATTACATTCACTAGTAGGAGTGAGAAAAACATCACGGGGTGGTGCACATTGTATGGGTGTGTGTTACATTACATTCACTACTAGGAGTGAGAAAAACATCACGGGGTGGTGCGCATTGTATGGGTGTGTGTTACATTACATTCACTAGCAGGAGTGAGAAAAACATCACGGGGTGGTGCGCATTGTATGGGTGAGTGTTACATTACATTCACTAGTAGGAGTGAGAAAAACATCAAGGGGTGGTGTGCATTGTATGGGTGTGTGTTACATTACATTCACTAGTAGGAGTGAGAAAAACATCACGGGGTGGTGCGCATTGTATGGGTGTGTGTTACATTAGATTCACTAGTAGGAGTGCGAAAAACATCACGGGGTGGTGCGCATTGTATGGGTGTGTGTTACATTACATTCACTAGTAGGAGTCAGAAAAACATCACGGGGTGGTGCGCATTGTATGGGTGTGTGTTACATTACATTCACTAATAGGAGTGAGAAAAACACCACGGGGTGGTGCGCATTGTATGGGTGTGTGTTTCATTACATTCACTACTAGGAGTGAGAAAAACATCACGGGGTGGTGCGCATTGTATGGGTGTGTTTTACATTACATTCACTAACAGGAGTGAGAAAAACATCACGGGGTGGTGCGCATTGTATGGTTGTGTGTTACATTACATTCACTAGCAGGAGTGAGAAAAACATCACGGGGTGGTGCGCATTGTATGGGTGTGTGTTACATTGCATTCACTAGTAGGAGTGAAAAAAACATCACGGGGTGGTGCGCATTGTATGGGGGTGTGTTACATTGCATTCACTAGTAGGAGTGAGAAAAACATCACGGGGTGGTGCGCATTGTATGGGTGTGTGTTACATTACATTCACTAGTAGGAGTGAGAAAAACATCACGGGGTGGTGCGCAATGTATGGGTGTGTGTTACATTACATTCACTAGTAGGAGTGAGAAAAACATCACGGGGTGGTGCGCATTGTATGGGTGTGTGTTACATTACATTCACTAGTAGGAGTGAGAAAAACATCACGGGGTGGTGCGGATTGTATGGGCGTGTTTTACATTACGATCACAAGTAGGAGTGAGAAAAACATCACGGGGTGGTGCGCATTGTATGGGTGTGTGTTACATTACATTCACTGGTAGGAGTGAGAAAAACATCACGGGGTGGTGCGCATTGTATGGGTGTGTGTTACATTACATTCACTAGTAGGAGTGAGAAAAACATCACGGGGTGGTGCGCATTGTATGGGTGTGTGTTACATTAGATTCACTAGTAGGAGTGAGAAAAACATCACGGGGTGGTGCGCATTGTATGGGTGTGTGTTACATTACATTCACTAGTAGAAGTGAGAAAAACATCACGGGGTGGTGCGCATTGTATGGGTGTGTATTACATTACATTCAGTAGTAGGAGTGAGAAAAACATCACGGGGTGGTGCGCATTGTATGGGTGTGTGTTACATTACATTCACTACTAGGAGTGAGAAAAACGTCACGTGGTGGTGCGCATTGTATGGGTGTGTGTTACATTACATTCACTAGTAGGAGTGAGAAAAACATCACGGGGTGGTGCGCATTGTATGGGTGTGTGTTACATTACATTCACTAGTAGGAGTGAGAAAAACATCACGGGGTGGTGCGGATTGTATGGGTGTGTGTTACATTACATTCACAAGTAGGAGTGAGAAAAACATCACGGGGTGGTGCGCATTGTATGGGTGTGTGTTACATTACATTCACTAGTAGGAGTGAGAAAAACATCACGGGGTGGTGCGCATTGTATGGGTGTGTGTTACATTACATTCACTAGCAGCAGTGAGAAAAACATCACGGGGTGGTGCGCATTGTATGGGTGTGTTTTACATTACATTCACTAGAAGGAGTGAGAAAAACATCACGGGGTGGTGCGCATTGTATGGGTGTGTGTTACATTACATTCACTAGCAGAAGTGAGAAAAACATCACGGGGTGGTGCGCATTGTATGGGTGTGTGTTACATTACATTCACTACTAGGAGTTAGAAAAACATCACGGGGTGGTGCGCATTGTATGGGTGTGTGTTACATTAGATTCACTAGTAGGAGTGAGAAAAACATCACGGGGTGGTGCGCATTGTATGGGTGTGTGTTACATTAGATTCACTAGTAGGAGTGAGAAAAACATCACGGGGTGGTGCGCATTGTATGGGTGTGTGTTACATTAGATTCACTAGTAGGAGTGAGAAAAACATCACGGGGTGGTGCGCATTGTATGGGTGTGTGTTACATTAGATTCAGTAGTAGGAGTGAAAAAAACATCACGGGGTGGTGCGCATTGTATGGGTGTGTGTTACATTTCATTCACTAGTAGGAGTGAGAAAAACATCACGGGGTGGTGCGCATTGTATGCGTGTGTGTTACATTTCATTCACTAGTAGGAGTGAGAAAAACATCATGGGGTGGTGCGCATTGTATGGGTGTGTGTTACATTACGGTCACTAGCAGGAGTCAGAAAAACATCACGGGGTGGTGCGCATTGTATGGGTGTGTGTTACATTACATTCACTAGCAGGAGTGAGAAAAACATCACGGGGTGGTGCGCATTGTATGGGTGTGTGTTACATTACATTCACTAGTAGGAGTGAGAAAAACATCACGGGGTGGTGCGCATTGTATGGGTGTGTGTTACATTACATTCACTAGCAGGAGTGAGAAAAACATCACGGGGTGGTGCGCATTGTATGGGTGTGTGTTACATTACATTCACTAGCAGGAGTGAGAAAAACATCACGGGGTGGTACGCATTGTATGGGTGTGTGTTACATTACATTCACTAGCAGCAGTGAGAAAAACATAACGGGGTGGTGCGCATTGTATGGGTGTGTGTTACATTACATTCACTAGCAGGAGTGAGAAAAACATCACGGGGTGGTGCGCATTGTATGGGTGTGTGTTACATTACATTCACTAGCAGGAGTGAGAAAAACATCACGGGGTGATGCGCATTGTATGGGTGTGTGTTACATTACATTCACTAGTAGGAGTGAGAAAAACATCACGGGGTGGTGCACATTGTATGGGTGTGTGTTACATTACATTCACTACTAGGAGTGAGAAAAACATCACGGGGTGGTGCGCATTGTATGGGTGTGTGTTACATTACATTCACTAGCAGGAGTGAGAAAAACATCACGGGGTGGTGCGCATTGTATGGGTGAGTGTTACATTACATTCACTAGTAGGAGTGAGAAAAACATCAAGGGGTGGTGCGCATTGTATGGGTGTGTGTTACATTACATTCACTAGTAGGAGTGAGAAAAACATCACGGGGTGGTGCGCATTGTATGGGTGTGTGTTACATTAGATTCACTAGTAGGAGTGAGAAAAACATCACGGGGTGGTGCGCATTGTATGGGTGTGTGTTACATTACATTCACTAGTAGGAGTCAGAAAAACATCACGGGGTGGTGCGCATTGTATGGGTGTGTGTTACATTACATTCACTAGTAGGAGTGAGAAAAACACCACGGGGTGGTGCGCATTGTATGGGTGTGTGTTTCATTACATTCACTACTAGGAGTGAGAAAAACATCACGGGGTGGTGCGCATTGTATGGGTGTGTTTTACATTACATTCACTAACAGGAGTGAGAAAAACATCACGGGGTGGTGCGCATTGTATGGGTGTGTGTTACATTACATTCACTAGCAGGAGTGAGAAAAACATCACGGGGTGGTGCGCATTGTATGGGTGTGTGTTACATTGCATTCACTAGTAGGAGTGAAAAAAACATCACGGGGTGGTGCGCATTGTATGGGGGTGTGTTACATTGCATTCACTAGTAGGAGTGAGAAAAACATCACGGGGTGGTGCGCATTGTATGGGTGTGTGTTACATTACATTCACTAGTAGGAGTGAGAAAAACATCACGGGGTGGTGCGCAATGTATGGGTGTGTGTTACATTACATTCACTAGTAGGAGTGAGAAAAACATCACGGGGTGGTGCGCATTGTATGGGTGTGTGTTACATTAAATTCACTAGTAGGAGTGAGAAAAACATCACGGGGTGGTGCGGATTGTATGGGTGTGTTTTACATTACGATCACAAGTAGGAGTGAGAAAAACATCACGGGGTGGTGCGCATTGTATGGGTGTGTGTTACATTACATTCACTCGTAGGAGTGAGAAAAACATCACGGGGTGGTGCGCATTGTATGGGTGTGTGTTACATTACATTCACTAGCAGCAGTGAGAAAATCATCACGGGGTTGTGCGCATTGTATGGGTGTGTTTTACATTACATTCACAAGCAGGAGTGAGAAAAACATCACGGGGTGGTGCGCATTGTATGGGTGCGTGTTACATTACATTCACTAGCAGGAGTGAGAAAAACATCACGGGGTGGTGCGCATTGTATGGGTGTGTGTTACATTACATTCACTAGTAGGAGTGAGAAAAACATCACGGGGTGGTGCGCATTGTATGGGTGTGTGTTACATTACATTCACTAGTAGGAGTGAGAAAAACATCACGGGGTGGTGCGCATTGTATGGGTGTGTGTTACATTACATTCACTAGTAGGAGTGAGAAAAACATCACGGGGTGGTGCGCATTGTATGGGTGTGTGTTACATTACATTCACTAGTAGGAGTGAGAAAAACATCACGGGGTGGTGCGCATTGTATGGGTGTGTGTTACATTACATTCACTAGTAGGAGTGAGAAAAACATCACGGGGTGGTGCGCATTGTATGGGTGTGTGTTACTTTACATTCACTAGGAGGAGTGAGAAAAACATCATGGGGTGGTGCGCATTGTATGGGTGTGTGTTACATTACGTTCACTAGCAGTAGTGAGAAAAACATCACGGGGTGGTGCGCATTGTATGGGTGTGTGTTACATTACATTCACTAGCAGGAGTGTTAAAAACATCACGGGGTGGTGCGAATTGTATGGGTGTGTGTTACATTACATTCACTAGTAGGAGTGAGAAAAACATCACGGGGTGGTGCGCATTGTATGGGTGTGTGTTACATTAGATTCACTAGTAGGAGTGAGAAAAACATCACGGGGTGGTGCGCATTGTATGGGTGTGTGTTACATTACATTCACTAGTAGAAGTGAGAAAAACATCACGGGGTGGTGCGCATTGTATGGGTGTGTATTACATTACATTCAGTAGTAGGAGTGAGAAAAACATCACGGGGTGGTGCGCATTGTATGGGTGTGTGTTACATTACATTCACTACTAGGAGTGAGAAAAACGTCACGTGGTGGTGCGCATTGTATGGGTGTGTGTTACATTACATTCACTAGTAGGAGTGAGAAAAACATCACGGGGTGGTGCGCATTGTATGGGTGTGTGTTACATTACATTCACTAGCAGCAGTGAGAAAAACATCACGGGGTGGTGCGCATTGTATGGGTGTGTTTTACATTACATTCACTAGAAGGAGTGAGAAAAACATCACGGGGTGGTGCGCATTGTATGGGTGTGTGTTACATTACATTCACTAGCAGAAGTGAGAAAAACATCACGGGGTGGTGCGCATTATATGGGTGTGTGTTACATTACATTCACTACTAGGAGTTAGAAAAACATCACGGGGTGGTGCGCATTGTATGGGTGTGTGTTACATTAGATTCACTAGTAGGAGTGAGAAAAACATCACGGGGTGGTGCGCATTGTATGGGTGTGTGTTACATTAGATTCACTAGTAGGAGTGAAAAAAACATCACGGGGTGGTGCGCATTGTATGGGTGTGTGTTACATTTCATTCACTAGTAGGAGTGAGAAAAACATCACGGGGTGGTGCGCATTGTATGCGTGTGTGTTACATTTCATTCACTAGTAGGAGTGAGAAAAACATCATGGGGTGGTGCGCATTGTATGGGTGTGTGTTACATTACGGTCACTAGCAGGAGTCAGAAAAACATCACGGGGTGGTGCGCATTGTATGGGTGTGTGTTACATTACATTCACTAGCAGGAGTGAGAAAACATCACGGGGTGGTGCGCATTGTATGGGTGTGTGTTACATTACATTCACTAGTAGGAGTGAGAAAAACATCACGGGGTGGTGCGCATTGTATGGGTGTGTGTTACATTACATTCACTAGCAGGAGTGAGAAAAACATCACGGGGTGGTGCGCATTGTATGGGTGTGTGTTACATTACATTCACTAGCAGGAGTGAGAAAAACATCACGGGGTGGTACGCATTGTATGGGTGTGTGTTACATTACATTCACTAGCAGCAGTGAGAAAAACATAACGGGGTGGTGCGCATTGTATGGGTGTGTGTTACATTACATTCACTAGCAGGAGTGAGAAAAACATCACGGGGTGGTGCGCATTGTATGGGTGTGTGTTACATTACATTCACTAGTAGGAGTGAGAAAAACATCACGGGGTGGTGCACATTGTATGGGTGTGTGTTACATTACATTCACTACTAGGAGTGAGAAAAACATCACGGGGTGGTGCGCATTGTATGGGTGTGTGTTACATTACATTCACTAGCAGGAGTGAGAAAAACATCACGGGGTGGTGCGCATTGTATGGGTGAGTGTTACATTACATTCACTAGTAGGAGTGAGAAAAACATCAAGGGGTGGTGCGCATTGTATGGGTGTGTGTTACATTACATTCACTAGTAGGAGTGAGAAAAACATCACGGGGTGGTGCGCATTGTATGGGTGTGTGTTACATTAGATTCACTAGTAGGAGTGAGAAAAACATCACGGGGTGGTGCGCATTGTATGGGTGTGTGTTACATTACATTCACTAGTAGGAGTCAGAAAAACATCACGGGGTGGTGCGCATTGTATGGGTGTGTGTTACATTACATTCACTAGTAGGAGTGAGAAAAACACCACGGGGTGGTGCGCATTGTATGGGTGTGTTTTACATTACATTCACTAACAGGAGTGAGAAAAACATCACGGGGTGGTGCGCATTGTATGGGTGTGTGTTACATTACATTCACTAGCAGGAGTGAGAAAAACATCACGGGGTGGTGCGCATTGTATGGGTGTGTGTTACATTGCATTCACTAGTAGGAGTGAAAAAAACATCACGGGGTGGTGCGCATTGTATGGGGGTGTGTTACATTGCATTCACTAGTAGGAGTGAGAAAAACATCACGGGGTGGTGCGCATTGTATGGGTGTGTGTTACATTACATTCACTAGTAGGAGTGAGAAAAACATCACGGGGTGGTGCGCAATGTATGGGTGTGTGTTACATTACATTCACTAGTAGGAGTGAGAAAAACATCACGGGGTGGTGCGCATTGTATGGGTGTGTGTTACATTACATTCACTAGTAGGAGTGAGAAAAACATCACGGGGTGGTGCGGATTGTATGGGTGTGTTTTACATTACGATCACAAGTAGGAGTGAGAAAAACATCACGGGGTGGTGCGCATTGTATGGGTGTGTGTTACATTACATTCACTGGTAGGAGTGAGAAAAACATCACGGGGTGGTGCGCATTGTATGGGTGTGTGTTACATTACATTCACTAGCAGCAGTGAGAAAATCATCACGGGGTTGTGCGCATTGTATGGGTGTGTTTTACATTACATTCACAAGCAGGAGTGAGAAAAACATCACGGGGTGGTGCGCATTGTATGGGTGCGTGTTACATTACATTCACTAGCAGGAGTGAGAAAAACATCACGGGGTGGTGCGCATTGTATGGGTGTGTGTTACATTACATTCACTAGTAGGAGTGAGAAAAACATCACGGGGTGGTGCGCATTGTATGGGTGTGTGTTACATTACATTCACTAGTAGGAGTGAGAAAAACATCACGGGGTGGTGCGGATTGTATGGGTGTGTGTTACATTACATTCACAAGTAGGAGTGAGAAAAACATCACGGGGTGGTGCGCATTGTATGGGTGTGTGTTACATTACATTCACTAGTAGGAGTGAGAAAAACATCACGGGGTGGTGCGCATTGTATGGGTGTGTGTTACATTACATTCACTAGCAGCAGTGAGAAAAAAATCACGGGGTGGTGCGCATTGTATGGGTGTGTTTTACATTACATTCACTAGAAGGAGTGAGAAAAACATCACGGGGTGGTGCGCATTGTATGGGTGTGTGTTACATTACATTCACTAGCAGAAGTGAGAAAAACATCACGGGGTGGTGCGCATTGTATGGGTGTGTGTTACATTACATTCACTACTAGGAGTTAGAAAAACATCACGGGGTGGTGCGCATTGTATGGGTGTGTGTTACATTAGATTCACTAGTAGGAGTGAGAAAAACATCACGGGGTGGTGCGCATTGTATGGGTGTGTGTTACATTAGATTCACTAGTAGGAGTGAGAAAAACATCACGGGGTGGTGCGCATTGTATGGGTGTGTGTTACATTAGATTCACTAGTAGGAGTGAGAAAAACATCACGGGGTGGTGCGCATTGTATGGGTGTGTGTTACATTAGATTCAGTAGTAGGAGTGAAAAAAACATCACGGGGTGGTGCGCATTGTATGGGTGTGTGTTACATTTCATTCACTAGTAGGAGTGAGAAAAACATCACGGGGTGGTGCGCATTGTATGCGTGTGTGTTACATTTCATTCACTAGTAGGAGTGAGAACAACATCATGGGGTGGTGCGCATTGTATGGGTGTGTGTTACATTACGGTCACTAGCAGGAGTCAGAAAAACATCACGGGGTGGTGCGCATTGTATGGGTGTGTGTTACATTACATTCACTAGCAGGAGTGAGAAAAACATCACGGGGTGGTGCGCATTGTATGGGTGTGTGTTACATTACATTCACTAGTAGGAGTGAGAAAAACATCACGGGGTGGTGCGCATTGTATGGGTGTGTGTTACATTACATTCACTAGCAGGAGTGAGAAAAACATCACATGGTGGTGCGCATTGTATGGGTGTGTGTTACATTACATTCACTAGCAGGAGTGAGAAAAACATCACGGGGTGGTACGCATTGTATGGGTGTGTGTTACATTACATTCACTAGCAGCAGTGAGAAAAACATAACGGGGTGGTGCGCATTGTATGGGTGTGTGTTACATTACATTCACTAGCAGGAGTGAGAAAAACATCACGGGGTGGTGCGCATTGTATGGGTGTGTTATTACATTACATTCACTAGCAGGAGTGAGAAAAACATCACGGGGTGATGCGCATTGTATGGGTGTGTGTTACATTACATTCACTAGTAGGAGTGAGAAAAACATCACGGGGTGGTGCACATTGTATGGGTGTGTGTTACATTACATTCACTACTAGGAGTGAGAAAAACATCACGGGGTGGTGCGCATTGTATGGGTGTGTGTTACATTACATTCACTAGCAGGAGTGAGAAAAACATCACGGGGTGGTGCGCATTGTATGGGTGAGTGTTACATTACATTCACTAGTAGGAGTGAGAAAAACATCAAGGGGTGGTGTGCATTGTATGGGTGTGTGTTACATTACATTCACTAGTAGGAGTGAGAAAAACATCACGGGGTGGTGCGCATTGTATGGGTGTGTGTTACATTAGATTCACTAGTAGGAGTGCGAAAAACATCACGGGGTGGTGCGCATTGTATGGGTGTGTGTTACATTACATTCACTAGTAGGAGTCAGAAAAACATCACGGGGTGGTGCGCATTGTATGGGTGTGTGTTACATTACATTCACTAATAGGAGTGAGAAAAACACCACGGGGTGGTGCGCATTGTATGGGTGTGTGTTTCATTACATTCACTACTAGGAGTGAGAAAAACATCACGGGGTGGTGCGCATTGTATGGGTGTGTTTTACATTACATTCACTAACAGGAGTGAGAAAAACATCACGGGGTGGTGCGCATTGTATGGTTGTGTGTTACATTACATTCACTAGCAGGAGTGAGAAAAACATCACGGGGTGGTGCGCATTGTATGGGTGTGTGTTACATTGCATTCACTAGTAGGAGTGAAAAAAACATCACGGGGTGGTGCGCATTGTATGGGGGTGTGTTACATTGCATTCACTAGTAGGAGTGAGAAAAACATCACGGGGTGGTGCGCATTGTATGGGTGTGTGTTACATTACATTCACTAGTAGGAGTGAGAAAAACATCACGGGGTGGTGCGCAATGTATGGGTGTGTGTTACATTACATTCACTAGTAGGAGTGAGAAAAACATCACGGGGTGGTGCGCATTGTATGGGTGTGTGTTACATTACATTCACTAGTAGGAGTGAGAAAAACATCACGGGGTGGTGCGGATTGTATGGGCGTGTTTTACATTACGATCACAAGTAGGAGTGAGAAAAACATCACGGGGTGGTGCGCATTGTATGGGTGTGTGTTACATTACATTCACTGGTAGGAGTGAGAAAAACATCACGGGGTGGTGCGCATTGTATGGGTGTGTGTTACATTACATTCACTAGTAGGAGTGAGAAAAACATCACGGGGTGGTGCGCATTGTATGGGTGTGTGTTACATTAGATTCACTAGTAGGAGTGAGAAAAACATCACGGGGTGGTGCGCATTGTATGGGTGTGTGTTACATTACATTCACTAGTAGAAGTGAGAAAAACATCACGGGGTGGTGCGCATTGTATGGGTGTGTATTACATTACATTCAGTAGTAGGAGTGAGAAAAACATCACGGGGTGGTGCGCATTGTATGGGTGTGTGTTACATTACATTCACTACTAGGAGTGAGAAAAACGTCACGTGGTGGTGCGCATTGTATGGGTGTGTGTTACATTACATTCACTAGTAGGAGTGAGAAAAACATCACGGGGTGGTGCGCATTGTATGGGTGTGTGTTACATTACATTCACTAGTAGGAGTGAGAAAAACATCACGGGGTGGTGCGGATTGTATGGGTGTGTGTTACATTACATTCACAAGTAGGAGTGAGAAAAACATCACGGGGTGGTGCGCATTGTATGGGTGTGTGTTACATTACATTCACTAGTAGGAGTGAGAAAAACATCACGGGGTGGTGCGCATTGTATGGGTGTGTGTTACATTACATTCACTAGCAGCAGTGAGAAAAACATCACGGGGTGGTGCGCATTGTATGGGTGTGTTTTACATTACATTCACTAGAAGGAGTGAGAAAAACATCACGGGGTGGTGCGCATTGTATGGGTGTGTGTTACATTACATTCACTAGCAGAAGTGAGAAAAACATCACGGGGTGGTGCGCATTGTATGGGTGTGTGTTACATTACATTCACTACTAGGAGTTAGAAAAACATCACGGGGTGGTGCGCATTGTATGGGTGTGTGTTACATTAGATTCACTAGTAGGAGTGAGAAAAACATCACGGGGTGGTGCGCATTGTATGGGTGTGTGTTACATTAGATTCACTAGTAGGAGTGAGAAAAACATCACGGGGTGGTGCGCATTGTATGGGTGTGTGTTACATTAGATTCACTAGTAGGAGTGAGAAAAACATCACGGGGTGGTGCGCATTGTATGGGTGTGTGTTACATTAGATTCAGTAGTAGGAGTGAAAAAAACATCACGGGGTGGTGCGCATTGTATGGGTGTGTGTTACATTTCATTCACTAGTAGGAGTGAGAAAAACATCACGGGGTGGTGCGCATTGTATGCGTGTGTGTTACATTTCATTCACTAGTAGGAGTGAGAAAAACATCATGGGGTGGTGCGCATTGTATGGGTGTGTGTTACATTACGGTCACTAGCAGGAGTCAGAAAAACATCACGGGGTGGTGCGCATTGTATGGGTGTGTGTTACATTACATTCACTAGCAGGAGTGAGAAAAACATCACGGGGTGGTGCGCATTGTATGGGTGTGTGTTACATTACATTCACTAGTAGGAGTGAGAAAAACATCACGGGGTGGTGCGCATTGTATGGGTGTGTGTTACATTACATTCACTAGCAGGAGTGAGAAAAACATCACGGGGTGGTGCGCATTGTATGGGTGTGTGTTACATTACATTCACTAGCAGGAGTGAGAAAAACATCACGGGGTGGTACGCATTGTATGGGTGTGTGTTACATTACATTCACTAGCAGCAGTGAGAAAAACATAACGGGGTGGTGCGCATTGTATGGGTGTGTGTTACATTACATTCACTAGCAGGAGTGAGAAAAACATCACGGGGTGGTGCGCATTGTATGGGTGTGTGTTACATTACATTCACTAGCAGGAGTGAGAAAAACATCACGGGGTGATGCGCATTGCATGGGTGTGTGTTACATTACATTCACTAGTAGGAGTGAGAAAAACATCACGGGGTGGTGCACATTGTATGGGTGTGTGTTACATTACATTCACTACTAGGAGTGAGAAAAACATCACGGGGTGGTGCGCATTGTATGGGTGTGTGTTACATTACATTCACTAGCAGGAGTGAGAAAAACATCACGGGGTGGTGCGCATTGTATGGGTGAGTGTTACATTACATTCACTAGTAGGAGTGAGAAAAACATCAAGGGGTGGTGCGCATTGTATGGGTGTGTGTTACATTACATTCACTAGTAGGAGTGAGAAAAACATCACGGGGTGGTGCGCATTGTATGGGTGTGTGTTACATTAGATTCACTAGTAGGAGTGAGAAAAACATCACGGGGTGGTGCGCATTGTATGGGTGTGTGTTACATTACATTCACTAGTAGGAGTCAGAAAAACATCACGGGGTGGTGCGCATTGTATGGGTGTGTGTTACATTACATTCACTAGTAGGAGTGAGAAAAACACCACGGGGTGGTGCGCATTGTATGGGTGTGTGTTTCATTACATTCACTACTAGGAGTGAGAAAAACATCACGGGGTGGTGCGCATTGTATGGGTGTGTTTTACATTACATTCACTAACAGGAGTGAGAAAAACATCACGGGGTGGTGCGCATTGTATGGGTGTGTGTTACATTACATTCACTAGCAGGAGTGAGAAAAACATCACGGGGTGGTGCGCATTGTATGGGTGTGTGTTACATTGCATTCACTAGTAGGAGTGAAAAAAACATCACGGGGTGGTGCGCATTGTATGGGGGTGTGTTACATTGCATTCACTAGTAGGAGTGAGAAAAACATCACGGGGTGGTGCGCATTGTATGGGTGTGTGTTACATTACATTCACTAGTAGGAGTGAGAAAAACATCACGGGGTGGTGCGCAATGTATGGGTGTGTGTTACATTACATTCACTAGTAGGAGTGAGAAAAACATCACGGGGTGGTGCGCATTGTATGGGTGTGTGTTACATTAAATTCACTAGTAGGAGTGAGAAAAACATCACGGGGTGGTGCGGATTGTATGGGTGTGTTTTACATTACGATCACAAGTAGGAGTGAGAAAAACATCACGGGGTGGTGCGCATTGTATGGGTGTGTGTTACATTACATTCACTCGTAGGAGTGAGAAAAACATCACGGGGTGGTGCGCATTGTATGGGTGTGTGTTACATTACATTCACTAGCAGCAGTGAGAAAATCATCACGGGGTTGTGCGCATTGTATGGGTGTGTTTTACATTACATTCACAAGCAGGAGTGAGAAAAACATCACGGGGTGGTGCGCATTGTATGGGTGCGTGTTACATTACATTCACTAGCAGGAGTGAGAAAAACATCACGGGGTGGTGCGCATTGTATGGGTGTGTGTTACATTACATTCACTAGTAGGAGTGAGAAAAACATCACGGGGTGGTGCGCATTGTATGGGTGTGTGTTACATTACATTCACTAGTAGGAGTGAGAAAAACATCACGGGGTGGTGCGGATTGTATGGGTGTGTGTTACATTACATTCACAAGTAGGAGTGAGAAAAACATCACGGGGTGGTGCGCATTGTATGGGTGTGTGTTACATTACATTCACTAGTAGGAGTGAGAAAAACATCACGGGGTGGTGCGCATTGTATGGGTGTGTGTTACATTACATTCACTAGCAGCAGTGAGAAAAACATCACGGGGTGGTGCGCATTGTATGGGTGTGTTTTACATTACATTCACTAGAAGGAGTGAGAAAAACATCACGGGGTGGTGCGCATTGTATGGGTGTGTGTTACATTACATTCACTAGCAGAAGTGAGAAAAACATCACGGGGTGGTGCGCATTGTATGGGTGTGTGTTACATTACATTCACTACTAGGAGTTAGAAAAACATCACGGGGTGGTGCGCATTGTATGGGTGTGTGTTACATTAGATTCACTAGTAGGAGTGAGAAAAACATCACGGGGTGGTGCGCATTGTATGGGTGTGTGTTACATTAGATTCACTAGTAGGAGTGAGAAAAACATCACGGGGTGGTGCGCATTGTATGGGTGTGTGTTACATTAGATTCACTAGTAGGAGTGAGAAAAACATCACGGGGTGGTGCGCATTGTATGGGTGTGTGTTACATTTCATTCACTAGTAGGAGTGAGAAAAACATCACGGGGTGGTGCGCATTGTATGCGTGTGTGTTACATTTCATTCACTAGTAGGAGTGAGAAAAACATCATGGGGTGGTGCGCATTGTATGGGTGTGTGTTACATTACGGTCACTAGCAGGAGTCAGAAAAACATCACGGGGTGGTGCGCATTGTATGGGTGTGTGTTACATTACATTCACTAGCAGGAGTGAGAAAAACATCACGGGGTGGTGCGCATTGTATGGGTGTGTGTTACATTACATTCACTAGTAGGAGTGAGAAAAACATCACGGGGTGGTGCGCATTGTATGGGTGTGTGTTACATTACATTCACTAGCAGGAGTGAGAAAAACATCACGGGGTGGTGCGCATTGTATGGGTGTGTGTTACATTACATTCACTAGCAGGAGTGAGAAAAACATCACGGGGTGGTACGCATTGTATGGGTGTGTGTTACATTACATTCACTAGCAGCAGTGAGAAAAACATAACGGGGTGGTGCGCATTGTATGGGTGTGTGTTACATTACATTCACTACTAGGAGTGAGAAAAACATCACGGGGTGGTGCGCATTGTATGGGTGTGTTATTACATTACATTCACTAGCAGGAGTGAGAAAAACATCACGGGGTGATGCGCATTGTATGGGTGTGTGTTACATTACATTCACTAGTAGGAGTGAGAAAAACATCACGGGGTGGTGCACATTGTATGGGTGTGTGTTACATTACATTCACTACTAGGAGTGAGAAAAACATCACGGGGTGGTGCGCATTGTATGGGTGTGTGTTACATTACATTCACTAGCAGGAGTGAGAAAAACATCACGGGGTGGTGCGCATTGTATGGGTGAGTGTTACATTACATTCACTAGTAGGAGTGAGAAAAACATCAAGGGGTGGTGCGCATTGTATGGGTGTGTGTTACATTACATTCACTAGTAGGAGTGAGAAAAACATCACGGGGTGGTGCGCATTGTATGGGTGTGTGTTACATTAGATTCACTAGTAGGAGTGAGAAAAACATCACGGGGTGGTGCGCATTGTATGGGTGTGTGTTACATTACATTCACTAGTAGGAGTCAGAAAAACATCACGGGGTGGTGCGCATTGTATGGGTGTGTGTTACATTACATTCACTAGTAGGAGTGAGAAAAACACCACGGGGTGGTGCGCATTGTATGGGTGTGTGTTTCATTACATTCACTACTAGGAGTGAGAAAAACATCACGGGGTGGTGCGCATTGTATGGGTGTGTTTTACATTACATTCACTAACAGGAGTGAGAAAAACATCACGGGGTGGTGCGCATTGTATGGGTGTGTGTTACATTACATTCACTAGCAGGAGTGAGAAAAACATCACGGGGTGGTGCGCATTGTATGGGTGTGTGTTACATTGCATTCACTAGTAGGAGTGAAAAAAACATCACGGGGTGGTGCGCATTGTATGGGGGTGTGTTACATTGCATTCACTAGTAGGAGTGAGAAAAACATCACGGGGTGGTGCGCATTGTATGGGTGTGTGTTACATTACATTCACTAGTAGGAGTGAGAAAAACATCACGGGGTGGTGCGCAATGTATGGGTGTGTGTTACATTACATTCACTAGTAGGAGTGAGAAAAACATCACGGGGTGGTGCGCATTGTATGGGTGTGTGTTACATTACATTCACTAGTAGGAGTGAGAAAAACATCACGGGGTGGTGCGCATTGTATGGGTGTGTGTTACATTACATTCACTAGTAGGAGTGAGAAAAACATCACGGGGTGGTGCGGATTGTATGGGTGTGTTTTACATTACGATCACAAGTAGGAGTGAGAAAAACATCACGGGGTGGTGCGCATTGTATGGGTGTGTGTTACATTACATTCACTCGTAGGAGTGAGAAAAACATCACGGGGTGGTGCGCATTGTATGGGTGTGTGTTACATTACATTCACTAGCAGCAGTGAGAAAATCATCACGGGGTTGTGCGCATTGTATGGGTGTGTTTTACATTACATTCACAAGCAGGAGTGAGAAAAACATCACGGGGTGGTGCGCATTGTATGGGTGCGTGTTACATTACATTCACTAGCAGGAGTGAGAAAAACATCACGGGGTGGTGCGCATTGTATGGGTGTGTGTTACATTACATTCACTAGTAGGAGTGAGAAAAACATCACGGGGTGGTGCGCATTGTATGGGTGTGTGTTACATTACATTCACTAGTAGGAGTGAGAAAAACATCACGGGGTGGTGCGGATTGTATGGGTGTGTGTTACATTACATTCACAAGTAGGAGTGAGAAAAACATCACGGGGTGGTGCGCATTGTATGGGTGTGTGTTACATTACATTCACTAGTAGGAGTGAGAAAAACATCACGGGGTGGTGCGCATTGTATGGGTGTGTGTTACATTACATTCACTAGCAGCAGTGAGAAAAACATCACGGGGTGGTGCGCATTGTATGGGTGTGTTTTACATTACATTCACTAGAAGGAGTGAGAAAAACATCACGGGGTGGTGCGCATTGTATGGGTGTGTGTTACATTACATTCACTAGCAGAAGTGAGAAAAACATCACGGGGTGGTGCGCATTGTATGGGTGTGTGTTACATTACATTCACTACTAGGAGTTAGAAAAACATCACGGGGTGGTGCGCATTGTATGGGTGTGTGTTACATTAGATTCACTAGTAGGAGTGAGAAAAACATCACGGGGTGGTGCGCATTGTATGGGTGGGTGTTACATTAGATTCACTAGTAGGAGTGAGAAAAACATCACGGGGTGGTGCGCATTGTATGGGTGTGTGTTACATTAGATTCACTAGTAGGAGTGAGAAAAACATCACGGGGTGGTGCGCATTGTATGGGTGTGTGTTACATTTCATTCACTAGTAGGAGTGAGAAAAACATCACGGGGTGGTGCGCATTGTATGCGTGTGTGTTACATTTCATTCACTAGTAGGAGTGAGAAAAACATCATGGGGTGGTGCGCATTGTATGGGTGTGTGTTACATTACGGTCACTAGCAGGAGTCAGAAAAACATCACGGGGTGGTGCGCATTGTATGGGTGTGTGTTACATTACATTCACTAGCAGGAGTGAGAAAAACATCACGGGGTGGTGCGCATTGTATGGGTGTGTGTTACATTACATTCACTAGCAGGAGTGAGAAAAACATCACGGGGTGGTGCGCATTGTATGGGTGTGTGTTACATTACATTCACTAGCAGGAGTGAGAAAAACATCACGGGGTGGTACGCATTGTATGGGTGTGTGTTACATTACATTCACTAGCAGCAGTGAGAAAAAAAAAACGGGGTGGTGCGCATTGTATGGGTGTGTGTTACATTACATTCACTACTAGGAGTGAGAAAAACATCACGGGGTGGTGCGCATTGTATGGGTGTGTTATTACATTACATTCACTAGCAGGAGTGAGAAAAACATCACGGGGTGATGCGCATTGTATGGGTGTGTGTTACATTACATTCACTAGTAGGAGTGAGAAAAACATCACGGGGTGGTGCACATTGTATGGGTGTGTGTTACATTACATTCACTACTAGGAGTGAGAAAAACATCACGGGGTGGTGCGCATTGTATGGGTGTGTGTTACATTACATTCACTAGCAGTAGTGAGAAAAACATCACGGTGTGGTGCGCATTGTATGGGTGAGTGTTACATTACATTCACTAGTAGGAGTGAGAAAAACATCAAGGGGTGGTGCGCATTGTATGGGTGTGTGTTACATTACATTCACTAGTAGGAGTGAGAAAAACATCACGGGGTGGTGCGCATTGTATGGGTGTGTGTTACATTAGATTCACTAGTAGGAGTGAGAAAAACATCACGGGGTGGTGCGCATTGTATGGGTGTGTGTTACATTACATTCACTAGTAGGAGTCAGAAAAACATCACGGGGTGGTGCGCATTGTATGGGTGTGTGTTACATTACATTCACTAGTAGGAGTGAGAAAAACACCACGGGGTGGTGCGCATTGTATGGGTGTGTGTTTCATTACATTCACTACTAGGAGTGAGAAAAACATCACGGGGTGGTGCGCATTGTATGGGTGTGTTTTACATTACATTCACTAACAGGAGTGAGAAAAACATCACGGGGTGGTGCGCATTGTATGGGTGTGTGTTACATTACATTCACTAGCAGGAGTGAGAAAAACATCACGGGGTGGTGCGCATTGTATGGGTGTGTGTTACATTGCATTCACTAGTAGGAGTGAAAAAAACATCACGGGGTGGTGCGCATTGTATGGGGGTGTGTTACATTGCATTCACTAGTAGGAGTGAGAAAAACATCACGGGGTGGTGCGCATTGTATGGGTGTGTGTTACATTACATTCACTAGTAGGAGTGAGAAAAACATCACGGGGTGGTGCGCAATGTATGGGTGTGTGTTACATTACATTCACTAGTAGGAGTGAGAAAAACATCACGGGGTGGTGCGCATTGTATGGGTGTGTGTTACATTACATTCACTAGTAGGAGTGAGAAAAACATCACGGGGTGGTGCGGATTGTATGGGTGTGTTTTACATTACGATCACAAGTAGGAGTGAGAAAAACATCACGGGGTGGTGCGCATTGTATGGGTGTGTGTTACATTACATTCACTGGTAGGAGTGAGAAAAACATCACGGGGTGGTGCGCATTGTATGGGTGTGTGTTACATTACATTCACTAGCAGCAGTGAGAAAATCATCACGGGGTTGTGCGCATTGTATGGGAGTGTTTTACATTACATTCACAAGCAGGAGTGAGAAAAACATCACGGGGTGGTGCGCATTGTATGGGTGCGTGTTACATTACATTCACTAGCAGGAGTGAGAAAAACATCACGGGGTGGTGCGCATTGTATGGGTGTGTGTTACATTACATTCACTAGTAGGAGTGAGAAAAACATCACGGGGTGGTGCGCATTGTATGGGTGTGTGTTACATTACATTCACTAGTAGGAGTGAGAAAAACATCACGGGGTGGTGCGGATTGTATGGGTGTGTGTTACATTACATTCACAAGTAGGAGTGAGAAAAACATCACGGGGTGGTGCGCATTGTATGGGTGTGTGTTACATTACATTCACTAGTAGGAGTGAGAAAAACATCACGGGGTGGTGCGCATTGTATGGGTGTGTGTTACATTACATTCACTAGCAGCAGTGAGAAAAACATCACGGGGTGATGCGCATTGTATGGGTGTGTTTTACATTACATTCACTAGCAGGAGTGAGAAAAACATCACGGGGTGGTGCGCATTGTATGGGTGTGTGTTACATTACATTCACTAGCAGAAGTGAGAAAAACATCACGGGGTGGTGCGCATTGTATGGGTGTGTGTTACATTACATTCACTACTAGGAGTTAGAAAAACATCACGGGGTGGTGCGCATTGTATGGGTGTGTGTTACATTAGATTCACTAGTAGGAGTGAGAAAAACATCACGGGGTGGTGCGCATTGTATGGGTGTGTGTTACATTAGATTCACTAGTAGGAGTGAGAAAAACATCACGGGGTGGTGCGCATTGTATGGGTGTGTGTTACATTAGATTCACTAGTAGGAGTGAGAAAAACATCACGGGGTGGTGCGCATTGTATGGGTGTGTGTTACATTAGATTCAGTAGTAGGAGTGAAAAAAACATCACGGGGTGGTGCGCATTGTATGGGTGTGTGTTACATTTCATTCACTAGTAGGAGTGAGAAAAACATCACGGGGTGGTGCGCATTGTATGCGTGTGTGTTACTTTTCATTCACTAGTAGGAGTGAGAAAAACATCATGGGGTGGTGCGCATTGTATGGGTGTGTGTTACATTACGGTCACTAGCAGGAGTCAGAAAAACATCACGGGGTGGTGCGCATTGTATGGGTGTGTGTTACATTACATTCACTAGCAGGAGTGAGAAAAACATCACGGGGTGGTGCGCATTGTATGGGTGTGTGTTACATTACATTCACTAGCAGGAGTGAGAAAAACATCACGGGGTGGTGCGCATTGTATGGGTGTGTGTTACATTACATTCACTAGCAGGAGTGAGAAAAACATCACGGGGTGGTGCGCATTGTATGGGTGTGTGTTACATTACATTCACTAGCAGGAGTGAGAAAAACATCACGGGGTGGTACGCATTGTATGGGTGTGTGTTACATTACATTCACTAGCAGCAGTGAGAAAAACATAACGGGGTGGTGCGCATTGTATGGGTGTGTGTTACATTACATTCACTAGCAGGAGTGAGAAAAACATCACGGGGTGGTGCGCATTGTATGGGTGTGTGTTACATTACATTCACTAGCAGGAGTGAGAAAAACATCACGGGGTGATGCGCATTGTATGGGTGTGTGTTACATTACATTCACTAGTAGGAGTGAGAAAAACATCAGGGGGTGGTGCACATTGTATGGGTGTGTGTTACATTACATTCACTACTAGGAGTGAGAAAAACATCACGGGGTGGTGCGCATTGTATGGGTGTGTGTTACATTACATTCACTAGCAGGAGTGAGAAAAACATCACGGGGTGGTGCGCATTGTATGGGTGAGTGTTACATTACATTCACTAGTAGGAGTGAGAAAAACATCACGGGGTGGTGCGCATTGTATGGGTGTGTGTTACATTAGATTCACTAGTAGGAGTGAGAAAAACATCACGGGGTGGTGCGCATTGTATGGGTGTGTGTTACATTACATTCACTAGTAGGAGTCAGAAAAACATCACGGGGTGGTGCGCATTGTATGGGTGTGTGTTACATTACATTCACTAGTAGGAGTGAGAAAAACACCACGGGGTGGTGCGCATTGTATGGGTGTGTGTTTCATTACATTCACTACTAGGAGTGAGAAAAACATCACGGGGTGGTGCGCATTGTATGGGTGTGTTTTACATTACATTCACTAACAGGAGTGAGAAAAACATCACTGGGTGGTGCGCATTGTATGGGTGTGTGTTACATTACATTCACTAGCAGGAGTGAGAAAAACATCACGGGGTGGTGCGCATTGTATGGGTGTGTGTTACATTGCATTCACTAGTAGGAGTGAAAAAAACATCACGGGGTGGTGCGCATTGTATGGGGGTGTGTTACATTGCATTCACTAGTAGGAGTGAGAAAAACATCACGGGGTGGTGCGCATTGTATGGGTGTGTGTTACATTACATTCACTAGTAGGAGTGAGAAAAACATCACGGGGTGGTGCGCAATGTATGGGTGTGTGTTACATTACATTCACTAGTAGGAGTGAGAAAAACATAACGGGGTGGTGCGCATTGTATGGGTGTGTGTTACATTACATTCACTACTAGGAGTGAGAAAAACATCACGGGGTGGTGCGGATTGTATGGGTGTGTGTTACATTACGATCACAAGTAGGAGTGAGAAAAACATCACGGGGTGGTGCGCATTGTATGGGTGTGTGTTACATTACATTCACTGGTAGGAGTGAGAAAAACATCACGGGGTGGTGCGCATTGTATGGGTGTGTGTTACATTACATTCACTAGCAGCAGTGAGAAAATCATCACGGGGTTGTGCGCATTGTATGGGTGTGTTTTACATTACATTCACTAGCAGGAGTGAGAAAAACATCACGGGGTGGTGCGCATTGTATGGGTGCGTGTTACATTACATTCACTAGCAGAAGTGAAAAAAACATCACGGGGTGGTGCGCATTGTATGGGTGTGTGTTACATTACATTCACTAGTAGGAGTGAGAAAAACATCACGGGGTGGTGCGCATTGTATGGGTGTGTGTTACATTAGATTCACTAGTAGGAGTGAGAAAAACATCACGGGGTGGTGCGCATTGTATGGGTGTGTGTTACATTACATTCACTAGTAGAAGTGAGAAAAACATCACGGGGTGATGGCATTTTATGGGTGTGTGTTACATTACATTCACTAGTAGGAGTGAGAAAAACATCACGGGGTGGTGCGCATTGTATGGGTGTGTGTTACATTACATTCACTAGTAGGAGTGAGAAAAACACCACGGGGTGGTGCGCATTGTATGGGTGTGTGTTTCATTACATTCACTACTAGGAGTGAGAAAAACATCACGGGGTGGTGCGCATTGTATGGGTGTGTTTTACATTACATTCACTAGCAGGAGTGAGAAAAACATCACGGGGTGGTGCGCATTGTATGGGTGTGTGTTACATTACATTCACTAGCAGGAGTGAGAAAAACATCACGGGGTGGTGCGCATTGTATGGGTGTGTGTTACATTACATTCACTAGCAGCAGTGAGAAAATCATCACGGGGTTGTGCGCATTGTATGGGTGTGTTTTACATTACATTCACTAGCAGGAGTGAGAAAAACATCACGGGGTGGTGCGCATTGTATGGGTGTGTGTTACATTACATTCACTAGTAGGAGTGAGAAAAACATCACGGGGTGGTGCGCATTGTATGGGTGTGTGTTACATTAGATTCACTAGTAGGAGTGAGAAAAACATCACGGGGTGGTGCGCATTGTATGGGTGTGTGTTACATTACATTCACTAGTAGAAGTGAGAAAAACATCACGGGGTGATGGCATTTTATGGGTGTGTGTTACATTACATTCACTAGTAGGAGTGAGAAAAACATCACGGGGTGGTGCGCATTGTATGGGTGTGTGTTACATTACATTCACTAGTAGGAGTGAGAAAAACACCACGGGGTGGTGCGCATTGTATGGGTGTGTGTTTCATTACATTCACTACTAGGAGTGAGAAAAACCTCACGGGGTGGTGCGCATTGTATGGGTGTGTTTTACATTACATTCACTAGCAGGAGTGAGAAAAACATCACGGGGTGGTGCGCATTGTATGGGTGTGTGTTACATTACATTCACTAGCAGGAGTGAGAAAAACATCACGGGTGGTGCGCATTGTATGGGTGTGTGTTACATTGCATTCACTAGTAGGAGTGAGAAAAACATCACGGGGTGGTGCGCATTGTATGGGTGTGTGTTACATGCATGCACTAGTAGGAGTGAGAAAAACATCACGGGGTGGTGCGCATTGTATGGGTGTGTGTTACATTACATTCACTAGTAGGAGTGAGAAAACATCACGGGGTGGTGCGCAATGTATGGGTGTGTGTTACATTACATTCACTAGTAGGAGTGAGAAAAACATCACGGGGTTGTGCGCATTGTATGGGTGTGTGTTACATTACATTCACTAGTAGGAGTGAGAAAAACATCACGGGGTGGTGCGGATTGTATGGGTGTGTGTTACATTACATTCACTAGTAGGAGTGAGAAAAACATCACGGGTGGTGCGCATTGTATGGGTGTGTGTTACATTACATTCACTAGTAGGAGTGAGAAAAACATCACGGGGTGGTGCGCATTGTATGGGTGTGTGTTACATTACATTCACTAGCAGCAGTGAGAAAATCATCACTGGGTTGTGCGCATTGTATGGGTGTGTTTTACATTGCATTCACTAGCAGGAGTGAGAAAAACATCACGGGGTGGTGCGCATTGTATGGGTGTGTGTTACATTACATTCACTAGCAGAAGTGAGAAAAACATCACGGGGTGGTGCGCATTGTATGGGTGTGTGTTACATTACATTCACTAGTAGGAGTGAGAAAAACATCACGGGGTGGTGCGCATTGTATGGGTGTGTGTTACATTAGATTCACTAGTAGGAGTGAGAAAAACATCACGGGGTGGTGCGCATTGTATGGGTGTGTGTTACATTACATTCACTAGTAGAAGTGAGAAAAACATCACGGGGTGATGGCATTTTATGGGTGTGTGTTACATTACATTCACTAGTAGGAGTGAGAAAAACATCACGGGGTGGTGCGCATTGTATGGGTGTGTGTTACATTAGATTCACTAGTAGGAGTGAGAAAAACATCACGGGCTGGTGCGCATTGTATGGGTGTGTGTTACATTACATTCACTAGTAGGAGGGAGAAAAACATCACGGGTTGGTGCGCATTGTATGGGTGTGTGTTACATTAAATTCACTAGTAGTAGTGAAAAAAACATCACGGGGTGGTGCGCATTGTATGGGTGTGTGTTACATTACATTCACTAGTAGGAGCGAGAAAATCATCACGGGGTGGTGCGCATTGTATGGGTGTTTTTGTTACATTACATTCACTAGTAGGAGTGAGAAAAACATCACGGGGTGGTGCGCATTGTATGGGTGTGTGTTACATTACATTCACTAGCAGCAGTGAGAAAATCATCACGGGGTGGTGCGCATTGTATGGGTGTGTTTTACATTACATTCACTAGCAGGATTGAGAAAAACATCACGGGGTGGTGCGCATTGTATGGGTGTGTGTTACATTACATTCACTAGTAGGAGTGAGAAAAACATCACGGGGTGGTGCGGATTGTATGGGTGTGTGTTACATTACATTCACAAGTAGGAGTGAGAAAAACATCACGGGTGGTGCGCATTGTATGGGTGTGTGTTACATTACATTCACTAGTAGGAGTGAGAAAAACATCACGGGGTGGTGCGCAATGTATGGGTGTGTGTTACATTACATTCACTAGCAGCAGTGAGAAAATCATCACGGGGTGGTGCGCATTGTATGGGTGTGTTTTACATTACATTCACTAGCAGGAGTGAGAAAAACATCACGGGGTGGTGCGCATTGTATGGGTGTGTGTTACATTACATTCCCTAGTAGGAGTGAGAAAAACATCACGGGGTGGTGCGCATTGTATGGGTGTGTGTTACATTAGATTCACTAGTAGGAGTGAGAAAAACTTCACGGGGTGGTGCGCATTGTATGGGTGTGTGTTACATTACATTCACTAGTAGAAGTGAGAAAAACTCACGGGGTGATGGCATTTTATGGGTGTGTGTTACATTACATTCACTAGTAGGAGTGAGAAAAACATCACGGGGTGGTGCGCATTGTATGGGTGTGTGTTACATTACATTCACTAGTAGGAGTGAGAAAAACATCACGGGGTGGTGCGCATTGTATGGGTGTGTGTTACATTACATTCACTAGTAGGAGTGAGAAAAACATCACGGGGTGGTGTGCATTGTATGGGTGTGTGTTACATTACATTCACTAGTAGGAGCGAGAAAATCATCACGGGGTGGTGCGCATTGTATGGGTGTTTGTTAAATTACATTCACTAGTAGGAGTGAGAAAAACATCACGGGGTGATGGCATTTTATGGGTGTGTGTTACATTACATTCACTAGTAGGAGTGAGAAAAACATCATGGGTGGTGCGCATTGTATGGGTGTGTGTTACATTACATTCACTAGTAGGAGTGAGAAAAACATCACGGGTGTATGGGTGTGTGTTACATTACATTCACTAGTAGGAGTGAGAAAAACATCACGGGGTGGTGCGGATTGTATGGGTGTGTGTTACATTACGATTCACAAGTAGGAGTGAGAAAAACATCACGGGGTGGTGCGCATTGTATGGGTGTGTGTTACATTACATTCACTAGTAGGAGTGAGAAAAACATCACGGGGTGGTGCGCATTGTATGGGTGTGTGTTACATTACATTCACTAGCAGCAGTGAGAAAATCATCACGGGGTGGTGCGCATTGTATGGGTGTGTTTTACATTACATTCACTAGCAGGAGTGAGAAAAACATCACGGGGTGGTGCGCATTGTATGGGTGTGTGTTACATTACATTCACTAGCAGAAGTGAGAAAAACATCACGGGGTGGTGCGCATTGTATGGGTGTGTGTTACATTACATTCACTAGTAGGAGTGAGAAAAACATCACGGGGTGGTGCGCATTGTATGGGTGTGTGTTACATTAGATTCACTAGTAGGAGTGAGAAAAACATCACGGGGTGGTGCGCATTGTATGGTGTGTGTTACATTACATTCACTAGTAGAAGTGAGAAAAACATCACGGGGTGATGGCATTTTATGGGTGTGTGTTACATTACATTCACTAGTAGGAGTGAGAAAAACATCACGGGGTGGTGCGCATTGTATGTGTGTGTGTTACATTACATTCACTAGTAGGAGTGAGAAAAACATCACGGGCTGGTGCGCATTGTATGGGTGTGTGTTACATTACATTCATTAGTAGGAGTGAGAAAAACATCATGGGGTGGTGCGCATTGTATGGGTGTGTGTTACATTACATTCACTAGTAGTAGTGAGAAAAACATCACGGGGTGGTGCGCATTGTATGGGTGTGTGTTACATTACATTCACTAGTAGGAGCGAGAAAATCATCACGGGGTGGTGCGCATTGTATGGGTGTTTGTTACATTACATTCACTAGTAGGAGTGAGAAAAACATCACGGGGTGGTGCTCATTGTATGGGTGTGTGTTACATTACATTCACTAGCAGGAGTGAGAAAAACATCACGGGGTGGTGCGCATTGTATGGGTGTGTGTTACATTACATTCACTAGTAGGAGTGAGAAAAACATCACGGGGTGGTGCGCATTGTATGGGTGTGTGTTACATTACATTCACTAGTAGGAGTGAGAAAATCATCACGGGGTGGTGCGCATTGTATGTGTGTGTGTTACATTACATTCACTAGTAGGAGTGAGAAAAACATCACGGGGTGGTGCGCATTGTATGGGTGTGTGTTACATTACATTCACTAGTAGGAGTGAGAAAAACATCACGGGGTGGTGCGCATTGTATGGGTGTGTGTTACATTACATTCAATAGTAGGAGTGAGAAAAACAGAACGGGGTGGTGCGCATTGTATGGGTGTTTGTTACATTAGATTCACTAGTAGGAGTGAGAAAATCATCACGGGGTGGTGTGCATTGTATGGGTGTGTGTTACATTACATTCACTAGTAGGAGTGAGAAAAACATCACGGGGTGGTGCGCATTGTATTGGTGTGTTTTACATTACATTCACTAGTAGGAGTGAGAAAAAAATCACCGGGTGGTGCGCATTGTATGGGTGTGTGTTACATTACATTCACTAGTAGGAGTGAGAAAAACATCACGGGGTGGTGCGCATTGTATGGGTGTGTGTTACATTAGATTCACTAGTAGGAGTGAGAAAAACATCACGGGGTGGTGCGCATTGTATGGGTGTGTCTTACATTACATTCACTAGTAGGAGTGAGAAAAACATCACGGGGTGGTGCGCATTGTATGGGTGTGTGTTACATTACATTCACTAGTAGGAGTGAGAAAAACATCACGGGGTGGTGCGCATTGTATGGGTGTGTTTTACATTACATTCACTAGTAGGAGTGAGAAAAACATCACGGGGTGGTGCGCATTGTATGGGTGTGTGTTACATTACATTCACTAGTAGGATTGAGAAAAACATCACGGGGTGGTGCGCATTGTATGGGTGTGTGTTACATTTCATTCACTAGTAGGAGTGAGAAAAACATCACGGGGTGATGGCATTTTATGGGTGTGTGTTACATTACATTCACTAGTAGGAGTGAGAAAAACATCACGGGGTGGTGCGCATTGTATGGGTGTGTGTTACATTACATTCACTAGTAGGAGTGAGAAAAACATCACGGGCTGGTGCTCATTGTATGGGTGTGTGTTACATTAGATTCACTAGTAGGAGTGAGAAAAACATCACGGGGTGGTGCGCATTGTATGGGTGTGGCTTACATTACATTCATTAGTAGGAGTGAGAAAAACATCACGGGGTGGTGCGCATTGTATGGGTGTGTGTTACATTACATTCACTAGTAGGAGTGAGAAAAACATCACGGGGTGGTGCGCATTTTATGGGTGTGTGTTACATTACATTCACTAGTAGGAGTGAGAAAAACATCACGGGGTGGTGCGCATTGCATGGGAGTGTGTTACATTACATTCACTAGTAGGAGTGAGAAAAACATCACGGTGTGGTGCGCATTGCATGGGTGTGTGTTACATTACATTCACTAGTAGGAGTGAGAAAATCATCACGGGGTGGTGCGCATTGTATGGGTGTTTGTTACATTAGATTCACTAGTAGGAGTGAGAAAATCATCACGGGGTGGTGCGCATTGTATGGGTGTGTGTTACATTACATTCACTATTAGGAGTGAGAAAAACATCACGGGGTGGTGCGCATTGTATGGGTGTTTGTTACATTAGATTCACTAGTAGGAGTGAGAAAATCATCACGGGGTCGTGCGCATTGTATGGGTGTGTGTTACATTACATTCACTAGTAGGAGTGAGAAAAACGTCACGGGGTGGTGCGCATTGTATGGGTGTGTGTTACATTACATTCACTAGTAGGAGTGAGAAAAACATCACGGGGTGGTGCGCATTGTATGGGTGTGTGTTACATTACATTCACTAGTAGGAGTGAGAAAAACATCACGGGGTGGTGCGCATTGTATGGGTGTGTGTTACATTACATTCACTAGTAGGAGTGAGAAAAACATCACGGGGTGGTGCGCATTGTATGGGTGTGTGTTACATTACATTCACTAGTAGGAGTGAGAAAAACATCACCGGGTGGTGCGCATTGTATGGGTGTGTGTTACATTAGATTCACTAGTAGGAGTGAGAAAAACATCACGGGGTGGTGCGCATTGTATGGGTGTGTGTTACATTAGATTCACTAGTAGGAGTGAGAAAAACATCACGGGGTGGTGCGCATTGTATGGGTGTGTGTTACATTACATTCACTAGTAGGCGTGAGAAAAACATCACGGGGTGGTGCGCATTGTATGGGTGTGTGTTACATTACATTCACTAGTAGGAGTGAGAAAAACATCACGGGGTGGTGCGCATTGTATGGGTGTGTGTTACATTACATTCACTAGTAGGAGTGAGAAAAACATCACGGGGTGGTGCGCATTGTATGGGTGTGTGTTACATTAGATTCACTAGTTGGAGTGAGAAAAACATCACGGGGTGGTGCGCATTGTATGGGTGTGTGTTACATTACATTCACTAGTAGGAGTGAGAAAAACATCACGGGGTGGTGCGCATTGTATGGGTGTGTGTTACATTACATTCACTAGTAGGAGTGAGAAAAACATCACGGGGTGGTGCGCATTGTATGGGTGTGTGTTACATTACATTCAGTAGTAGGAGTGAGAAAAACATCACGGGGTGGTGCGCATTGTATGGGTGTGTGTTACATTACATTCACTAGTGGGAGTGAGAAAAACATCACGGGGTGGTGCGCATTTTATGGGTGTGTGTTACATTACATTCACTAGTAGGAGTGAGAAAAACATCACGGGGTGGTGCGCATTTTATGGGTGTGTGTTACATTACATTCACTAGTAGGAGTGAGAAAAACATCACGGGGTGGTGCGCATTGTATGGGTGTGTGTTACATTACATTCAGTAGTAGGAGTGAGAAACACATCACGGGGTGGTGCGCATTTTATGGGTGTGTGTTACATTACATTCACTAGTAGGAGTGAGAAAAACATCACGGGGTGGTGCGCATTGTATGGGTGTGTGTTACATTACATTCACTAGTAGGAGTGAGAAAAACATCACGGGGTGGTGAGCATTGTATGGGTGTGTGTTACATTACATTCACTAGTAGGAGTGAGAAAAACATCACGGGGTGGTGCGCGTTGTATGGGTGTGTTTTACATTACATTCACTAGTAGGAGTGAGAAAAACATCACGGGGTGGTGCGCGTTGTATGGGTGTGTGTTACATTAGATTCACTAGTAGGAGTGAGAAAAACATCACGGGGTGGTGCGCGTTGTATGGGTGTGTGTTACATTACATTCACTAGTAGGAGTGAGAAAAACATCACGGGGTGGTGCGCATTGTATGGGTGTGTGTTACATTAGATTCACTAGTAGGAGTGAGAAAAACATCACGGGGTGGTGCGCATTGTATGGGTGTGTGTTACATTAGATTCACTAGTAGGAGTGAGAAAATCATCACGGGGTGGTGCGCATTATATGGGTGTGTGTTACATTACATTCAATAGTAGGAGTGAGAAAAACATCACGGGGTGGTGCGCATTGTATGGGTGTGTGTTACATTACATTCACTAGTAGGAGTGAGAAAAACATCACGGGGTGGTGCGCATTTTATGGGTGTGTGTTACATTACATTCACTAGTAGGAGTGAGAAAAACATCACGGGGTGGTGCGCATCGTATGGGTGTGTGTTACATTACATTCACTAGTAGGAGTGAGAAAACATCACGGGGTGGTGCGCATTGTATGGGTGTGTGTTACATTAGATTCACTAGTAGGATTGAGAAAAACATCACGGGGTGGTGCACATTGCATGGGTGTGTGTTACATTACATTCACTAGTAGGAGTGAGAAAAACATCACGGGGTGGTGCGCATTGTATGGGTGTGTGTTACATTACATTCACTAGTAGGAGTGAGAAAAACATCACGAGGTGGTGCGCATTGTATGGGTGTGTATTACATTACATTCACTAGTAGCAGTGAGAAAAACATCACGAGGTGGTGCGCATTGTATGGGTGTGTGGTACATTAGATTCTCTAGTAGGAGTGAGAAAATCATCACGGGGTGGTGCGCATTGTATGGGTGTGTGTTACATTACATTCACTAGTAGGAGTGAGAAAAACATCACGGGGTGGTGCGCATTGTATGGGCGTGTGTTACATTACATTCAATAGTAGGAGTGAGAAAAACATCACGGGGTGGTGCGCATTGTATGGGTGTGTGTTACATTACATTCACTAGTAGGAGTGAGAAAAACATCACGGGGTCTTGCGCATTGTATGGGTGTTTGTTACATTACATTCACTAGTAGGAGTGAGAAAAACATCACGGGGTGGTGCGCATTGTATGGGTGTGTGTTACATTACATTCACTAGTAGGAGTGAGAAAAACATCACGGGGTGGTGCGCATTGTATGGGTGTGTGTTACATTAGATTCACGAGTAGGAGTGAGAAAAACATCACGGGGTGGTGCGCATTGTATCGGTGTGGCATACATTACATTACTTAGTAGGAGTGAGAAAAACATCACGGGGTGTTGCGCATTGTATGGGTGTGTGTTACATTACATTCACTAGTAGGAGTGAGAAAAACATCACGGGGTGGTGCGCATTGTATGGGTGTGTGTTACATTACATTGACTAGTAGGAGTGAGAAAAACATCACGGGGTGGTGCGCATTGTATGGGTGTGTGTTACATTACATTCACTAGTAGGAGGGAGAAAAACATCACGGGGTGGTGCGCATTGTATGGGTGTGTGTTACATTACATTCACTAGTAGTAGTGAGAAAAACATCACGGGGTGGTGCGCATTGTATGGGTGTGTGTTACATTACATTCACTAGTAGGAGCGAGAAAATCATCACGGGGTGGTGCGCATTGTATGGGTGTTTGTTACATTACATTCACTAGTAGGAGTGAGAAAAACATCACGGGGTGGTGCGCATTGTATGGGTGTGTGTTACATTACATTCACTAGCAAGAGTGAGAAAAACATCACGGGGTGGTGCGCATTGTATGGGTGTGTGTTACATTACATTCACTAGTAGGAGTGAGAAAAACATCACGGGGTGGTGCGCATTGTATGGGTGTGTGTTACATTACATTCACTAGTAGGAGTGAGAAAAACATCACGGGGTGGTGCGCATTGTATGGGTGTGTGTTACATTACATTCACTAGTAGCAGTGAGAAAAACATCACGGGGTGGTGCGCATTGTATGGGTGTGTGTTACATTACATTCACTAGTAGGAGTGAGAAAAACATCACGGGGTGGTGCGCATTGTATGGGTGTGTGTTACATTACATTCAATAGTAGGAGTGAGAAAAACATCACGGGGTGGTGCGCATTGTATGGGTGTTTGTTACATTAGATTCACTAGTAGGAGTGAGAAAATCATCACGGATTGGTGTGCATTGTATGGGTGTGTGTTACATTACATTCACTAGTAGGAGTGAGAAAAACATCACGGGGTGGTGCGCATTGTATTGGTGTGTGTTACATTACACTCACTAGTAGGAGTGAGAAAAAAATCACGGGGTGGTGCGCATTGTATGGGTGTGTGTTACATTACATTCACGAGTAGGAGTGAGAAAAACATCACGGGGTGGTGCGCATTGTATGGGTGTGTGTTACATTAGATTCACTAGAAGGAGTGAGAAAAACATCACGGGGTGGTGCGCATTGTATGGGTGTGTCTTACATTACATTCACTAGTAGGAGTGAGAAAAACATCACGGGGTGGTGCGCATTGTATGGGTGTGTGTTACATTACATTCACTAGTAGGAGTGAGAAAAACATCACGGGGTGGTGCGCATTGTATGGGTGTGTTTTACATTACATTCACTAGTAGGAGTGAGAAAAACATCACGGGGTGGTGCGCATTGTATGGGTGTGTGTTACATTACATTCACTAGTAGGATTGAGAAAAACATCACGGGGTGGTGCGCATTGTATGGGTGTGTGTTACATTACATTCACTAGTAGGAGTGAGAAAAACATCACGGGGTGGTGAGCATTGTATGGCTGTGTGTTACATTACATTCACTAGTTGGAGTGAGAAAAACATCACGGGGTGGTGCGCATTGTATGGGTGTGTGTTACATTACATTCACTAGTAGGAGTGAGAAAAACATCACGGGGTGATGGCATTTTATGGGTGTGTGTTACATTACATTCACTAGTAGGAGTGAGAAAAACATCACGGGGTGGTGCGCATTGTATGGGTGTGTGTTACATTACATTCACTAGTAGGAGTGAGAAAAACATCACTGGGTGGTGCGCATTGTATGGTTGTTTGTTACATTAGATTCACTAGTAGGAGTGAGAAAATCATCACGGGGTGGTGCGCATTGTATGGGTGTGTGTTACATTACATTCACTAGTAGGAGTGAGAAAAACATCCCGGGTGGTGCGCATTGTATGGGTGTGTGTTACATTACATTCACTAGTAGGAGTGAGAAAAACATCACGGGGTGGTGCGCATTGTATGGGTGTGTGTTACATTACGTTCACTAGTAGGAGTGAGAAAAACATCACGGGGTGGTGCGCATTGTATGGGTGTGTGTTACATTACGTTCACTAGTAGTAGTGAGAAAAACATCACGGGGTGGTGCGCATTGTATGGGTGTGTGTTACATTACGTTTACTAGTAGGAGTGAGAAAATCATCACGGGGTGGTGCGCATTGTATGGGTGTTTGTTACATTACATTCACTAGTAGGAGTGAGAAAAACATCACGGGGTGGTGCGCATTGTATGGGTGTGTGTTACATTACATTCACTAGTACGAGTGAGAAAAACATCACGGGGTGGTGCGCATTGTATGGGTGTGTGTTACATTACATTCACTAGTAGGAGTGAGAAAAACATCACGGGGTGGTGCGCATTGTATGGGTGTTTGTTACATTACATTCACTAGTAGGAGTGAGAAAAACATCACGGGGTGGTGCGCATTGTATGTGTGTGTCTTACATTACACTCACTAGTAGGATTGAGAAAAACATCATGGGGTGGTGCGCATTGTATGGGTGTGTGTTACATTAGATTCACTAGGAGGAGTGAGAAAAACATCACGGGGAGGTGCGCATTGTATGGGTGTGTGTTACATTACATTCACTAGTAGGAGTGAGAAAAACATCACGGGGTGGTGCGCATTTTATGGGTGTGTGTTACATTACATTCACTACTAGGAGTGAGAAAAACATCACGGGGTGGTGCGCATTGTATGGGTGTGTGTTACATTACATTCACTAGTAGGAGTGAGAAAATCATCACGGGGTGGTGCGCATTGTATGGGTGTGTGTTACATTACATTCACTAGTAGGAGTGAGAAAAACATCCCGGGTGGTGCGCATTGTATGGGTGTGGCTTACATTACTTTCACTAGTAGGAGTGAGAAAAACATCACGGGGTGGTGCGCATTGTATGGGTGTGTGTTACATTACATTCACTAGTAGGAGTGAGAAAAACATCACGGGGTGGTGTGCATTGTATGGGTGTGTGTTACATTACGTTCACTAGTAGTAGTGAGAAAAACATCACGGGGTGGTGCGCATTGTATGGGTGTGTGTTACATTACGTTCACTAGTAGGAGTGAGAAAATCATCACGGGGTGGTGCGCATTGTATGGGTGTGTGTTACATTACATTCACTAGTAGGAGTGAGAAAAACATCCCGGGTGGTGAGCATTGTATGGCTGTGTGTTACATTACATTCACTAGTTGGAGTGAGAAAAACATCACGGAGTGGTGCGCATTGTATGGGTGTGTGTTACATTACATTCACTAGTAGGAGTGAGAAAAACATCACGGGGTGATGGCATTTTATGGGTGTGTGTTACATTACATTCACTAGTAGGAGTGAGAAAAACATCACGGGGTGGTGCGCATTGTATGGGTGTGTGTTACATTACATTCACTAGTAGGAGTGAGAAAAACATCACTGGGTGGTGCGCATTGTATGGTTGTTTGTTACATTAGATTCACTAGTAGGAGTGAGAAAATCATCACGGGGTGGTGCGCATTGTATGGGTGTGTGTTACATTACATTCACTAGTAGGAGTGAGAAAAACATCCCGGGTGGTGCGCATTGTATGGGTGTGTGTTACATTACATTCACTAGTAGGAGTGAGAAAAACATCACGGGGTGGTGCGCATTGTATGGGTGTGTGTTACATTACGTTCACTAGTAGGAGTGAGAAAAACATCACGGGGTGGTGCGCATTGTATGGGTGTGTGTTACATTACGTTCACTAGTAGTAGTGAGAAAAACATCACGGGGTGGTGCGCATTGTATGGGTGTGTGTTACATTACGTTTACTAGTAGGAGTGAGAAAATCATCACGGGGTGGTGCGCATTGTATGGGTGTTTGTTACATTACATTCACTAGTAGGAGTGAGAAAAACATCACGGGGTGGTGCGCATTGTATGGGTGTGTGTTACATTACATTCACTAGTACGAGTGAGAAAAACATCACGGGGTGGTGCGCATTGTATGGGTGTTTGATACATTAGATTCACTAGTAGGAGTGAGAAAAACATCACGGGGTGGTGCGCATTGTATGGGTGTTTGTTACATTACATTCACTAGTAGGAGTGAGAAAAACATCACGGGGTGGTGCGCATTGTATGTGTGTGTCTTACATTACACTCACTAGTAGGAGTGAGAAAAACATCACGGGGTGGTGCGCATTGTATGGGTGTGTGTTACATTACATTCACTAGTAGGAGTGAGAAAAACATCACGGGGTGGTGCGCATTGTATGGGTGTGTGTTACATTACATTCACTAGTAGGAGTGAGAAAAACATCACGGGGTGGTGCGCATTGTATGGGTGTGTGTTACATTACATTCACTACTAGGAGTGAGAAAAACATCACGGGGTGGTGCGCATTGTATGGGTGTGTGTTACATTACATTCATTAGTAGGAGTGAGAAAATCATCACGGGGTGGTGCGCATTGTATGGGTGTGTGTTACATTACATTCACTAGTAGGAGTGAGAAAAACATCCCGGGTGGTGCGCATTGTATGGGTGTGGCTTACATTACTTTCACTAGTAGGAGTGAGAAAAACATCACGGGGTGGTGCGCATTGTATGGGTGTGTGTTACATTACATTCACTAGTAGGAGTGAGAAAAACATCACGGGGTGGTGCGCATTGTATGGGTGTGTGTTACATTACGTTCACTAGTAGTAGTGAGAAAAACATCACGGGGTGGTGCGCATTGTATGGGTGTGTGTTACATTACGTTCACTAGTAGGAGTGAGAAAATCATCACGGGGTGGTGCGCATTGTATGGGTGTTTGTTACATTACATTCACTAGTAGGAGTGAGAAAAACATCACGGGGTGGTGCGCATTGTATGGGTGTGTGTTACATTACATTCACTAGTACGAGTGAGAAAAACATCACGGGGTGGTGCGCATTGTATGGGTGTGTGTTACATTACATTCACTAGTAGGAGTGAGAAAAACATCACGGGGTGGTGCGCATTGTATGGGTGTGTGTTACATTAGATTCACTAGTAGGAGTGAGAAAAACATCACGGGGTGGTGCGCATTGTATGGGTGTGTGTTACATTACATTCACTAGTAGGAGTGAGAAAAACATCACGGGGTGGTGTGCATTGTATGGGTGTGTGTTACATTACATTCACTAGTAGGAGTGAGAAAAACATCACGGGGTGGTGCGCATTGTATGGGTGTGTGTTACATTACATTCACTAGTAGGAGTGAGAAAAACATCACGGGGTGGTGCGCATTGTATGGGTGTGTGTTACATTACATTCACTAGTAGGAGTGAGAAAAACATCACGGGGTGGTGCGCATTGTATGGGTGTGCGTTACATTACATTCACTAGTAGGAGTGAGAAAAACATCACAGGGTGGTGCGCATTGTATGGGTGTGTGTTACATTACATTCACTAGTTGGAGTGAGAAAAACATCACGGGGTGGTGCGCATTGTATGGGTGTGTGTTACATTACATTCACTAGTAGGAGTGAGAAAAACATCACGGGGTGATGGCATTGTATGGGTGTGTGTTACATTACATTCACTAGTAGGAGTGAGAAAAACATCACGGGGTGGAGCGCATTGTATGGGTGTGTGTTACATTACATTCACTAGTAGGAGTGAGAAAAACATCACGGGGTGGTGCCCATTGTATGGTTGTTTGTTACATTAGATTCACTAGTAGGAGTGAGAAAATCATCACGGTGTGGTGCGCATTGTATGGGTGTGTGTTACATTACATTCACTAGTAGGAGTGAGAAAAACATCCCGGGTGGTGCGCATTGTATGGGTGTGTGTTACATTACATTCACTAGTAGGAGTGAGAAAAACATCACGGGGTGGTGCGCATTGTATGGGTGTGTGTTACATTAGATACACTAGTAGGAGTGAGAAAATCATCACGGGGTGGTGCGCATTGTATGGGTGTGTGTTACATTACATTCACTAGTAGGAGTGAGAAAAACATCACGGGGTCGTGCGCATTGTATTGGTGTGTGTTACATTACATTGACTAGTAGGAGTGAGAAAAACATCACGGGGTGGTGCGCATTGTATGGGTGTGTGTTACATTACATTCACTAGTAGGAGTGAGAAAAACATCACGGGGTGGTGCGCATTGTATGGGTGTGTGTTACATTAGATTCACTAGTAGGAGTGAGAAAAACATCACGGGGTGATGGCATTTTATGGGTGTGTGTTACATTACATTCACTAGTAGGAGTGAGAAAAACATCACGGGGTGGTGCGCATTGTATGGGTGTGTGTTACATTACATTCACTAGTAGGAGTGAGAAAAACATCACTGGGTGGTGCGCATTGTATGGTTGTTTGTTACATTAGATTCACTAGTAGGAGTGAGAAAATCATCACGGGGTGGTGCGCATTGTATGGGTTTGTGTTACATTACATTCACTAGTAGGAGTGAGAAAAACATCCCGGGTGGTGCGCATTGTATGGGTGTGTGTTACATTACATTCACTAGTAGGAGTGAGAAAAACATCACGGGGTGGTGCGCATTGTATGGGTGTGTGTTACATTACATTCACTAGTAGGAGTGAGAAAAACATCACGGGGTGGTGCGCATTGTATGGGTGTGTGTTACATTACGTTCACTAGTAGTAGTGAGAAAAACATCACGGGGTGGTGCGCATTGTATGGGTGTGTGTTACATTACGTTCACTAGTAGGAGTGAGAAAATCATCACGGCGTGTTTCGCATTGTATGGGTGTTTGTTACATTACATTCACTAGTAGGAGTGAGAAAAACATCACGGGGTGGTGCGCATTGTATGGGTGTGTGTTACATTACATTCACTAGTACGAGTGAGAAAAACATCACGGGGTGGTGCGCATTGTATGGGTGTGTGTTACATTACATTCACTAGTAGGAGTGAGAAAAACATCACGGGGTGGTGCGCATTGTATGGGTGTGTGTTACATTAGATTCACTAGTAGGAGTGAGAAAAACATCACGGGGTGGTGCGCATTGTATGGGTGTGTCTTACATTACATTCACTAGTAGGAGTGAGAAAAACATCACGGGGTGGTGCGCATTGTATGGGTGTGTGTTACATTACATTCACTAGTAGGAGTGAGAAAAACATCACGGGGTGGTGCGCATTGTATGGGTGTGTGTTACATTAGATTCACTAGTAGGAGTGAGAAAAACATCACGGGGTGGTGCGCATTGTATTGGTGTGTCTTACATTACATTCACTAGTAGGAGTGAGAAAAACATCACGGGGTGGTGCGCATTGTATGGGTGTGTGTTACATTACATTCACTAGTAGGAGTGAGAAAAACATCACGGGGTGGTGCGCATTGTATGGGTGTGTGTTACATTACATTCACTAGTAGGAGTGAGAAAAACATCACGGGGTGGTGCGCATTGTATGGGTGTGTGTTACATTACATTCACTAGTAGGAGTGAGAAAAACATCACGGGGTGGTGCGCATTGTATGGGTGTGTGTTACATTACATTCACTAGTAGGAGTGAGAAAAACATCACGGGGTGGTGCGCATTTTATGGGTGTGTGTTACATTAGATTCACTAGTAGGAGTGAGAAAAACATCACGGGGTGGTGCGCATTGTATGGGTGTGTCTTACATTACATTCACTAGTAGGAGTGAGAAAAACATCACGGGGTGGTGCGCATAGTATGGGTGTGTGTTACATTAAATTCACTAGTACGAGTGAGAAAAACATCACGGGGTGGTGCGCATTGTATGGGTGTGTGTTACATTACATTCACTAGTAGGAGTGAGAAAAACATCACGGGGTGGTGCGCATTGTATGGGTGTTTGTTACATTACATTCACTAGTAGGAGTGAGAAAAACATCACGGGGTGGTGCGCATTGTATGTGTGTGTCTTACATTACACTCACTAGTAGGAGTGAGAAAAACATCACGGGGTGGTGCGCATTGTATGGGTGTGTGTTACATTACATTCACTAGTAGGAGTGAGAAAAACATCACGGGGTGGTGCGCATTGTATGGGTGTGTGTTACATTACATTCACTAGTAGGAGTGAGAAAAACATCACGGGGTGGTGCGCATTGTATGGGTGTGTGTTACATTACATTCACTACTAGGAGTGAGAAAAACATCACGGGGTGGTGCGCATTGTATGGGTGTGTGTTACATTACATTCACTAGTAGGAGTGAGAAAATCATCACGGGGTGGTGCGCATTGTATGGGTGTGTGTTACATTACATTCACTAGTAGGAGTGAGAAAAACATCCCGGGTGGTGCGCATTGTATGGGTGTGGCTTACATTACTTTCACTAGTAGGAGTGAGAAAAACATCACGGGGTGGTGCGCATTGTATGGGTGTGTGTTACATTACATTCACTAGTAGGAGTGAGAAAAACATCACGGGGTGGTGCGCATTGTATGGGTGTGTGTTACATTACGTTCACTAGTAGTAGTGAGAAAAACATCACGGGGTGATGCGCATTGTATGGGTGTGTGTTACATTACGTTCACTAGTAGGAGTGAGAAAATCATCACGGGGTGGTGCGCATTGTATGGGTGTTTGTTACATTACATTCACTAGTAGGAGTGAGAAAAACATCACGGGGTGGTGCGCATTGTATGGGTGTGTGTTACATTACATTCACTAGTACGAGTGAGAAAAACATCACGGGGTGGTGCGCATTGTATGGGTGTGTGTTACATTACATTCACTAGTAGGAGTGAGAAAAACATCACGGGGTGGTGCGCATTGTATGGGTGTGTGTTACATTACATTCACTAGTAGGAGTGAGAAAAACATCACGGGGTGGTGCGCATTGTATGGGTGTGTGTTACATTACATTCACTAGTAGGAGTGAGAAAAACATCACGGGGTGGTGCGCATTGTATGGGTGTGTGTTACATTACATTCACTAGTAGGAGTGAGAAAAACATCACGGGGTGGTGCGCATTGTATGGGTGTGTGTTACATTACATTCACTAGTAGGAGTGAGAAAAACATCACGGGGTGGTGCGCATTGTATGGGTGTGTGTTACATTACATTCACTAGTAGGAGTGAGAAAAACATCACAGGGTGGTGCGCATTGTATGGGTGTGTGTTACATTACATTCACTAGTTGGAGTGAGAAAAACATCACGGGGTGGTGCGCATTGTATGGGTGTGTGTTACATTACATTCACTAGTAGGAGTGAGAAAAACATCACGGGGTGATGGCATTGTATGGGTGTGTGTTACATTACATTCACTAGTAGGAGTGAGAAAAACATCACGGGGTGGAGCGCATTGTATGGGTGTGTGTTACATTACATTCACTAGTAGGAGTGAGAAAAACATCACGGGGTGGTGCGCATTGTATGGTTGTTTGTTACATTAGATTCACTAGTAGGAGTGAGAAAATCATCACGGGGTGGTGCGCATTGTATGGGTGTGTGTTACATTACATTCACTAGTAGGAGTGAGAAAAACATCCCGGGTGGTGCGCATTGTATGGGTGTGTGTTACATTACATTCACTAGTAGGAGTGAGAAAAACATCACGGGGTGGTGCGCATTGTATGGGTGTGTGTTACATTAGATACACTAGTAGGAGTGAGAAAATCATCACGGGGTGGTGCGCATTGTATGGGTGTGTGTTACATTACATTCACTAGTAGGAGTGAGAAAAACATCACGGGGTCGTGCGCATTGTATTGGTGTGTGTTACATTACATTGACTAGTAGGAGTGAGAAAAACATCACGGGGTGGTGCGCATTGTATGGGTGTGTGTTACATTACATTCACTAGTAGGAGTGAGAAAAACATCACGGGGTGGTGCGCATTGTATGGGTGTGTGTTACATTAGATTCACTAGTAGGAGTGAGAAAAACATCACGGGGTGATGGCATTTTATGGGTGTGTGTTACATTACATTCACTAGTAGGAGTGAGAAAAACATCACGGGGTGGTGCGCATTGTATGGGTGTGTGTTACATTACATTCACTAGTAGGAGTGAGAAAAACATCACTGGGTGGTGCGCATTGTATGGTTGTTTGTTACATTAGATTCACTAGTAGGAGTGAGAAAATCATCACGGGGTGGTGCGCATTGTATGGGTTTGTGTTACATTACATTCACTAGTAGGAGTGAGAAAAACATCCCGGGTGGTGCGCATTGTATGGGTGTGTGTTACATTACATTCACTAGTAGGAGTGAGAAAAACATCACGGGGTGGTGCGCATTGTATGGGTGTGTGTTACATTACATTCACTAGTAGGAGTGAGAAAAACATCACGGGGTGGTGGGCATTGTATGGCTGTGTGTTACATTACATTCACTAGTAGTAGTGAGAAAAACATCACGGGGTGGTGCGCATTGTATGGGTGTGTGTTACATTACGTTCACTAGTAGGAGTGAGAAAATCATCACGGCGTGTTTCGCATTGTATGGGTGTTTGTTACATTACATTCACTAGTAGGAGTGAGAAAAACATCACGGGGTGGTGCGCATTGTATGGGTGTGTGTTACATTACATTCACTAGTACGAGTGAGAAAAACATCACGGGGTGGTGCGCATTGTATGGGTGTGTGTTACATTACATTCACTAGTAGGAGTGAGAAAAACATCACGGGGTGGTGCGCATTGTATGGGTGTGTGTTACATTAGATTCACTAGTAGGAGTGAGAAAAACATCACGGGGTGATGCGCATTGTATGGGTGTGTCTTACATTACATTCACTAGTAGGAGTGAGAAAAACATCACGGGGTGGTGCGCATTGTATGGGTGTGTGTTACATTACATTCACTAGTAGGAGTGAGAAAAACATCACGGGGTGGTGCGCATTGTATGGGTGTGTGTTACATTAGATTCACTAGTAGGAGTGAGAAAAACATCACGGGGTGGTGCGCATTGTATTGGTGTGTCTTACATTACATTCACTAGTAGGAGTGAGAAAAACATCACGGGGTGGTGCGCATTGTATGGGTGTGTGTTACATTACATTCACTAGTAGGAGTGAGAAAAACATCACGGGGTGGTGCGCATTGTATGGGTGTGTGTTACATTACATTCACTAGTAGGAGTGAGAAAAACATCACGGGGTGGTGCGCATTGTATGGGTGTGTGTTACATTACATTCACTAGTAGGAGTGAGAAAAACATCACGGGGTGGTGCGCATTGTATGGGTGTGTGTTACATTACATTCACTAGTAGGAGTGAGAAAAACATCACGGGGTGGTGCGCATTTTATGGGTGTGTGTTACATTAGATTCACTAGTAGGAGTGAGAAAAACATCACGGGGTGGTGCGCATTGTATGGGTGTGTCTTACATTACATTCACTAGTAGGAGTGAGAAAAACATCACGGGGTGGTGCGCATTGTATGGGTGTGTGTTACATTACATTCACTAGTAGGAGTGAGAAAAACATCACGGGGTGGTGCGCATTGTATGGGTGTGTGTTACATTACATTCACTAGTAGGAGTGAGAAAAACATCACGGGGTGGTGCGCATTGTATGGGTGTGTGTTACATTACATTCACTAGTAGGAGTGAGAAAAACATCACGGGGTTGTGCGCATTGTATGGGTGTGTGTTACATTACATTCACTAGTAGGAGTGAGAAAAACATCACAGGGTGGTGCGCATTGTATGGGTGTGTGTTACATTACATTCACTAGTTGGAGTGTAAAAACATCACGGGGTGGTGCGCATTGTATGGGTGTGTGTTACATTAGATTCACTAGTAGGAGTGAGAAAAACATCACGGGGTGATGGCATTGTATGGGTGTGTGTTACATTACATTCACTAGTAGGAGTGAGAAAAACATCACGGTGTGGAACGCATTGTATGGGTGTGTGTTACATTACATTCACTAGTAGGAGTGAGAAAAACATCACGGGGTGGTGCGCATTGTATGGTTGTTTGTTACATTAGATTCACTAGTAGGAGTGAGAAAATCATCACGGGGTGGTGCGCATTGTATGGGTGTGTGTTACATTACACTCACTAGTAGGAGTGAGAAAAACATCCCGAGTGGTGCGCATTGTATGGGTGTGTGTTACATTACATTCACTAGTAGGAGTGAGAAAAACATCACGGGGTGGTGCGCATTGTATGGGTGTGTGTTACATTACATTCACTAGTAGGAGTGAGAAAATCATCACGGGGTGGTGCGCATTGTATGGGTGTGTGTTACATTACATTCACTAATAGGAGTGAGAAAAACATCACGGGGTGGTGCGCATTGTATGGGTGTGTGTTACATTACGTTCACTAGTAGTAGTGAGAAAAACATCACGGGGTGGTGCGCATTGTATGGGTGTGTGTTACATTACGTTCACTAGTAGGAGTGAGAAAATCATCACGGGGTGGTGCGCATTGTATGGGTGTTTGTTACATTACATTCACTAGTAGGAGTGAGAAAAACATCACGGGGTGGTGCGCATTGTATCGGTGTGTGTTACATTACATTCACTAGTAGGAGTGAGGAAAACATCACGGGGTGATGGCATTGTATGGGTGTGTGTTACATTACATTCACTAGTAGGAGTGAGAAAAACATCACGGGGTGGAGCGCATTGTATGGGTGTGTGTTACATTACATTCACTAGTAGGAGTGAGAAAAACATCACGGGGTGGTGCGCATTGTATGGTTGTTTGTTACATTAGATTCACTAGTAGGAGTGAGAAAATCATCACGGGGTGGTGCGCATTGTATGGGTGTGTGTTACATTACATTCACTAGTAGGAGTGAGAAAAACATCCCGGGTGGTGCGCATTGTATGGGTGTGTGTTACATTACATTCACTAGTAGGAGTGAGAAAAACATCACGGGGTGGTGCGCATTGTATGGGTGTGTGTTACATTAGATACACTAGTAGGAGTGAGAAAATCATCACGGGGTGGTGCGCATTGTATGGGTGTGTGTTACATTACATTCACTAGTAGGAGTGAGAAAAACATCACGGGGTCGTGCGCATTGTATTGGTGTGTGTTACATTACATTGACTAGTAGGAGTGAGAAAAACATCACGGGGTGGTGCGCATTGTATGGGTGTGTGTTACATTACATTCACTAGTAGGAGTGAGAAAAACATCACGGGGTGGTGCGCATTGTATGGGTGTGTGTTACATTAGATTCACTAGTAGGAGTGAGAAAAACATCACGGGGTGATGGCATTTTATGGGTGTGTGTTACATTACATTCACTAGTAGGAGTGAGAAAAACATCACGGGGTGGTGCGCATTGTATGGGTGTGTGTTACATTACATTCACTAGTAGGAGTGAGAAAAACATCACTGGGTGGTGCGCATTGTATGGTTGTTTGTTACATTAGATTCACTAGTAGGAGTGAGAAAATCATCACGGGGTGGTGCGCATTGTATGGGTTTGTGTTACATTACATTCACTAGTAGGAGTGAGAAAAACATCCCGGGTGGTGCGCATTGTATGGGTGTGTGTTACATTACATTCACTAGTAGGAGTGAGAAAAACATCACGGGGTTGTGCGCATTGTATGGGTGTGTGTTACATTACATTCACTAGTAGGAGTGAGAAAAACATCACGGGGTGGTGGGCATTGTATGGCTGTGTGTTACATTACATTCACTAGTAGTAGTGAGAAAAACATCACGGGGTGGTGCGCATTGTATGGGTGTGTGTTACATTACGTTCACTAGTAGGAGTGAGAAAATCATCACGGCGTGTTTCGCATTGTATGGGTGTTTGTTACATTACATTCACTAGTAGGAGTGAGAAAAACATCACGGGGTGGTGCGCATTGTATGGGTGTGTGTTACATTACATTCACTAGTACGAGTGAGAAAAACATCACGGGGTGGTGCGCATTGTATGGGTGTGTGTTACATTACATTCACTAGTAGGAGTGAGAAAAACATCACGGGGTGGTGCGCATTGTATGGGTGTGTGTTACATTAGATTCACTAGTAGGAGTGAGAAAAACATCACGGGGTGATGCGCATTGTATGGGTGTGTCTTACATTACATTCACTAGTAGGAGTGAGAAAAACATCACGGGGTGGTGCGCATTGTATGGGTGTGTGTTACATTACATTCACTAGTAGGAGTGAGAAAAACATCACGGGGTGGTGCGCATTGTATGGGTGTGTGTTACATTAGATTCACTAGTAGGAGTGAGAAAAACATCACGGGGTGGTGCGCATTGTATTGGTGTGTCTTACATTACATTCACTAGTAGGAGTGAGAAAAACATCACGGGGTGGTGCGCATTGTATGGGTGTGTGTTACATTACATTCACTAGTAGGAGTGAGAAAAACATCACGGGGTGGTGCGCATTGTATGGGTGTGTGTTACATTACATTCACTAGTAGGAGTGAGAAAAACATCACGGGGTGGTGCGCATTGTATGGGTGTGTGTTACATTACATTCACTAGTAGGAGTGAGAAAAACATCACGGGGTGGTGCGCATTGTATGGGTGTGTGTTACATTACATTCACTAGTAGGAGTGAGAAAAACATCACGGGGTGGTGCGCATTTTATGGGTGTGTGTTACATTAGATTCACTAGTAGGAGTGAGAAAAACATCACGGGGTGGTGCGCATTGTATGGGTGTGTCTTACATTACATTCACTAGTAGGAGTGAGAAAAACATCACGGGGTGGTGCGCATTGTATGGGTGTGTGTTACATTACATTCACTAGTAGGAGTGAGAAAAACATCACGGGGTGGTGCGCATTGTATGGGTGTGTGTTACATTACATTCACTAGTAGGAGTGAGAAAAACATCACGGGGTGGTGCGCATTGTATGGGTGTGTGTTACATTACATTCACTAGTAGGAGTGAGAAAAACATCACGGGGTTGTGCGCATTGTATGGGTGTGTGTTACATTACATTCACTAGTAGGAGTGAGAAAAACATCACAGGGTGGTGCGCATTGTATGGGTGTGTGTTACATTACATTCACTAGTTGGAGTGTAAAAACATCACGGGGTGGTGCGCATTGTATGGGTGTGTGTTACATTAGATTCACTAGTAGGAGTGAGAAAAACATCACGGGGTGATGGCATTGTATGGGTGTGTGTTACATTACATTCACTAGTAGGAGTGAGAAAAACATCACGGTGTGGAACGCATTGTATGGGTGTGTGTTACATTACATTCACTAGTAGGAGTGAGAAAAACATCACGGGGTGGTGCGCATTGTATGGTTGTTTGTTACATTAGATTCACTAGTAGGAGTGAGAAAATCATCACGGGGTGGTGCGCATTGTATGGGTGTGTGTTACATTACACTCACTAGTAGGAGTGAGAAAAACATCCCGAGTGGTGCGCATTGTATGGGTGTGTGTTACATTACATTCACTAGTAGGAGTGAGAAAAACATCACGGGGTGGTGCGCATTGTATGGGTGTGTGTTACATTACATTCACTAGTAGGAGTGAGAAAATCATCACGGGGTGGTGCGCATTGTATGGGTGTGTGTTACATTACATTCACTAGTAGGAGTGAGAAAAACATCACGGGGTGGTGCGCATTGTATGGGTGTGTGTTACATTACGTTCACTAGTAGTAGTGAGAAAAACATCACGGGGTGGTGCGCATTGTATGGGTGTGTGTTACATTACGTTCACTAGTAGGAGTGAGAAAATCATCACGGGGTGGTGCGCATTGTATGGGTGTTTGTTACATTACATTCACTAGTAGGAGTGAGAAAAACATCACGGGGTGGTGCGCATTGTATCGGTGTGTGTTACATTACATTCACTAGTACGAGTGAGGAAAACATCACGGGGTGGTGCGCATTGTATGGGTGTGTGTTACATTACATTCACTAGTAGGAGTGCGAAAAACATCACGGGGTGGTGCGCATTGTATGGGTGTGTGTTACATTAGATTCACTAGTAGGAGTGAGAAAAACATCACGGGGTGGTGCGCATTGTATGGGTGTGTCTTACATTACATTCACTAGTAGGAGTGAGAAAAACATCACGGGGTGGTGCGCATTGTATGGGTGTGTGTTACATTACATTCACTAGTAGGAGTGAGAAAAACATCACGGGGTGGTGCGCATTGTATGGGTGTGTGTTACATTACATTCACTAGTAGGAGTGAGAAAAACATCACGGGGTGGTGCGCATTGTATGGGTGTGTGTTACATTACATTCACTAGTAGGAGTGAGAAAAACATCACGGGGTGGTGCGCATTGTATGGGTGTGTGTTACATTACATTCACTAGTAGGAGTGAGAAAAACATCACAGGGTGGTGCGCATTGTATGGGTGTGTGTTACATTACATTCACTAGTTGGAGTGAGAAAAACATCACGGGGTGGTGCGCATTGTATGGGTGTGTGTTACATTACATTCACTAGTAGGAGTGAGAAAAACATCACGGGGTGATGGCATTGTATGAGTGTGTGTTACATTACATTCACTAGTAGGAGTGAGAAAAACATCACGGGGTGGAGCGCATTGTATGGGTGTGTGTTACATTACATTCACTAGTATGAGTGAGAAAAACATCACGGGGTGGTGCGCATTGTATGGGTGTTTGTTACATTAGATACACTAGTAGGAGTGAGAAAATCATCACGGGGTGGTGCGCATTGTATGGGTGTGTGTTACATTACATTCACTAGTAGGAGGGAGAAAAACATCACGGGGTGGTGCGCATTGTATTTGTGTGTGTTACATTACATTGACTAGTAGGAGTGAGAAAAACATCACGGGGTGGTGCGCATTGTATGGGTGTGTGTTACATTACATTCACTAGTAGTGAGAAAAATATCACGGGGTGGTGCGCATTGTATGGGTGTGTGTTACATTACATTCACTAGTAGGAGTGAGAAAAACATCACTGGGTGGTGCGCATTGTATGGTTGTTTGTTACATTAGATTCACTAGTAGGAGTGAGAAAATCATCACGGGGTGGTGCGCATTGTATGGGTGTGTGTTACATTACATTCACTAGTAGGAGTGAGAAAAACATCACGGGGTGGTGCGCATTGTATGGGTGTGTCTTACATCACATTCACTAGTAGGAGTGAGAAAAACATCACGGGGTGGTGCGCATTGTATGGGTGTGTGTTACATTACATTCACTAGTAGGAGTGAGAAAAACATCACGGGGTGGTGCGCATTGTATGGGTGTGTGTTACATTACATTCACTAGTAGGAGTGAGAAAAACATCACGGGGTGGTGCGCATTGTATGGGTGTGTGTTACATTACATTCACTAGTAGGAGTGAGAAAAACATCACGGGGTGGTGCGCATTGTATGGGTGTGTGTTACATTACATTCACTAGTAGGAGCGAGAAAAACATCACAGGGTGGTGCGCATTGTATGGGTGTGTGTTACATTACATTCACTAGTTGGAGTGAGAAAAACATCACGGGGTGGTGCGCATTGTATGGGTGTGTGTTACATTACATTCACTAGTAGGAGTGAGAAAAACATCACGGGGTGATGGCATTGTATGGGTGTGTGTTACATTACATTCACTAGTAGGAGTGAGAAAAACATCCCGGGTGGTGCGCATTGTATGGGTGTGTGTTACATTACATTCACTAGTAGGAGTGAGAAAAACATCACGGGGTGGTGCGCATTGTATGGGTGTGTGTTACATTACATTCACTAGTAGCAGTGAGAAAATCATCACGGGGTGGTGCGCATTGTATGGGTGTGTGTTACATTACATTCACTAGTAGGAGTGAGAAAAACATCACGGGGTGGTGCGCATTGTATGGGTGTGTGTTACATTATATTCACTAGTAGGAGCGAGAAAATCATCACGGGGTGGTGCGCATTGTATGGGTTTTTGTTACATTACATTCACTAGTAGGAGTGAGAAAAACATCACGGGGTGGTGCGCATTGTATGGGTGTGTGTTACATTGCATTCACCAGCAGGAGTGAGAAAAACATCACGGGGTGGTGCGCATTGAATGGGTGTGTGTTACATTACATTCACTAGTAGGAGTGAGAAAAACATCACGGGGTGGTGCGCATTGTATGGGTGTGTGTTACATTACATTCACTAGTAGGAGTGAGAAAAACATCACGGGGTGGTGCGCATTGTATGGGTGTGTCTTACATTACATTCACTAGTAGGAGTGAGAAAAACATCACGGGGTGGTGCGCATTGTATGGGTGTGTGTTACATTACATTCACTAGTAGGAGTGAGAAAAACATCACGGGGTGGTGCGCATTGTATGGGTGTGTGTTACATTAGATTCACTAGTAGTAGTGAGAAAAACATCACGGGGTGGTGCGCATTGTATGGGTGTGTCTTACATTACATTCACTAGTAGGACTGAGAAAAACATCACGGGGTGGTGCGCATTGTATGGGTGTGTGTTACATTACATTCACTAGTAGGAGTGATAAAAACATCACGGGGTGGTGCGCATTGTATGGGTGTGTGTTACATTACATTCACTAGTAGGAGTGAGAAAAACATCACGGGGTGTTGCGCATTGTATGGGTGTGTGTTACATTACATTCACTAGTTGGAGTGAGAAAAACATCACGGGGTGGTGCGCATTGTATGTGTGTGTGTTACATTAGATTCACTAGTAGGAGTGAGAAAAACATCACGGGGTGATGGCATTGTATGGGTGTGTGTTACATTACATTCAGTAGTAGGAGTGAGAAAAACATCACGGGGTGGAGCGCATTGTATGCGTGTGTGTTACATTACATTCACTAGTAGGAGTGAGAAAAACATCACGGTGTGGTGCGCATTGTATGGTTGTTTGTTACATTAGATTCACTAGTAGGAGTGAGAAAATCATCACGGTGTGGTGCGCATTGTATGGGTGTGTGCTACATTACATTCACTAGTAGGAGTGAGAAAAACATCCCGGGTGGTGCGCATTGTATGGGTGTGTGTTACATTACATTCACTAGTAGGAGTGAGAAAAACATCACGGGGTGGTGCGCATTGTATGGGTGTGTGTTACATTACATTCACTAGTAGCAGTGAGAAAATCATCACGGGGTGGTGCGCATTGTATGGGTGTGTGTTACATTACATTCACTAGTAGGAGTGAGAAAAACATCACGGGGTGGTGCGCATTGTATGGGTGTGTGTTACATTATATTCACTAGTAGGAGCGAGAAAATCATCACGTGGTGGTGCGCATTGTATGGGTGTTTGTTACATTACATTCACTAGTAGGAGTGAGAAAAACATCACGGGGTGGTGCGCATTGTATGGGTGAGTGTTACATTACATTCACTAGCAGGAGTGAGAAAAACATCACGTGGTGGTGCGCATTGAATGGGTGTGTGTTACATTACATTCACTAGTAGGAGTGAGAAAAACATCACGGGGTGGTGCGCATTGTATGGGTGTGTGTTACATTACATTCACTAGTAGGAGTGAGAAAAACATCACGGGGTGGTGCGCATTGTATGGGTGTGTGTTACATTAGATTCACTAGTAGGAGTGAGAAAAACATCACGGGGTCGTGCGCATTGTATGGGTGTGTGTTACATTACATTCACTAGTATGAGTGAGAAAAACATCACGGGGTGGTGCGCATTGTATGGGTGTTTGTTACATTAGATACACTAGTAGGAGTGAGAAAATCATCACGGGGTGGTGCGCATTGTATGGGTGTGTGTTACATTACATTCACTAGTAGGAGTGAGAAAAACATCACGGGGTGGTGCGCATTGTATTGGTGTGTGTTACATTACATTCACTAGTAGGAGTGAGAAAAACATCATGGGGTGGTGCGCATTGTATGGGTGTGTGTTACATTACATTCACTAGTAGGAGTGAGTAAATCATCACGGGGTGATGGCATTTTATGGGTGTGTGTTACATTACATTCACTAGTAGGAGTGAGAAAAACATCACGGGGTGGTGCGCATTGTATGGGTGTGTGTTACATTACATTCACTAGTAGGAGTGAGAAAAACATCACGGGGTGATGGCATTTTATGGGTGTGTGTTACATTACATTCACTAGTAGGAGTGAGAAAAACATCACGGGGTGGTGCGCATTGTATGGTTGTTTGTTACATTAGATTCACTAGTAGGAGTGAGAAAATCATCACGGGGTGGTGCGCATTGTATGGGTGTGTGTTACATTACATTCACTAGTAGGAGTGAGAAAAACATCACGGGGTGATGGCATTTTATGGGTGTGTGTTACATTACATTCACTAGTAGGAGTGAGAAAAACATCACTGGGTGGTGCGCATTGTATGGTTGTTTGTTACATTAGATTCACTAGTAGGAGTGAGAAAATCATCACGGGGTGGTGCGCATTGTATGGGTGTGTGTTACATTACATTCACTAGTAGGAGTGAGAAAAACATCCCGGGTGGTGCGCATTGTATGGGTGTGTGTTACATTACATTCACTAGTAGGAGTGAGAAAAACATCACGGGGTGGTGCGCATTGTATGGGTGTGTGTTACATTACATTCACTAGTAGGAGTGAGAAAAACATCACGGGGTGGTGCGCATTGTATGGGTGTGTGTTACATTACGTTCACTAGTAGTAGTGAGAAAAACATCACGGGGTGGTGCGCATTGTATGGGTGTGTGTTACATTACGTTCACTAGTAGGAGTGAGAAAATCATCACGGGGTGGTGCGCATTGTATGGGTGTTTGTTACATTACATTCACTAGTAGGAGTGAGAAAAACATCACGGGGTGGTGCGCATTGTATGGGTGTGTGTTACATTACATTCACCAGTACGAGTGAGAAAAACATCACGGGGTGGTGCGCATTGTATGGGTGTGTGTTACATTACATTCACTAGTAGGAGTGAGAAAAACATCACGGGGTGGTGCGCATTGTATGGGTGTGTGTTACATTAGATTCACTAGTAGGAGTGAGAAAAACATCACGGGGTGGTGCGCATTGTATGGGTGTGTCTTACATTACATTCACTAGTAGGAGTGAGAAAAACATCACGGGGTGGTGCGCATTGTATGGGTGTGTCTTACATTACATTCACTAGTAGGAGTGAGAAAAACATCACGGGGTGGTGCGCATTGTATGGGTGTGTGTTACATTACATTCACTAGTAGGAGTGAGAAAAACATCACGGGGTGGTGCGCATTGTATGGGTGTGTGTTACATTACATTCACTAGTAGGAGTGAGAAAAACATCACGGGGTGGTGCGCATTGTATGGGTGTGTGTTACATTACATTCACTAGTAGGAGTGAGAAAATCATCACGGGATGGTGCGCATTGTATGGGTGTGTGTTACATTACATTCACTAGTAGGAGTGAGAAAAACATCCCGGGTGGTGCGCATTGTATGGGTGTGGCTTACATTACATTCACTAGTAGGAGTGAGAAAAACATCACTGGGTGGTGCGCATTGTATGGGTGTGTGTTACATTACATTCACTAGTAGGAGTGAGAAAAACATCAAGGGGTGGTGCGCATTGTATGGGTGTGTGTTACATTACATTCACTAGTAGGAGTGAGAAAAACATCACGGGGTGGTGCGCATTGTATGGGTGTGTCTTACATTACATTCACTAGCAGGAGTGAGAAAAACATCACGGGATGGTGCGCATTGTATGGGTGTGTGTTACATTACATTCACTAGTAGGAGTGAGAAAAACATCACGGGGTGGTGCGCATTGTATGGGTGTGTGTTACATTACCTTCACTAGTAGGAGTGAGAAAAACATCACGGGGTGGTGCGCATTGTATGGGTGTATGTTACATTACATTCACTAGTAGGAGTGAGAAAAACATCACGGGGTGGTGCGCATTGTATGGGTGTGTGTTACATTACATTCACTAGTAGGAGTGAGAAAAACATCACAGTGTGGTGCGCATTGTATGGGTGTGTGTTACATTACATTCACTAGTTGGAGTGAGAAAAACATCACGGGGTGGTGCGCATTGTATGTTTGTGTGTTACATTACATTCACTAGTAGGAGTGAGAAAAACATCACGGGGTGATGGCATTGTATGGGTGTGTGTTACATTACATTCACTAGTAGGAGTGAGAAAAACATCACGGGGTGGAGCGCATTGTATGGGTGTGTGTTACATTACATTCACTAGTAGGAGTGAGAAAAACATCACGGGGTGATGGCATTGTATGGGTGTGTGTTACATTACATTCACTAGTAGGAGTCAGAAAAACATCACGGGGTGGTGCGCATTGTATGGGTGTGTGTTACATTACATTCACTAGCAGGAGTGAGAAAAACATCACGGGGTGGTGCGCATTGAATGGGTGTGTGTTACATTACATTCACTAGTAGGAGTGAGAAAAACATCACGGGGTGGTGCGCATTGTATGGGTGTGTGTTACATTACATTCACTAGTAGGAGTGAGAAAAACATCACGGGGTGGTGCGCATTGTATGGGTGTGTGTTACATTAGATTCACTAGTAGGAGTGAGAAAAACATCACGGGGTGGTGCGCATTGTATGGGTGTGTGTTACATTACATTCACTAGTATGAGTGAGAAAAACATCACGGGGTGGTGCGCATTGTATGGGTGTTTGTTACATTAGATACACTAGTAGGAGTGAGAAAATCATCACGGGGTGGTGCGCATTGTATGGGTGTGTGTTACATTACATTCACTAGTAGGAGTGAGAAAAACATCACGGGGTGGTGCGCATTGTATTGGTGTGTGTTACATTACATTGACTAGTAGGAGTGAGAAAAACAACACGGGGTGGTGCGCATTGTATGGGTGTGTGTTACATTACATTCACTAGTAGGAGTGAGAAAAACATCACGGGGTGGTGCGCATTGTATGGGTGTGTGTTACATTAGATTCACTATTAGGAGTGAGAAAAACATCACGGGGTGATGGCATTTTATGGGTGTGTGTTACATTACATTCACTAGTAGGAGTGAGAAAAACATCACGGGGTGGTGCGCATTGTATGGGTGTGTGTTACATTACATTCACTAGTAGGAGTGAGAAAAACATCACTGGGTGGTGCGCATTGTATGGTTGTTTGTTACATTAGATTCACTAGTAGGAGTGAGAAAATCATCACGGGGTGGTGCGCATTGTATGGGTGTGTGTTACATTACATTCACTAGTAGGAGTGAGAAAAACATCCCGGGTGGTGCGCATTGTATGGGTGTGTGTTACATTACATTCACTAGTAGGAGTGAGAAAAACATCACGGGGTGGTGCGCATTGTATGGGTGTGTGTTACATTACATTCACTAGTAGGAGTGAGAAAAACATCACGGGGTGGTGCGCATTGTATGGGTGTGTGTTACATTAGATTCACTAGTAGGAGTGAGAAAAACATCACGGGGTGGTGCGCATTGTATGGGTGTGTCTTACATTACATTCACTAGTAGGACTGAGAAAAACATCACGGGGTGGTGCGCATTGTATGGGTGTGTGTTACATTACATTCACTAGTAGGAGTGATAAAAACATCACGGGGTGGTGCGCATTGTATGGGTGTGTGTTACATTACATTCACTAGTAGGAGTGAGAAAAACATCACGGGGTGTTGCGCATTGTATGGGTGTGTGTTACATTACATTCACTAGTTGGAGTGAGAAAAACATCACGGGGTGGTGCGCATTGTATGTGTGTGTGTTACATTAGATTCACTAGTAGGAGTGAGAAAAACATCACGGGGTGATGGCATTGTATGGGTGTGTGTTACATTACATTCAGTAGTAGGAGTGAGAAAAACATCACGGGGTGGAGCGCATTGTATGGGTGTGTGTTACATTACATTCACTAGTAGGAGTGAGAAAAACATCACGGTGTGGTGCGCATTGTATGGTTGTTTGTTACATTAGATTCACTAGTAGGAGTGAGAAAATCATCACGGGGTGGTGCGCATTGTATGGGTGTGTGTTACATTACATTCACTAGTAGGAGTGAGAAAAACATCCCGGGTGGTGCGCATTGTATGGGTGTGTGTTACATTACATTCACTAGTAGGAGTGAGAAAAACATCACGGGGTGGTGCGCATTGTATGGGTGTGTGTTACATTACATTCACTAGTAGCAGTGAGAAAATCATCACGGGGTGGTGCGCATTGTATGGGTGTGTGTTACATTACATTCACTAGTAGGAGTGAGAAAAACATCACGGGGTGGTGCGCATTGTATGGGTGTGTGTTACATTATATACACTAGTAGGAGCGAGAAAATCATCACGTGGTGGTGCGCATTGTATGGGTGTTTGTTACATTACATTCACTAGTAGGAGTCAGAAAAACATCACGGGGTGGTGCGCATTGTATGGGTGTGTGTTACATTACATTCACTAGCAGGAGTGAGAAAAACATCACGGGGTGGTGCGCATTGAATGGGTGTGTGTTACATTACATTCACTAGTAGGAGTGAGAAAAACATCACGGGGTGGTGCGCATTGTATGGGTGTGTGTTACATTACATTCACTAGTAGGAGTGAGAAAAACATCACGGGGTGGTGCGCATTGTATGGGTGTGTGTTACATTAGATTCACTAGTAGGAGTGAGAAAAACATCACGGGGTGGTGCGCATTGTATGGGTGTGTGTTACATTACATTCACTAGTATGAGTGAGAAAAACATCACGGGGTGGTGCGCATTGTATGGGTGTTTGTTACATTAGATACACTAGTAGGAGTGAGAAAATCATCACGGGGTGGTGCGCATTGTATGGGTGTGTGTTACATTACATTCACTAGTAGGAGTGAGAAAAACATCACGGGGTGGTGCGCATTGTATTGGTGTGTGTTACATTACATTGACTAGTAGGAGTGAGAAAAACAACACGGGGTGGTGCGCATTGTATGGGTGTGTGTTACATTACATTCACTAGTAGGAGTGAGAAAAACATCACGGGGTGGTGCGCATTGTATGGGTGTGTGTTACATTAGATTCACTATTAGGAGTGAGAAAAACATCACGGGGTGATGGCATTTTATGGGTGTGTGTTACATTACATTCACTAGTAGGAGTGAGAAAAACATCACGGGGTGGTGCGCATTGTATGGGTGTGTGTTACATTACATTCACTAGTAGGAGTGAGAAAAACATCACTGGGTGGTGCGCATTGTATGGTTGTTTGTTACATTAGATTCACTAGTAGGAGTGAGAAAATCATCACGGGGTGGTGCGCATTGTATGGGTGTGTGTTACATTACATTCACTAGTAGGAGTGAGAAAAACATCCCGGGTGGTGCGCATTGTATGGGTGTGTGTTACATTACATTCACTAGTAGGAGTGAGAAAAACATCACGGGGTGGTGCGCATTGTATGGGTGTGTGTTACATTACATTCACTAGTAGGAGTGAGAAAAACATCACGGGGTGGTGCGCATTGTATGGGTGTGTGTTACATTAGATTCACTAGTAGGAGTGAGAAAAACATCACGGGGTGGTGCGCATTGTATGGGTGTGTCTTACATTACATTCACTAGTAGGACTGAGAAAAACATCACGGGGTGGTGCGCATTGTATGGGTGTGTGTTACATTACATTCACTAGTAGGAGTGATAAAAACATCACGGGGTGGTGCGCATTGTATGGGTGTGTGTTACATTACATTCACTAGTAGGAGTGAGAAAAACATCACGGGGTGTTGCGCATTGTATGGGTGTGTGTTACATTACATTCACTAGTTGGAGTGAGAAAAACATCACGGGGTGGTGCGCATTGTATGTGTGTGTGTTACATTAGATTCACTAGTAGGAGTGAGAAAAACATCACGGGGTGATGGCATTGTATGGGTGTGTGTTACATTACATTCAGTAGTAGGAGTGAGAAAAACATCACGGGGTGGAGCGCATTGTATGGGTGTGTGTTACATTACATTCACTAGTAGGAGTGAGAAAAACATCACGGTGTGGTGCGCATTGTATGGTTGTTTGTTACATTAGATTCACTAGTAGGAGTGAGAAAATCATCACGGGGTGGTGCGCATTGTATGGGTGTGTGTTACATTACATTCACTAGTAGGAGTGAGAAAAACATCCCGGGTGGTGCGCATTGTATGGGTGTGTGTTACATTACATTCACTAGTAGGAGTGAGAAAAACATCACGGGGTGGTGCGCATTGTATGGGTGTGTGTTACATTACATTCACTAGTAGCAGTGAGAAAATCATCACGGGGTGGTGCGCATTGTATGGGTGTGTGTTACATTACATTCACTAGTAGGAGTGAGAAAAACATCACGGGGTGGTGCGCATTGTATGGGTGTGTGTTACATTATATACACTAGTAGGAGCGAGAAAATCATCACGTGGTGGTGCGCATTGTATGGGTGTTTGTTACATTACATTCACTAGTAGGAGTGAGAAAAACATCACGGGGTGATGCGCATTGTATGGGTGAGTGTTACATTACATTCACTAGCAGGAGTGAGAAAAACATCACGGGGTGGTGCGCATTGAATGGGTGTGTGTTACATTACATTCACTAGTAGGAGTGAGAAAAACATCACGGGGTGGTGCGCATTGTATGGGTGTGTGTTACATTACATTCACTAGTAGGAGTGAGAAAAACATCACGGGGTGGTGCGCATTGTATGGGTGTGTGTTACATTAGATTCACTAGTAGGAGTGAGAAAAACATCACGGGGTGGTGCGCATTGTATGGGTGTGTCTTACATTACATTCACTAGTAGGAGTGAGAAAAACATCACGGGGTGGTGCGCATTGTATGGGTGTGTGTTACATTACATTCACTAGTAGGAGTGAGAAAAACATCACGGGGTGGTGCGCATTGTATGGGTGTGTGTTACATTACATTCACTAGTAGGAGTGAGAAAAACATCACGGGGTGGTGCGCATTGTATGGGTGTGTGTTACATTACATTCACTAGTAGGAGTGAGAAAAACATCACGGGGTTGTGCGCATTGTATGGGTGTGTGTTACATTACATTCACTAGTAGGAGTGAGAAAAACATCACAGGGTGGTGCGCATTGTATGGGTGTGTGTTACATTACATTCACTAGTTGGAGTGTAAAAACATCACGGGGTGGTGCGCATTGTATGGGTGTGTGTTACATTAGATTCACTAGTAGGAGTGAGAAAAACATCACGGGGTGATGGCATTGTATGGGTGTGTGTTACATTACATTCACTAGTAGGAGTGAGAAAAACATCACGGTGTGGAACGCATTGTATGGGTGTGTGTTACATTACATTCACTAGTAGGAGTGAGAAAAACATCACGGGGTGGTGCGCATTGTATGGTTGTTTGTTACATTAGATTCACTAGTAGGAGTGAGAAAATCATCACGGGGTGGTGCGCATTGTATGGGTGTGTGTTACATTACACTCACTAGTAGGAGTGAGAAAAACATCCCGAGTGGTGCGCATTGTATGGGTGTGTGTTACATTACATTCACTAGTAGGAGTGAGAAAAACATCACGGGGTGGTGCGCATTGTATGGGTGTGTGTTACATTACATTCACTAGTAGGAGTGAGAAAATCATCACGGGGTGGTGCGCATTGTATGGGTGTGTGTTACATTACATTCACTAGTAGGAGTGAGAAAAACATCACGGGGTGGTGCGCATTGTATGGGTGTGTATTACATTACGTTCACTAGTAGTAGTGAGAAAAACATCACGGGGTGGTGCGCATTGTATGGGTGTGTGTTACATTACGTTCACTAGTAGGAGTGAGAAAATCATCACGGGGTGGTGCGCATTGTATGGGTGTTTGTTACATTACATTCACTAGTAGGAGTGAGAAAAACATCACGGGGTGGTGCGCATTGTATCGGTGTGTGTTACATTACATTCACTAGTACGAGTGAGGAAAACATCACGGGGTGGTGCGCATTGTATGGGTGTGTGTTACATTACATTCACTAGTAGGAGTGCGAAAAACATCACGGGGTGGTGCGCATTGTATGGGTGTGTGTTACATTAGATTCACTAGTAGGAGTGAGAAAAACATCACGGGGTGGTGCGCATTGTATGGGTGTGTCTTACATTACATTCACTAGTAGGAGTGAGAAAAACATCACGGGGTGGTGCGCATTGTATGGGTGTGTGTTACATTACATTCACTAGTAGGAGTGAGAAAAACATCACGGGGTGGTGCGCATTGTATGGGTGTGTGTTACATTACATTCACTAGTAGGAGTGAGAAAAACATCACGGGGTGGTGCGCATTGTATGGGTGTGTGTTACATTACATTCACTAGTAGGAGTGAGAAAAACATCACGGGGTGGTGCGCATTGTATGGGTGTGTGTTACATTACATTCACTAGTAGGAGTGAGAAAAACATCACAGGGTGGTGCGCATTGTATGGGTGTGTGTTACATTACATTCACTAGTTGGAGTGAGAAAAACATCACGGGGTGGTGCGCATTGTATGGGTGTGTGTTACATTACATTCACTAGTAGGAGTGAGAAAAACATCACGGGGTGATGGCATTGTATGAGTGTGTGTTACATTACATTCACTAGTAGGAGTGAGAAAAACATCACGGGGTGGAGCGCATTGTATGGGTGTGTGTTACATTACATTCACTAGTATGAGTGAGAAAAACATCACGGGGTGGTGCGCATTGTATGGGTGTTTGTTACATTAGATACACTAGTAGGAGTGAGAAAATCATCACGGGGTGGTGCGCATTGTATGGGTGTGTGTTACATTACATTCACTAGTAGGAGGGAGAAAAACATCACGGAGTGGTGCGCATTGTATTTGTGTGTGTTACATTACATTGACTAGTAGGAGTGAGAATAACATCACGGGGTGGTGCGCATTGTATGGGTGTGTGTTACATTACATTCACTAGTAGTGAGAAAAATATCACGGGGTGGTGCGCATTGTATGGGTGTGTGTTACATTACATTCACTAGTAGGAGTGAGAAAAACATCACTGGGTGGTGCGCATTGTATGGTTGTTTGTTACATTAGATTCACTAGTAGGAGTGAGAAAATCATCACGGGGTGGTGCGCATTGTATGGGTGTGTGTTACATTACATTCACTAGTAGGAGTGAGAAAAACATCACGGGGTGGTGCGCATTGTATGGGTGTGTCTTACATCACATTCACTAGTAGGAGTGAGAAAAACATCACGGGGTGGTGCGCATTGTATGGGTGTGTGTTACATTACATTCACTAGTAGGAGTGAGAAAAACATCACGGGGTGGTGCGCATTGTATGGGTGTGTGTTACATTACATTCACTAGTAGGAGTGAGAAAAACATCACGGGGTGGTGCGCATTGTATGGGTGTGTGTTACATTACATTCACTAGTAGGAGCGAGAAAAACATCACGGGGTGGTGCGCATTGTATGGGTGTGTGTTACATTACATTCACTAGTAGGAGCGAGAAAAACATCACAGGGTGGTGCGCATTGTATGGGTGTGTGTTACATTACATTCACTAGTTGGAGTGAGAAAAACATCACGGGGTGGTGCGCATTGTATGGGTGTGTGTTACATTACATTCACTAGTAGGAGTGAGAAAAACATCACGGGGTGATGGCATTGTATGGGTGTGTGTTACATTACATTCACTAGTAGGAGTGAGAAAAACATCACGGGGTGGTGCGCATTGTATGGGTGTGTGTTACATTACATTCACTAGTAGCAGTGAGAAAACCATCACGGGGTGGTGCGCATTGTATGGGTGTGTGTTACATTACATTCACTAGTAGGAGTGAGAAAAACATCACGGGGTGGTGCGCATTGTATGGGTGTGTGTTACATTATATTCACTAGTAGGAGCGAGAAAATCATCACGGGGTGGTGCGCATTGTATGGGTTTTTGTTACATTACATTCACTAGTAGGAGTGAGAAAAACATCACGGGGTGGTGCGCATTGTATGGGTGTGTGTTACATTGCATTCACCAGCAGGAGTGAGAAAAACATCACGGGGTGGTGCGCATTGAATGGGTGTGTGTTACATTACATTCACTAGTAGGAGTGAGAAAAACATCACGGGGTGGTGCGCATTGTATGGGTGTGTGTTACATTACATTCACTAGTAGGAGTGAGAAAAACATCACGGGGTGGTGCGCATTGTATGGGTGTGTCTTACATTACATTCACTAGTAGGAGTGAGAAAAACATCACGGGGTGGTGCGCATTGTATGGGTGTGTGTTACATTACATTCACTAGTAGGAGTGAGAAAAACATCACGGGGTGGTGCGCATTGTATGGGTGTGTGTTACATTAGATTCACTAGTAGGAGTGAGAAAAACATCACGGGGTGGTGCGCATTGTATGGGTGTGTCTTACATTACATTCACTAGTAGGACTGAGAAAAACATCACGGGGTGGTGCGCATTGTATGGGTGTGTGTTACATTACATTCACTAGTAGGAGTGATAAAAACATCACGGGGTGGTGCGCATTGTATGGGTGTGTGTTACATTACATTCACTAGTAGGAGTGAGAAAAACATCACGGGGTGTTGCGCATTGTATGGGTGTGTGTTACATTACATTCACTAGTTGGAGTGAGAAAAACATCACGGGGTGGTGCGCATTGTATGTGTGTGTGTTACATTAGATTCACTAGTAGGAGTGAGAAAAACATCACGGGGTGATGGCATTGTATGGGTGTGTGTTACATTACATTCAGTAGTAGGAGTGAGAAAAACATCACGGGGTGGAGCGCATTGTATGGGTGTGTGTTACATTACATTCACTAGTAGGAGTGAGAAAAACATCACGGTGTGGTGCGCATTGTATGGTTGTTTGTTACATTAGATTCACTAGTAGGAGTGAGAAAATCATCACGGGGTGGTGCGCATTGTATGGGTGTGTGCTACATTACATTCACTAGTAGGAGTGAGAAAAACATCCCGGGTGGTGCGCATTGTATGGGTGTGTGTTACATTACATTCACTAGTAGGAGTGAGAAAAACATCACGGGGTGGTGCGCATTGTATGGGTGTGTGTTACATTACATTCACTAGTAGCAGTGAGAAAATCATCACGGGGTGGTGCGCATTGTATGGGTGTGTGTTACATTACATTCACTAGTAGGAGTGAGAAAAACATCACGGGGTGGTGCGCATTGTATGGGTGTGTGTTACATTATATTCACTAGTAGGAGCGAGAAAATCATCACGTGGTGGTGCGCATTGTATGGGTGTTTGTTACATTACATTCACTAGTAGGAGTGAGAAAAACATCACGGGGTGGTGCGCATTGTATGGGTGAGTGTTACATTACATTCACTAGCAGGAGTGAGAAAAACATCACGTGGTGGTGCGCATTGAATGGGTGTGTGTTACATTACATTCACTAGTAGGAGTGAGAAAAACATCACGGGGTGGTGCGCATTGTATGGGTGTGTGTTACATTACATTCACTAGTAGGAGTGAGAAAAACATCACGGGGTGGTGCGCATTGTATGGGTGTGTGTTACATTAGATTCACTAGTAGGAGTGAGAAAAACATCACGGGGTCGTGCGCATTGTATGGGTGTGTGTTACATTACATTCACTAGTATGAGTGAGAAAAACATCACGGGGTGGTGCGCATTGTATGGGTGTTTGTTACATTAGATACACTAGTAGGAGTGAGAAAATCATCACGGGGTGGTGCGCATTGTATGGGTGTGTGTTACATTACATTCACTAGTAGGAGTGAGAAAAACATCACGGGGTGGTGCGCATTGTATTGGTGTGTGTTACATTACATTCACTAGTAGGAGTGAGAAAAACATCATGGGGTGGTGCGCATTGTATGGGTGTGTGTTACATTACATTCACTAGTAGGAGTGAGTAAATCATCACGGGGTGATGGCATTTTATGGGTGTGTGTTACATTACATTCACTAGTAGGAGTGAGAAAAACATCACGGGGTGGTGCGCATTGTATGGGTGTGTGTTACATTACATTCACTAGTAGGAGTGAGAAAAACATCACGGGGTGATGGCATTTTATGGGTGTGTGTTACATTACATTCACTAGTAGGAGTGAGAAAAACATCACGGGGTGGTGCGCATTGTATGGTTGTTTGTTACATTAGATTCACTAGTAGGAGTGAGAAAATCATCACGGGGTGGTGCGCATTGTATGGGTGTGTGTTACATTACATTCACTAGTAGGAGTGAGAAAAACATCACGGGGTGATGGCATTTTATGGGTGTGTGTTACATTACATTCACTAGTAGGAGTGAGAAAAACATCACTGGGTGGTGCGCATTGTATGGTTGTTTGTTACATTAGATTCACTAGTAGGAGTGTGAAAATCATCACGGGGTGGTGCGCATTGTATGGGTGTGTGTTACATTACATTCACTAGTAGGAGTGAGAAAAACATCCCGGGTGGTGCGCATTGTATGGGTGTGTGTTACATTACATTCACTAGTAGGAGTGAGAAAAACATCACGGGGTGGTGCGCATTGTATGGGTGTGTGTTACATTACATTCACTAGTAGGAGTGAGAAAAACATCACGGGGTGGTGCGCATTGTATGGGTGTGTGTTACATTACGTTCACTAGTAGTAGTGAGAAAAACATCACGGGGTGGTGCGCATTGTATGGGTGTGTGTTACATTACGTTCACTAGTAGGAGTGAGAAAATCATCACGGGGTGGTGCGCATTGTATGGGTGTTTGTTACATTACATTCACTAGTAGGAGTGAGAAAAACATCACGGGGTGGTGCGCATTGTATGGGTGTGTGTTACATTACATTCACCAGTACGAGTGAGAAAAACATCACGGGGTGGTGCGCATTGTATGGGTGTGTGTTACATTACATTCACTAGTAGGAGTGAGAAAAACATCACGGGGTGGTGCGCATTGTATGGGTGTGTGTTACATTAGATTCACTAGTAGGAGTGAGAAAAACATCACGGGGTGGTGCGCATTGTATGGGTGTGTCTTACATTACATTCACTAGTAGGAGTGAGAAAAACATCACGGGGTGGTGCGCATTGTATGGGTGTGTCTTACATTACATTCACTAGTAGGAGTGAGAAAAACATCACGGGGTGGTGCGCATTGTATGGGTGTGTGTTACATTACATTCACTAGTAGGAGTGAGAAAAACATCACGGGGTGGTGCGCATTGTATGGGTGTGTGTTACATTACATTCACTAGTAGGAGTGAGAAAAACATCACGGGGTCGTGCGCATTGTATGGGTGTGTGTTACATTACATTCACTAGTAGGAGTGAGAAAATCATCACGGGATGGTGCGCATTGTATGGGTGTGTGTTACATTACATTCACTAGTAGGAGTGAGAAAAACATCCCGGGTGGTGCGCATTGTATGGGTGTGGCTTACATTACATTCACTAGTAGGAGTGAGAAAAACATCACTGGGTGGTGCGCATTGTATGGGTGTGTGTTACATTACATTCACTAGTAGGAGTGAGAAAAACATCAAGGGGTGGTGCGCATTGTATGGGTGTGTGTTACATTACATTCACTAGTAGGAGTGAGAAAAACATCACGGGGTGGTGCGCATTGTATGGGTGTGTCTTACATTACATTCACTAGCAGGAGTGAGAAAAACATCACGGGATGGTGCGCATTGTATGGGTGTGTGTTACATTACATTCACTAGTAGGAGTGAGAAAAACATCACGGGGTGGTGCGCATTGTATGGGTGTGTGTTACATTACCTTCACTAGTAGGAGTGAGAAAAACATCACGGGGTGGTGCGCATTGTATGGGTGTATGTTACATTACATTCACTAGTAGGAGTGAGAAAAACATCACGGGGTGGTGCGCATTGTATGGGTGTGTGTTACATTACATTCACTAGTAGGAGTGAGAAAAACATCACAGTGTGGTGCGCATTGTATGGGTGTGTGTTACATTACATTCACTAGTTGGAGTGAGAAAAACATCACGGGGTGGTGCGCATTGTATGTTTGTGTGTTACATTACATTCACTAGTAGGAGTGAGAAAAACATCACGGGGTGATGGCATTGTATGGGTGTGTGTTACATTACATTCACTAGTAGGAGTGAGAAAAACATCACGGGGTGGAGCGCATTGTATGGGTGTGTGTTACATTACATTCACTAGTAGGAGTGAGAAAAACATCACGGGGTGATGGCATTGTATGGGTGTGTGTTACATTACATTCACTAGTAGGAGTCAGAAAAACATCACGGGGTGGTGCGCATTGTATGGGTGTGTGTTACATTACATTCACTAGCAGGAGTGAGAAAAACATCACGGGGTGGTGCGCATTGAATGGGTGTGTGTTACATTACATTCACTAGTAGGAGTGAGAAAAACATCACGGGGTGGTGCGCATTGTATGGGTGTGTGTTACATTACATTCACTAGTAGGAGTGAGAAAAACATCACGGGGTGGTGCGCATTGTATGGGTGTGTGTTACATTAGATTCACTAGTAGGAGTGAGAAAAACATCACGGGGTGGTGCGCATTGTATGGGTGTGTGTTACATTACATTCACTAGTATGAGTGAGAAAAACATCACGGGGTGGTGCGCATTGTATGGGTGTTTGTTACATTAGATACACTAGTAGGAGTGAGAAAATCATCACGGGGTGGTGCGCATTGTATGGGTGTGTGTTACATTACATTCACTAGTAGGAGTGAGAAAAACATCACGGGGTGGTGCGCATTGTATTGGTGTGTGTTACATTACATTGACTAGTAGGAGTGAGAAAAACAACACGGGGTGGTGCGCATTGTATGGGTGTGTGTTACATTACATTCACTAGTAGGAGTGAGAAAAACATCACGGGGTGGTGCGCATTGTATGGGTGTGTGTTACATTAGATTCACTAGTAGGAGTGAGAAAAACATCACGGGGTGATGGCATTTTATGGGTGTGTGTTACATTACATTCACTAGTAGGAGTGAGAAAAACATCACGGGGTGGTGCGCATTGTATGGGTGTGTGTTACATTACATTCACTAGTAGGAGTGAGAAAAACATCACTGGGTGGTGCGCATTGTATGGTTGTTTGTTACATTAGATTCACTAGTAGGAGTGAGAAAATCATCACGGGGTGGTGCGCATTGTATGGGTGTGTGTTACATTACATTCACTAGTAGGAGTGAGAAAAACATCCCGGGTGGTGCGCATTGTATGGGTGTGTGTTACATTACATTCACTAGTAGGAGTGAGAAAAACATCACGGGGTGGTGCGCATTGTATGGGTGTGTGTTACATTACATTCACTAGTAGGAGTGAGAAAAACATCACGGGGTGGTGCGCATTGTATGGGTGTGTGTTACATTAGATTCACTAGTAGGAGTGAGAAAAACATCACGGGGTGGTGCGCATTGTATGGGTGTGTCTTACATTACATTCACTAGTAGGACTGAGAAAAACATCACGGGGTGGTGCGCATTGTATGGGTGTGTGTTACATTACATTCACTAGTAGGAGTGATAAAAACATCACGGGGTGGTGCGCATTGTATGGGTGTGTGTTACATTACATTCACTAGTAGGAGTGAGAAAAACATCACGGGGTGTTGCGCATTGTATGGGTGTGTGTTACATTACATTCACTAGTTGGAGTGAGAAAAACATCACGGGGTGGTGCGCATTGTATGTGTGTGTGTTACATTAGATTCACTAGTAGGAGTGAGAAAAACATCACGGGGTGATGGCATTGTATGGGTGTGTGTTACATTACATTCAGTAGTAGGAGTGAGAAAAACATCACGGGGTGGAGCGCATTGTATGGGTGTGTGTTACATTACATTCACTAGTAGGAGTGAGAAAAACATCACGGTGTGGTGCGCATTGTATGGTTGTTTGTTACATTAGATTCACTAGTAGGAGTGAGAAAATCATCACGGGGTGGTGCGCATTGTATGGGTGTGTGTTACATTACATTCACTAGTAGGAGTGAGAAAAACATCCCGGGTGGTGCGCATTGTATGGGTGTGTGTTACATTACATTCACTAGTAGGAGTGAGAAAAACATCACGGGGTGGTGCGCATTGTATGGGTGTGTGTTACATTACATTCACTAGTAGCAGTGAGAAAATCATCACGGGGTGGTGCGCATTGTATGGGTGTGTGTTACATTACATTCACTAGTAGGAGTGAGAAAAACATCACGGGGTGGTGCGCATTGTATGGGTGTGTGTTACATTATATTCACTAGTAGGAGCGAGAAAATCATCACGTGGTGGTGCGCATTGTATGGGTGTTTGTTACATTACATTCACTAGTAGGAGTGAGAAAAACATCACGGGGTGATGCGCATTGTATGGGTGAGTGTTACATTACATTCACTAGCAGGAGTGAGAAAAACATCACGGGGTGGTGCGCATTGAATGGGTGTGTGTTACATTACATTCACTAGTAGGAGTGAGAAAAACATCACGGGGTGGTGCGCATTGTATGGGTGTGTGTTACATTACATTCACTAGTAGGAGTGAGAAAAACATCACGGGGTGGTGCGCATTGTATGGGTGTGTGTTACATTAGATTCACTAGTAGGAGTGAGAAAAACATCACGGGGTGGTGCGCATTGTATGGGTGTGTGTTACATTACATTCACTAGTATGAGTGAGAAAAACATCACGGGGTGGTGCGCATTGTATGGGTGTTTGTTACATTAGATACACTAGTAGGAGTGAGAAAATCATCACGGGGTGGTGCGCATTGTATGGGTGTGTGTTACATTACATTCACTAGTAGGAGTGAGAAAAACATCACGGGGTGGTGCGCATTGTATTGGTGTGTGTTACATTACATTCACTAGTAGGAGTGAGAAAAACATCATGGGGTGGTGCGCATTGTATGGGTGTGTGTTACATTACATTCACTAGTAGGAGTGAGAAAATCATCACGGGGTGATGGCATTTTATGGGTGTGTGTTACATTACATTCACTAGTAGGAGTGAGAAAAACATCACGGTGTGCTGCGCATTGTATGGGTGTGTGTTACATTACATTCACTAGTAGGAGTGAGAAAAACATCACGGGGTGATGGCATTTTATGGGTGTGTGTTACATTACATTCACTAGTAGGAGTGAGAAAAACATCACGGGGTGGTGCGCATTGTATGGGTGTGTGTTACATTACATTCACTAGTAGGAGTGAGAAAAACATCACTGGGTGGTGCGCATTGTATGGTTGTTTGTTACATTAGATTCACTAGTAGGAGTGAGAAAATCATCACGGGGTGGTGCGCATTGTATGGGTGTGTGTTACATTACATTCACTAGTAGGAGTGAGAAAAACATCCCGGGTGGTGCGCATTGTATGGGTGTGTGTTACATTACATTCACTAGTAGGAGTGAGAAAAACATCACGGGGTGGTGCGCATTGTATGGGTGTGTGTTACATTACATTCACTAGTAGGAGTGAGAAAAACATCACGGGGTGGTGCGCATTGTATGGGTGTGTGTTACATTACGTTCACTAGTAGTAGTGAGAAAAACATCACGGGGTGGTGCGCATTGTATGGGTGTGTGTTACATTACGTTCACTAGTAGGAGTGAGAAAATCATCACGGGGTGGTGCGCATTGTATGGGTGTTTGTTACATTACATTCACTAGTAGGAGTGAGAAAAACATCACGGGGTGGTGCGCATTGTATGGGTGTGTGTTACATTACATTCACTAGTACGAGTGAGAAAAACATCACGGGGTGGTGCGCATTGTATGGGTGTGTGTTACATTACATTCACTAGTAGGAGTGAGAAAAACATCACGGGGTGGTGCGCATTGTATGGGTGTGTGTTACATTAGATTCACTAGTAGGAGTGAGAAAAACATCACGGGGTGGTGCGCATTGTATGGGTGTGTCTTACATTACATTCACCAGTAGGAGTGAGAAAAACATCACGGGGTGGTGCGCATTGTATGGGTGTGTCTTACATTACATTCACTAGTAGGAGTGAGAAAAACATCACGGGGTGGTGCGCATTGTATGGGTGTGTGTTACATTACATTCACTAGTAGGAGTGAGAAAAACATCACGGGGTGGTGCGCATTGTATGGGTGTGTGTTACATTACATTCACTAGTAGGAGTGAGAAAAACATCACGGGGTGGTGCGCATTGTATGGGTGTGTGTTACATTACATTCACTAGTAGGAGTGAGAAAATCATCACGGGATGGTGCGCATTGTATGGGTGTGTGTTACATTACATTCACTAGTAGGAGTGAGAAAAACATCCCGGGTGGTGCGCATTGTATGGGTGTGGCTTACATTACATTCACTAGTAGGAGTGAGAAAAACATCACGGGGTGGTGCGCATTGTATGGGTGTGTGTTACATTACATTCACTAGTAGGAGTGAGAAAAACATCACGGGGTGGTGCGCATTGTATGGGTGTGTGTTACATTACGTTCACTAGTAGTAGTGAGAAAAACATCACGGGGTGGTGCGCATTGTATGGGTGTGTGTTACATTACGTTCACTAGTAGGAGTGAGAAAATCATCACGGGGTGGTGCGCATTGTATGGGTGTTTGTTACATTACATTCACTAGTAGGAGTGAGAAAAACATCACGGGGTGGTGCGCATTGTATGGGTGTGTGTTACATTATATTCACTAGTACGAGTGAGAAAAACATCACGGGGTGGTGCGCATTGTATGGGTGTGTGTTACATTACATTCACTAGTAGGAGTGAGAAAAACATCAAGGGGTGGTGCGCATTGTATGGGTGTGTGTTACATTACATTCACTAGTAGGAGTGAGAAAAACATCACGGGGTGGTGCGCATTGTATGGGTGTGTCTTACATTACATTCACTAGCAGGAGTGAGAAAAACATCACGGGATGGTGCGCATTGTATGGGTGTATGTTACATTACATTCACTAGTTGGAGTGAGAAAAACATCACGGGGTGGTGCGCATTGTATGTTTGTGTGTTACATTACATTCACTAGTAGGAGTGAGAAAAACATCACGGGGTGATGGCATTGTATGGGTGTGTGTTACATTACATTCACTAGTAGGAGTGAGAAAAACATCACGGGGTGGAGCGCATTGTATGGGTGTGTGTTACATTACATTCACTAGTAGGAGTGAGAAAAACATCACGGGGTGATGGCATTGTATGGGTGTGTGTTACATTACATTCACTAGTAGGAGTCAGAAAAACATCACGGGGTGGTGCGCATTGTATGGGTGTGTGTTACATTACATTCACTAGCAGGAGTGAGAAAAACATCACGGGGTGGTGCGCATTGAATGGGTGTGTGTTACATTACATTCACTAGTAGGAGTGAGAAAAACATCACGGGGTGGTGCGCATTGTATGGGTGTGTGTTACATTACATTCACTAGTAGGAGTGAGAAAAACATCACGGGGTGGTGCGCATTGTATGGGTGTGTGTTACATTAGATTCACTAGTAGGAGTGAGAAAAACATCACGGGGTGGTGCGCATTGTATGGGTGTGTGTTACATTACATTCACTAGTATGAGTGAGAAAAACATCACGGGGTGGTGCGCATTGTATGGGTGTTTGTTACATTAGATACACTAGTAGGAGTGAGAAAATCATCACGGGGTGGTGCGCATTGTATGGGTGTGTGTTACATTACATTCACTAGTAGGAGTGAGAAAAACATCACGGGGTGGTGCGCATTGTATTGGTGTGTGTTACATTACATTGACTAGTAGGAGTGAGAAAAACATCACGGGGTGGTGCGCATTGTATGGGTGTGTGTTACATTACATTCACTAGTAGGAGTGAGAAAAACATCACGGGGTGGTGCGCATTGTATGGGTGTGTGTTACATTAGATTCACTAGTAGGAGTGAGAAAAACATCACGGGGTGATGGCATTTTATGGGTGTGTGTTACATTACATTCACTAGTAGGAGTGAGAAAAACATCACGGGGTGGTGCGCATTGTATGGGTGTGTGTTACATTACATTCACTAGTAGGAGTGAGAAAAACATCACTGTGTGGTGCGCATTGTATGGTTGTTTGTTACATTAGATTCACTAGTAGGAGTGAGAAAATCATCACGGGGTGGTGCGCATTGTATGGGTGTGTCTTACATTACATTCACTAGTAGGAGTGAGAAAAACATCACGGGGTGGTGCGCATTGTATGGGTGTGTGTTACATTACATTCACTAGTAGGAGTGAGAAAAACATCACGGGGTGGTGCGCATTGTATGGGTGTGTGTTACATTACATTCACTAGTAGGAGTGAGAAAAACATCACGGGGTGGTGCGCATTGTATGGGTGTGTGTTACATTACATTCACTAGTAGGAGTGAGAAAATCATCACGGGATGGTGCGCATTGTATGGGTGTGTGTTACATTACATTCACTAGTAGGAGTGAGAAAAACATCCCGGGTGGTGCGCATTGTATGGGTGTGGCTTACATTACATTCACTAGTAGGAGTGAGAAAAACATCACGGGGTGGTGCGCATTGTATGGGTGTGTGTTACATTACATTCACTAGTAGGAGTGAGAAAAACATCACGGGGTGGTGCGCATTGTATGGGTGTGTGTTACATTACGTTCACTAGTAGTAGTGAGAAAAACATCACGGGGTGGTGCGCATTGTATGGGTGTGTGTTACATTACGTTCACTAGTAGGAGTGAGAAAATCATCACGGGGTGGTGCGCATTGTATGGGTGTTTGTTACATTACATTCACTAGTAGGAGTGAGAAAAACATCACGGGGTGGTGCGCATTGTATGGGTGTGTGTTACATTATATTCACTAGTACGAGTGAGAAAAACATCACGGGGTGGTGCGCATTGTATGGGTGTGTGTTACATTACATTCACTAGTAGGAGTGAGAAAAACATCAAGGGGTGGTGCGCATTGTATGGGTGTGTGTTACATTACATTCACTAGTAGGAGTGAGAAAAACATCACGGGGTGGTGCGCATTGTATGGGTGTGTCTTACATTACATTCACTAGCAGGAGTGAGAAAAACATCACGGGATGGTGCGCATTGTATGGGTGTGTGTTACATTACATTCACTAGTAGGAGTGAGAAAAACATCACGGGGTGGTGCGCATTGTATGGGTGTGTGTTACATTACCTTCACTAGTAGGAGTGAGAAAAACATCACGGGGTGGTGCGCATTGTATGGGTGTATGTTACATTACATTCACTAGTAGGAGTGAGAAAAACATCACGGGGTGGTGCGCATTGTATTGGTGTGTGTTACATTACATTCACTAGTAGGAGTGAGAAAAACATCACAGTGTGGTGCGCATTGTATGGGTGTGTGTTACATTACATTCACTAGTTGGAGTGAGAAAAACATCACGGGGTGGTGCGCATTGTATGTTTGTGTGTTACATTACATTCACTAGTAGGAGTGAGAAAAACATCACGGGGTGATGGCATTGTATGGGTGTGTGTTACATTACATTCACTAGTAGGAGTGAGAAAAACATCACGGGGTGGAGCGCATTGTATGGGTGTGTGTTACATTACATTCACTAGTAGGAGTGAGAAAAACATCACGGGGTGATGGCATTGTATGGGTGTGTGTTACATTACATTCACTAGTAGGAGTGAGAAAAACATCACGGGGTGGTGCGCATTGTATGGGTGTGTGTTACATTACATTCACTAGCAGGAGTGAGAAAAACATCACGGGGTGGTGCGCATTGAATGGGTGTGTGTTACATTACATTCACTAGTAGGAGTGAGAAAAACATCACGGGGTGGTGCGCATTGTATGGGTGTGTGTTACATTACATTCACTAGTAGGAGTGAGAAAAACATCACGGGGTGGTGCGCATTGTATGGGTGTGTGTTACATTAGATTCACTAGTAGGAGTGAGAAAAACATCACGGGGTGGTGCGCATTGTATGGGTGTGTGTTACATTACATTCACTAGTATGAGTGAGAAAAACATCACGGGGTGGTGCGCATTGTATGGGTGTTTGTTACATTAGATACACTAGTAGGAGTGAGAAAATCATCACGGGGTGGTGCGCATTGTATGGGTGTGTGTTACATTACATTCACTAGTAGGAGTGAGAAAAACATCACGGGGTGGTGCGCATTGTATTGGTGTGTGTTACATTACATTGACTAGTAGGAGTGAGAAAAACATCACGGGGTGGTGCGCATTGTATGGGTGTGTGTTACATTACATTCACTAGTAGGAGTGAGAAAAACATCACGGGGTGGTGCGCATTGTATGGGTGTGTGTTACATTAGATTCACTAGTAGGAGTGAGAAAAACATCACGGGGTGATGGCATTTTATGGGTGTGTGTTACATTACATTCACTAGTAGGAGTGAGAAAAACATCACGGGGTGGTGCGCATTGTATGGGTGTGTGTTACATTACATTCACTAGTAGGAGTGAGAAAAACATCACTGGGTGGTGCGCATTGTATGGTTGTTTGTTACATTAGATTCACTAGTAGGAGTGAGAAAATCATCACGGGGTGGTGCGCATTGTATGGGTGTGTGTTACATTACATTCACTAGTAGGAGTGAGAAAAACATCACGGGGTGGTGCACATTGTATGGGTGTGTCTTACATTACATTCACTAGTAGGAGTGAGAAAAACATCACGGGGTGGTGCGCATTGTATGGGTGTGTGTTACATTACATTCACTAGTAGGAGTGAGAAAAACATCACGGGGTGGTGCGCATTGTATGGGTGTGTGTTACATTACATTCACTAGTAGGAGTGAGAAAAACATCACGGGGTGGTGCGCATTGTATGGGTGTGTGTTACATTACATTCACTAGTAGGAGTGAGAAAAACATCACGGGGTGGTGGGCATTGTATGGGTGTGTGTTACATTACATTCACTAGTAGGAGTGAGAAAAACATCACAGGGTGGTGCGCATTGTATGGCTGTGTGTTACATTACATTCACTAGTTGGAGTGAGAAAAACATCACGGGGTGGTGCGCATTGTATGGGTGTGTGTTACATTACATTCACTAGTAGGAGTGAGAAAAACATCACGGAGTGATGGCATTGTATGGGTGTGTGTTACATTACATTCACTAGTAGGAGTGAGAAAAACATCACGGGGTGGAGCGCATTGTATGGGTGTGTGTTACATTACATTCACTAGTAGGAGTGAGAAAAACATCACGGGGTGGTGCGCATTGTATGGTTGTTTGTTACATTAGATTCACTAGTAGGAGTGAGAAAATCACCACGCGGTGGTGCGCATTGTATGGGTGTGTGTTACATTACATTCACTAGTAGGAGTGAGAAAAACATCCCGGGTGGTGCGCATTGTATGGGTGTGTGTTACATTACTTTCACTAGTAGGAGTGAGAAAAACATCACGGGGTGGTGCGCATTGTATGGGTGTGTGTTACATTACATTCACTAGTAGCAGTGAGAAAATCATCACGGGGTGGTGCGCATTGTATGGGTGTGTGTTACATTACATTCACTAGTAGGAGTGAGAAAAACATCACGGGGTGGTGCGCATTGTATGGGTGTGTGTTACATTATATTCACTAGTAGGAGCGAGAAAATCATCACGGGGTGGTGCGCATTGTATGGGTGTTTGTTACATTACATTCACTAGTAGGAGTGAGAAAAACATCACGGGGTGGTGCGCATTGTATGGGTGTGTGTTACATTACATTCACCAGCAGGAGTGAGAAAAACATCACGGGGTGGTGCGCATTGAATGGGTGTGTGTTACATTACATTCACTAGTAGGAGTGAGAAAAACATCACGGGGTGGTGCGCATTGTATGGGTGTGTGTTACATTACATTCACTAGTAGGAGTGAGAAAAACATCACGGGGTGGTGCGCATTGTATGGGTGTGTCTTACATTACATTCACTAGTAGGAGTGAGAAAAACATCACGGGGTGGTGCGCATTGTATGGGTGTGTGTTACATTACATTCACTAGTATGAGTGAGAAAAACATCACGGGGTGGTGCGCATTATATGGGTGTTTGTTACATTAGATACACTAGTAGGAGTGAGAAAATCATCACGGGGTGGTGCGCATTGTATGGGTGTGTGTTACATTACATTCACTAGTAGGAGTGAGAAAAACATCACGGGGTGGTGCGCATTGTATTGGTGTGTGTTACATTACATTGACTAGTAGGAGTGAGAAAAACAACACGGGGTGGTGCGCATTGTATGGGTGTGTGTTACATTACATTCACTAGTAGGAGTGAGAAAAACATCACGGGGTGGTGCGCATTGTATGGGTGTGTGTTACATTAGATTCACTAGTAGGAGTGAGAAAAACATCACGGGGTGATGGCATTTTATGGGTGTGTGTTACATTACATTCACTAGTAGGAGTGAGAAAAACATCACGGGGTGGGGCGCATTGTATGGGTGTGTGTTACATTACATTCACTAGTAGGAGTGAGAAAAACATCACTGGGTGGTGCGCATTGTATGGTTGTTTGTTACATTAGATTCACTAGTAGGAGTGAGAAAATCATCACGGGGTGGTGCGCATTGTATGGGTGTGTGTTACATTACATTCACTAGTAGGAGTGAGAAAAACATCCCGGGTGGTGCGCATTGTATGGGTGTGTGTTACATTACATTCACTAGTAGGAGTGAGAAAAACATCACGGGGTGGTGCGCATTGTATGGGTGTGTGTTACATTACATTCACTAGTAGGAGTGAGAAAAACATCAAGGGGTGGTGCGCATTGTATGGGTGTGTCTTACATTACATTCACTAGTAGGAGTGAGAAAAACATCACGGGGTGGTGCGCATTGTATGGGTGTGTGTTACATTACATTCACTAGTAGGAGTGAGAAAAACATCACGGGGTGGTGCGCATTGTATGGGTGTGTGTTACATTACATTCACTAGTAGGAGTGAGAAAAACATCACGGGGTGGTGCGCATTGTATGGGTGTGTGTTACATTACATTCACTAGTTGGAGTGAGAAAAACATCACGGGGTGGTGCGCATTGTATGGGTGTGTGTTACATTACATTCACTAGTAGGAGTGAGAAAAACATCACGGGGTGATGGCATTGTATGGGTGTGTGTTACATTACATTCACTAGTAGGAGTGAGAAAAACATCACGGGGTGGAGCGCATTGTATGGGTGTGTGTTACATTACATTCACTAGTAGGAGTGAGAAAAACATCACGGGGTGGTGCGCATTGTATGGTTGTTTGTTACATTAGATTCACTAGTAGGAGTGAGAAAATCATCACGGGGTGGTGCGCATTGTATGGGTGTGTGTTACATTACATTCACTAGTAGGAGTGAGAAAAACATCCCGGGTGGTGCGCATTGTATGGGTGTGTGTTACATTACATTCACTAGTAGGAGTGAGAAAAACATCACGGGGTGGTGCGCATTGTATGGGTGTGTGTTATATTACATTCACTAGTAGCAGTGAGAAAATCATCACGGGGTGGTGCGCATTGTATGGGTGTGTGTTACATTACATTCACTAGTAGGAGTGAGAAAAACATCATGGGGTGGTGCGCATTGTATGGGTGTGTGTTACATTATATTCACTAGTAGGAGCGAGAAAATCATCACGGGTTGGTCCGCATTGTATGGGTGTTTGTTACATTACATTCACTAGTAGGAGTGAGAAAAACATCACGGGGTGATGCTCATTGTATGGGTGTGTGTTACATTACATTCACTAGCAGGAGTGAGAAAAACATCACGGGGTGGTGCGCATTCAATGGGTGTGTGTTACATTACATTCACTAGTAGGAGTGAGAAAAACATCACGGGGTGGTGCGCATTGTATGGGTGTGTGTTACATTAGATTCATTAGTAGGAGTGAGAAAAACATCACGGGGTGGTGTGCATTGTATGGGTGTGTGTTACATTACATTCACTAGTATGAGTGAGAAAAACATCACGGGGTGGTGCGCATTGTATGGGTGTTTGTTACATTAGATACACTAGTAGGAGTGAGAAAATCATCACGGGGTGGTGCGCATTGTATGGGTGTGTGTTACATTACATTCACTAGTAGGAGTGAGAAAAACATCACGGGGTGGTGCGCATTGTATTGGTGTGTGTTACATTACATTCACTAGTAGGAGTGAGAAAAACATCATGGGGTGGTGCGCATTGTATGGGTGTGTGTTACATTAGATTCACTAGTAGGAGTGAGAAAAACATCACGGGGTGATGGCATTTTATGGGTGTGTGTTACATTACATTCACTAGTAGGAGTGAGAAAAACATCACGGGGTGGTGCGCATTGTATGGGTGTGTGTTACATTACATTCACTAGTAGGAGTGAGAAAAACATCACTGGGTGGTGCGCATTGTATGGTTGTTTGTTACATTAGATTCACTAGTAGGAGCGAGAAAATCATCACGGGGTGGTGCGCATTGTATGGGTGTGTGTTACATTACATTCACTAGTAGGAGTGAGAAAAACATCCCGGGTGGTGCGCATTGTATGGGTGTGTGTTACATTACATTCACTAGTAGGAGTGAGAAAAACATCACGGGGTGGTGCGCATTGTATGGGTGTGTGTTACATTACATTCACTAGTAGGAGTGAGAAAAACATCACGGGGTGGTGCGCATTGTATGGGTGTGTGTTACATTACGTTCACTAGTAGTAGTGAGAAAAACATCACGGGGTGGTGCGCATTGTTTGGGTGTGTGTTACATTACGTTCACTAGTAGGAGTGAGAAAATCATCACGGGGTGGTGCGCATTGTATGGGTGTTTGTTACATTACATTCACTAGTAGGAGTGAGAAAAACATCATGGGGTGGTGCGCATTGTATGGGTGTGTGTTACATTACATTCACTAGTACGAGTGAGAAAAACATCACGGGGTGGTGCGCATTGTATGGGTGTGTGTTACATTACATTCACTAGTAGGAGTGAGAAAAACATCACGGGGTGGTGCGCATTGTATGGGTGTGTGTTACATTAGATTCACTAGTAGGAGTGAGAAAAACATCACGGGGTGGTGCGCATTGTATGGGTGTGTCTTATATTACATTCACTAGTAGGAGTGAGAAAAACATCACGGGGTGGTGCGCATTGTATGGGTGTGTGTTACATTACATTCACTAGTAGGAGTGAGAAAAACATCACGGGGTGGTGCGCATTGTATGGGTGTGTGTTACATTACATTCACTAGTAGGAGTGAGAAAAACATCACGGGGTGGTGCGCATTGTATGGGTGTGTGTTACATTACATTCACTAGTAGGAGTGAGAAAATCATCACGGGATGGTGCGCATTGTATGGGTGTGTGTTACATTACATTCACTAGTAGGAGTGAGAAAAACATCCCGGGTGGTGCGCATTGTATGGGTGTGGCTTACATTACATTCACTAGTAGGAGTGAGAAAAACATCACGGGGTGGTGCGCATTGTATGGGTGTGTGTTACATTACATTCACTAGTAGGAGTGAGAAAAACATCACGGGGTGGTGCGCATTATATGGGTGTGTGTTACATTACGTTCACTAGTAGTAGTGAGAAAAACATCACGGGGTGGTGCGCATTGTATGGGTGTGTGTTACATTACGTTCACTAGTAGGAGTGAGAAAATCATCACGGGGTGGTGCGCATTGTATGGGTGTTTGTTACATTACATTCACTAGTAGGAGTGAAAAAAACATCACGGGGTGGTGCGCATTGTATGGGTGTGTGTTACATTACATTCACTAGTACGAGTGAGAAAAACATCACGGGGTGGTGCGCATTGTATGGGTGTGTGTTACATTACATTCACTAGTAGGAGTGAGAAAAACATCACGGGGTGGTGCGCATTGTATGGGTGTGTGTTACATTAGATTCACTAGTAGGAGTGAGAAAAACATCACGGGGTGGTGCGCATTGTATGGGTGTGTCTTACATTACATTCACTAGCAGGAGTGGGAAAAACATCACGGGGTGGTGCGCATTGTATGGGTGTGTGTTACATTACATTCACTAGTAGGAGTGAGAAAAACATCACGGGGTGGTGCGCATTGTATGGGTGTGTGTTACATTACCTTCACTAGTAGGAGTGAGAAAAACATCACGGGGTGGTGCGCATTGTATGGGTGTATGTTACATTACATTCACTAGTAGGAGTGAGAAAAACATCACGGGGTGGTGCGCATTGTATGGGTGTGTGTTACATTACATTCACTAGTAGGAGTGAGAAAAACATCACAGTGTGGTGCGCATTGTATGGGTGTGTGTTACATTACATTCACTAGTTGGAGTGAGAAAAACATCACGGGGTGATGGCATTGTATGGGTGTGTGTTACATTACATTCACTAGTAGGAGTGAGAAAAACATCACGGGGTGGAGCGCATTGTATGGGTGTGTGTTACATTACATTCACTAGTAGGAGTGAGAAAAACATCACGGGGTGGTGCGCATTGTATGGTTGTTTGTTACATTAGATTCATTAGTAGGAGTGAGAAAATCATCACGGGGTGGTGCACATTGTATGGGTGTGTGTTACATTACATTCACTAGTAGGAGTGAGAAAAACATCCCGGGTGGTGCGCATTGTATGGGTGTGTGTTACATTACATTCACTAGTAGGAGTGAGAAAAACATCACGGGGTGGTGCGCATTGTATGGGTGTGTGTTACATTACATTCACTAGTAGGAGTGAGAAAAACATCACGGGGTGGTGCGCATTGTATGGGTGTGTGTTACATTACATTCACTAGTTGGAGTGAGAAAAACATCACGGGGTGGTGCGCATTGTATGGGTGTGTGTTACATTACATTCACTAGTAGGAGTGAGAAAAACATCACGGGGTGATGGCATTGTATGGGTGTGTGTTACATTACATTCACTAGTAGGAGTGAGAAAAACATCACGGGGTGGAGCGCATTGTATGGGTGTGTGTTACATTACATTCACTAGTAGGAGTGAGAAAAACATCACGGGGTGGTGCGCATTGTATGGTTGTTTGTTACATTAGATTCACTAGTAGGAGTGAGAAAATCATCACGGGGTGGTGCGCATTGTATGGGTGTGTGTTACATTACATTCACTAGTAGGAGTGAGAAAAACATCCCGGGTGGTGCGCATTGTATGGGTGTGTGTTACATTACATTCACTAGTAGGAGTGAGAAAAACATCACGGGGTGGTGCGCATTGTATGGGTGTGTGTTACATTACATTCACTAGTAGCAGTGAGAAAATCATCACGGGGTGGTGCGCATTGTATGGGTGTGTGTTACATTACATTCACTAGTAGGAGTGAGAAAAACATCATGGGGTGGTGCGCATTGTATGGGTGTGTGTTACATTATATTCACTAGTAGGAGCGAGAAAATCATCACGGGGTGGTCCGCATTGTATGGGTGTTTGTTACATTACATTCACTAGTAGGAGTGAGAAAAACATCACGGGGTGATGCGCATTGTATGGGTGTGTGTTACATTACATTCACTAGCAGGAGTGAGAAAAACATCACGGGGTGGTGCGCATTGAATGGGTGTGTGTTACATTACATTCACTAGTAGGAGTGAGAAAAACATCACGGGGTGGTGCGCATTGTATGGGTGTGTGTTACATTAGATTCATTAGTAGGAGTGAGAAAAACATCACGGGGTGGTGCGCATTGTATGGGTGTGTGTTACATTACATTCACTAGTATGAGTGAGAAAAACATCACGGGGTGGTGCGCATTGTATGGGTGTGTGTTACATTACATTCACTAGTAGGAGTGAGAAAAACATCACGGGGTGGTGCGCATTGTATGGGTGTGTGTTACATTAGATTCATTAGTAGGAGTGAGAAAAACATCACGGGGTGGTGCGCATTGTATGGGTGTGTGTTACATTACATTCACTAGTATGAGTGAGAAAAACATCACGGGGTGGTGCGCATTGTATGGGTGTGTGTTACATTACATTCACTAGTAGGAGTGAGAAAAACATCACGGGGTGGTGCGCATTGTATTGGTGTGTGTTACATTACATTCACTAGTAGGAGTGAGAAAAACATCATGGGGTGGTGCGCATTGTATGGGTGTGTGTTACATTAGATTCACTAGTAGGAGTGAGAAAAACATCACGGGGTGATGGCATTTTATGGGTGTGTGTTACATTACATTCACTAGTAGGAGTGAGAAAAACATCACGGGGTGGTGCGCATTGTATGGGTGTGTGTTACATTACATTCACTAGTAGGAGTGAGAAAAACATCACTGGGTGGTGCGCATTGTATGGTTGTTTGTTACATTAGATTCACTAGTAGGAGCGAGAAAATCATCACGGGGTGGTGCGCATTGTATGGGTGTGTGTTACATTACATTCACTAGTAGGAGTGAGAAAAACATCCCGGGTGGTGCGCATTGTATGGGTGTGTGTTACATTACATTCACTAGTAGGAGTGAGAAAAACATCACGGGGTGGTGCGCATTGTATGGGTGTGTGTTACATTACATTCACTAGTAGGAGTGAGAAAAACATCACGGGGTGGTGCGCATTGTATGGGTGTGTGTTACATTACGTTCACTAGTAGTAGTGAGAAAAACATCACGGGGTGGTGCGCATTGTTTGGGTGTGTGTTACATTACGTTCACTAGTAGGAGTGAGAAAATCATCACGGGGTGGTGCGCATTGTATGGGTGTTTGTTACATTACATTCACTAGTAGGAGTGAGAAAAACATCATGGGGTGGTGCGCATTGTATGGGTGTGTGTTACATTACATTCACTAGTACGAGTGAGAAAAACATCACGGGGTGGTGCGCATTGTATGGGTGTGTGTTACATTACATTCACTAGTAGGAGTGAGAAAAACATCACGGGGTGGTGCGCATTGTATGGGTGTGTGTTACATTAGATTCACTAGTAGGAGTGAGAAAAACATCACGGGGTGGTGCGCATTGTATGGGTGTGTCTTATATTACATTCACTAGTAGGAGTGAGAAAAACATCACGGGGTGGTGCGCATTGTATGGGTGTGTGTTACATTACATTCACTAGTAGGAGTGAGAAAAACATCACGGGGTGGTGCGCATTGTATGGGTGTGTGTTACATTACATTCACTAGTAGGAGTGAGAAAAACATCACGGGGTGGTGCGCATTGTATGGGTGTGTGTTACATTACATTCACTAGTAGGAGTGAGAAAATCATCACGGGATGGTGCGCATTGTATGGGTGTGTGTTACATTACATTCACTAGTAGGAGTGAGAAAAACATCCCGGGTGGTGCGCATTGTATGGGTGTGGCTTACATTACATTCACTAGTAGGAGTGAGAAAAACATCACGGGGTGGTGCGCATTGTATGGGTGTGTGTTACATTACATTCACTAGTAGGAGTGAGAAAAACATCACGGGGTGGTGCGCATTATATGGGTGTGTGTTACATTACGTTCACTAGTAGTAGTGAGAAAAACATCACGGGGTGGTGCGCATTGTATGGGTGTGTGTTACATTACGTTCACTAGTAGGAGTGAGAAAATCATCACGGGGTGGTGCGCATTGTATGGGTGTTTGTTACATTACATTCACTAGTAGGAGTGAAAAAAACATCACGGGGTGGTGCGCATTGTATGGGTGTGTGTTACATTACATTCACTAGTACGAGTGAGAAAAACATCACGGGGTGGTGCGCATTGTATGGGTGTGTGTTACATTACATTCACTAGTAGGAGTGAGAAAAACATCACGGGGTGGTGCGCATTGTATGGGTGTGTGTTACATTAGATTCACTAGTAGGAGTGAGAAAAACATCACGGGGTGGTGCGCATTGTATGGGTGTGTCTTACATTACATTCACTAGCAGGAGTGGGAAAAACATCACGGGGTGGTGCGCATTGTATGGGTGTGTGTTACATTACATTCACTAGTAGGAGTGAGAAAAACATCACGGGGTGGTGCGCATTGTATGGGTGTGTGTTACATTACCTTCACTAGTAGGAGTGAGAAAAACATCACGGGGTGGTGCGCATTGTATGGGTGTATGTTACATTACATTCACTAGTAGGAGTGAGAAAAACATCACGGGGTGGTGCGCATTGTATGGGTGTGTGTTACATTACATTCACTAGTAGGAGTGAGAAAAACATCACAGTGTGGTGCGCATTGTATGGGTGTGTGTTACATTACATTCACTAGTTGGAGTGAGAAAAACATCACGGGGTGGTGCGCATTGTATGGGTGTGTGTTACATTACATTCACTAGTAGGAATGAGAAAAACATCACGGGGTGATGGCATTGTATGGGTGTGTGTTACATTACATTCACTAGTAGGAGTGAGAAAAACATCACGGGGTGGAGCGCATTGTATGGGTGTGTGTTACATTACATTCACTAGTAGGAGTGAGAAAAACATCACGGGGTGGTGCGCATTGTATGGTTGTTTGTTACATTAGATTCATTAGTAGGAGTGAGAAAATCATCACGGGGTGGTGCACATTGTATGGGTGTGTGTTACATTACATTCACTAGTAGGAGTGAGAAAAACATCCCGGGTGGTGCGCATTGTATGGGTGTGTGTTACATTACATTCACTAGTAGGAGTGAGAAAAACATCACGGGGTGGTGCGCATTGTATGGGTGTGTGTTACATTACATTCACTAGTAGGAGTGAGAAAAACATCACGGGGTGGTGCGCATTGTATGGGTGTGTGTTACATTACATTCACTAGTTGGAGTGAGAAAAACATCACGGGGTGGTGCGCATTGTATGGGTGTGTGTTACATTACATTCACTAGTAGGAGTGAGAAAAACATCACGGGGTGATGGCATTGTATGGGTGTGTGTTACATTACATTCACTAGTAGGAGTGAGAAAAACATCACGGGGTGGAGCGCATTGTATGGGTGTGTGTTACATTACATTCACTAGTAGGAGTGAGAAAAACATCACGGGGTGGTGCGCATTGTATGGTTGTTTGTTACATTAGATTCACTAGTAGGAGTGAGAAAATCATCACGGGGTGGTGCGCATTGTATGGGTGTGTGTTACATTACATTCACTAGTAGGAGTGAGAAAAACATCCCGGGTGGTGCGCATTGTATGGGTGTGTGTTACATTACATTCACTAGTAGGAGTGAGAAAAACATCACGGGGTGGTGCGCATTGTATGGGTGTGTGTTACATTACATTCACTAGTAGCAGTGAGAAAATCATCACGGGGTGGTGCGCATTGTATGGGTGTGTGTTACATTACATTCACTAGTAGGAGTGAGAAAAACATCATGGGGTGGTGCGCATTGTATGGGTGTGTGTTACATTATATTCACTAGTAGGAGCGAGAAAATCATCACGGGGTGGTCCGCATTGTATGGGTGTTTGTTACATTACATTCACTAGTAGGAGTGAGAAAAACATCACGGGGTGATGCGCATTGTATGGGTGTGTGTTACATTACATTCACTAGCAGGAGTGAGAAAAACATCACGGGGTGGTGCGCATTGAATGGGTGTGTGTTACATTACATTCACTAGTAGGAGTGAGAAAAACATCACGGGGTGGTGCGCATTGTATGGGTGTGTGTTACATTAGATTCATTAGTAGGAGTGAGAAAAACATCACGGGGTGGTGCGCATTGTATGGGTGTGTGTTACATTACATTCACTAGTATGAGTGAGAAAAACATCACGGGGTGGTGCGCATTGTATGGGTGTGTGTTACATTACATTCACTAGTAGGAGTGAGAAAAACATCACGGGGTGGTGCGCATTGTATGGGTGTGTGTTACATTAGATTCATTAGTAGGAGTGAGAAAAACATCACGGGGTGGTGCGCATTGTATGGGTGTGTGTTACATTACATTCACTAGTATGAGTGAGAAAAACATCACGGGGTGGTGCGCATTGTATGGGTGTGTGTTACATTACATTCACTAGTAGGAGTGAGAAAAACATCACGGGGTGGTGCGCATTGTATGGGTGTGTGTTACATTAGATTCACTAGTAGGAGTGAGAAAAACATCACGGGGTGGTGCGCATTGTATGGGTGTGTCTTACATTACATTCACTAGCAGGAGTGGGAAAAACATCACGGGGTGGTGCGCATTGTATGGGTGTGTGTTACATTACATTCACTAGTAGGAGTGAGAAAAACATCACGGGGTGGTGCGCATTGTATGGGTGTGTGTTACATTACCTTCACTAGTAGGAGTGAGAAAAACATCACGGGGTGGTGCGCATTGTATGGGTGTATGTTACATTACATTCACTAGTAGGAGTGAGAAAAACATCACGGGGTGGTGCGCATTGTATGGGTGTGTGTTACATTACATTCACTAGTAGGAGTGAGAAAAACATCACAGTGTGGTGCGCATTGTATGGGTGTGTGTTACATTACATTCACTAGTTGGAGTGAGAAAAACATCACGGGGTGGTGCGCATTGTATGGGTGTGTGTTACATTACATTCACTAGTAGGAATGAGAAAAACATCACGGGGTGATGGCATTGTATGGGTGTGTGTTACATTACATTCACTAGTAGGAGTGAGAAAAACATCACGGGGTGGAGCGCATTGTATGGGTGTGTGTTACATTACATTCACTAGTAGGAGTGAGAAAAACATCACGGGGTGGTGCGCATGGTATGGTTGTTTGTTACATTAGATTCATTAGTAGGAGTGAGAAAATCATCACGGGGTGGTGCACATTGTATGGGTGTGTGTTACATTACATTCACTAGTAGGAGTGAGAAAAACATCCCGGGTGGTGCGCATTGTATGGGTGTGTGTTACATTACATTCACTAGTAGGAGTGAGAAAAACATCACGGGGTGGTGCGCATTGTATGGGTGTGTGTTACATTACATTCACTAGTAGGAGTGAGAAAAACATCACGGGGTGGTGCGCATTGTATGGGTGTGTGTTACATTACATTCACTAGTTGGAGTGAGAAAAACATCACGGGGTGGTGCGCATTGTATGGGTGTGTGTTACATTACATTCACTAGTAGGAGTGAGAAAAACATCACGGGGTGATGGCATTGTATGGGTGTGTGTTACATTACATTCACTAGTAGGAGTGAGAAAAACATCACGGGGTGGAGCGCATTGTATGGGTGTGTGTTACATTACATTCACTAGTAGGAGTGAGAAAAACATCACGGGGTGGTGCGCATTGTATGGTTGTTTGTTACATTAGATTCACTAGTAGGAGTGAGAAAATCATCACGGGGTGGTGCGCATTGTATGGGTGTGTGTTACATTACATTCACTAGTAGGAGTGAGAAAAACATCCCGGGTGGTGCGCATTGTATGGGTGTGTGTTACATTACATTCACTAGTAGGAGTGAGAAAAACATCACGGGGTGGTGCGCATTGTATGGGTGTGTGTTACATTACATTCACTAGTAGCAGTGAGAAAATCATCACGGGGTGGTGCGCATTGTATGGGTGTGTGTTACATTACATTCACTAGTAGGAGTGAGAAAAACATCATGGGGTGGTGCGCATTGTATGGGTGTGTGTTACATTATATTCACTAGTAGGAGCGAGAAAATCATCACGGGGTGGTCCGCATTGTATGGGTGTTTGTTACATTACATTCACTAGTAGGAGTGAGAAAAACATCACGGGGTGATGCGCATTGTATGGGTGTGTGTTACATTACATTCACTAGCAGGAGTGAGAAAAACATCACGGGGTGGTGCGCATTGAATGGGTGTGTGTTACATTACATTCACTAGTAGGAGTGAGAAAAACATCACGGGGTGGTGCGCATTGTATGGGTGTGTGTTACATTAGATTCATTAGTAGGAGTGAGAAAAACATCACGGGGTGGTGCGCATTGTATGGGTGTGTGTTACATTACATTCACTAGTATGAGTGAGAAAAACATCACGGGGTGGTGCGCATTGTATGGGTGTTTGTTACATTAGATACACTAGTAGGTGTGAGAAAATCATCACGGGGTGGTGCGCATTGTATGGGTGTGTGTTACATTACATTCACTAGTAGGAGTGAGAAAAACATCACGGGGTGGTGCGCATTGTATGGGTGTGTGTTACATTACATTCACTAGTAGGAGTGAGAAAAACATCATGGGGTGGTGCGCATTGTATGGGTGTGTGTTACATTAGATTCACTAGTAGGAGTGAGAAAAACATCACGGGGTGATGGCATTTTATGGGTGTGTGTTACATTACATTCACTAGTAGGAGTGAGAAAAACATCACGGGGTGGTGCGCATTGTATGGGTGTGTGTTACATTACATTCACTAGTAGGAGTGAGAAAAACATCACTGGGTGGTGCGCATTGTATGGTTGTTTGTTACATTAGATTCACTAGTAGGAGCGAGAAAATCATCACGGGGTGGTGCGCATTGTATGGGTGTGTGTTACATTACATTCACTAGTAGGAGTGAGAAAAACATCCCGGGTGGTGCGCATTGTATGGGTGTGTGTTACATTACATTCACTAGTAGGAGTGAGAAAAACATCACGGGGTGGTGCGCATTGTATGGGTGTGTGTTACATTACATTCACTAGTAGGAGTGAGAAAAACATCACGGGGTGGTGCGCATTGTATGGGTGTGTGTTACATTACGTTCACTAGTAGTAGTGAGAAAAACATCACGGGGTGGTGCGCATTGTTTGGGTGTGTGTTACATTACGTTCACTAGTAGGAGTGAGAAAATCATCACGGGGTGGTGCGCATTGTATGGGTGTTTGTTACATTACATTCACTAGTAGGAGTGAGAAAAACATCATGGGGTGGTGCGCATTGTATGGGTGTGTGTTACATTACATTCACTAGTACGAGTGAGAAAAACATCACGGGGTGGTGCGCATTGTATGGGTGTGTGTTACATTACATTCACTAGTAGGAGTGAGAAAAACATCACGGGGTGGTGCGCATTGTATGGGTGTGTGTTACATTAGATTCACTAGTAGGAGTGAGAAAAACATCACGGGGTGGTGCGCATTGTATGGGTGTGTCTTATATTACATTCACTAGTAGGAGTGAGAAAAACATCACGGGGTGGTGCGCATTGTATGGGTGTGTGTTACATTACATTCACTAGTAGGAGTGAGAAAAACATCACGGGGTGGTGCGCATTGTATGGGTGTGTGTTACATTACATTCACTAGTAGGAGTGAGAAAAACATCACGGGGTGGTGCGCATTGTATGGGTGTGTGTTACATTACATTCACTAGTAGGAGTGAGAAAATCATCACGGGATGGTGCGCATTGTATGGGTGTGTGTTACATTACATTCACTAGTAGGAGTGAGAAAAACATCCCGGGTGGTGCGCATTGTATGGGTGTGGCTTACATTACATTCACTAGTAGGAGTGAGAAAAACATCACGGGGTGGTGCGCATTGTATGGGTGTGTGTTACATTACATTCACTAGTAGGAGTGAGAAAAACATCACGGGGTGGTGCGCATTATATGGGTGTGTGTTACATTACGTTCACTAGTAGTAGTGAGAAAAACATCACGGGGTGGTGCGCATTGTATGGGTGTGTGTTACATTACGTTCACTAGTAGGAGTGAGAAAATCATCACGGGGTGGTGCGCATTGTATGGGTGTTTGTTACATTACATTCACTAGTAGGAGTGAAAAAAACATCACGGGGTGGTGCGCATTGTATGGGTGTGTGTTACATTACATTCACTAGTAGGAGTGAGAAAAACATCACGGGGTGGTGCGCATTGTATGGGTGTGTGTTACATTACATTCACTAGTAGGAGTGAGAAAAACATCACGGGGTGGTGCGCATTGTATGGGTGTGTGTTACATTAGATTCACTAGTAGGAGTGAGAAAAACATCACGGGGTGGTGCGCATTGTATGGGTGTGTCTTACATTACATTCACTAGCAGAAGTGGGAAAAACATCACGGGGTGGTGCGCATTGTATGGGTGTGTGTTACATTACATTCACTAGTAGGAGTGAGAAAAACATCACGGGGTGGTGCGCATTGTATGGGTGTGTGTTACATTACCTTCACTAGTAGGAGTGAGAAAAACATCACGGGGTGGTGCGCATTGTATGGGTGTATGTTACATTACATTCACTAGTAGGAGTGAGAAAAACATCACGGGGTGGTGCGCATTGTATGGGTGTGTGTTACATTACATTCACTAGTAGGAGTGAGAAAAACATCACGGGGTGGAGCGCATTGTATGGGTGTGTGTTACATTACATTCACTAGTAGGAGTGAGAAAAACATCACGGGGTGGTGCGCATTGTATGGTTGTTTGTTACATTAGATTCACTAGTAGGAGTGAGAAAATCATCACGGGGTGGTGCACATTGTATGGGTGTGTGTTACATTACATTCACTAGTAGGAGTGAGAAAAACATCCCGGGTGGTGCGCATTGTATGGGTGTGTGTTACATTACATTCACTAGTAGGAGTGAGAAAAACATCACGGGGTGGTGCGCATTGTATGGGTGTGTGTTACATTACATTCACTAGCAGGAGTGAGAAAAACATCACGGGGTGGTGCGCATTGAATGGGTGTGTGTTACATTACATTCACTAGTAGGAGTGAGAAAAACATCACGGGGTGGTGCGCATTGTATGGGTGTGTGTTACATTACATTCACTAGTAGGAGTGAGAAAAACATCACGGGGTGGTGCGCATTGTATGGGTGTGTGTTACATTAGATTCACTAGTAGGAGTGAGAAAAACATCACGGGGTGGTGCGCATTGTATGGGTGTGTGTTACATTACATTCACTAGTATGAGTGAGAAAAACATCACGGGGTGGTGCGCATTGTATGGGTGTTTGTTACATTAGATACACTAGTAGGAGTGAGAAAATCATCACGGGGTGGTGCGCATTGTATGGGTGTGTGTTACATTACATTCACTAGTAGGAGTGAGAAAAACATCACGGGGTGGTGCGCATTGTATTGGTGTGTGTTACATTACATTCACTAGTAGGAGTGAGAAAATCATCACGGGGTGGTGCGCATTGTATGGGTGTGTGTTACATTACATTCACTAGTAGGAGTGAGAAAAACATCACGGGGTGGTGCGCATTGTATGGGTGTGTGTTACATTAGATTCACTAGTAGGAGTGAGAAAAACATCACGGGGTGGTGCGCATTGTATGGGTGTGTCTTACATTACATTCACTAGTAGGACTGAGAAAAACATCACGGGGTGGTGCGCATTGTATGGGTATGTGTTACATTACATTCACTAGTAGGAGTGAGAAAAACATCACGGGGTGGTGCGCATTGTATGGGTGTGTGTTACATTACATTCACTAGTAGAAGTGAGAAAAACATCACGAGGTGGTGCGCATTGTATGGGTGTGTGTTACATTACATTCACTAGTTGGAGTGAGAAAAACATCACGGGGTGGTGCGCATTGTATGGGTGTGTGTTACATTACATTCACTAGTAGGAGTGAGAAAAACATCACGGGGTGATGGCATTTTATGGGTGTGTGTTACATTACATTCACTAGTAGGAGTGAGAAAAACATCACGGGGTGGTGCGCATTGTATGGGTGTGTGTTACATTACATTCACTAGTAGGAGTGAGAAAAACATCACTGGGTGGTGCGCATTGTATGGTTGTTTGCTACATTAGATTCACTAGTAGGAGTGAGAAAATCATCACGGGGTGGTGCGCATTGTATGGGTGTGTGTTACATTACATTCACTAGTAGGAGTGAGAAAAACATCCCGGGGTGGTGCGCATTGTATGGGTGTGTGTTACATTACATTCACTAGTAGGAGTGAGAAAAACATCACGGGGTGGTGTGCATTGTATGGGTGTGTGTTACATTTGATTCACTAGTAGGATTGAGAAAAACATCACGGGGTGGTGCGCATTGTATGGGTGTGTGTTACATTACATTCACTAGTAGGAGTGAGAAAAACATCACGGGGTGGTGCGCATTGTATTGGTGTGTGTTACATTAGATTCACTAGTAGGAGTGAGAAAAACATCACGGGGTGGTGCGCATTGTATGGGTGTGTGTTACATTACATTCACTAGTAAGAGTGAGAAAAACATCATGGGGTGGTGCGCATTGTATGGGTGTGTGTTACATTACATTCACTAGTGGGAGTGAGAAAAACATCACGGGGTGGTGCGCATTGTATGGGTGTGTGTTACATTACATTCACTCGTAGGAGTGAGAAAAACATCACGGGGTGGTGCGCATTGTATGGGTGTGTGTTACATTAGATTCACTAGTAGGAGTGAGAAAAACATCACGTGGTGGTGCGCATTGTATGGGTGTGTGTTACATTACATTCACTAGTAGGAGTGAGAAAAACATCACGGGGTGGTGCGCATTGTATGGGTGTATGTTACATTACATTCACTAGTAGGAGTGAGAAAAACATCACGGGGTGGTGCGCATTGTATGGGTGTGTGTTACATTACATTCACTAGTAGGAGTGAGAAAATATCACGGGGTGGTGCGCATTGTATGGGTGTGTGTTACATTAGATTCACTAGTAGGATTGAGAAAAACATCACGGGGTGGTGCGCATTGCATGGGTGTGTGTTACATTACATTCAATAGTAGTAGTGAGAAAAACATCACGGGTTGGTGCGCATTGTATGGGTGTGTGTTACATTACATTCACTAGTAGGAGTGAGAAAAACATCACGAGGTGGTGCGCATTGTATGGGTGCGTATTACATTACATTCACTAGTAGCAGTGAGAAAAACATCACGAGGTGGTGCGCATTGTATGGGTGTGTGGTACATTAGATTCACTAGTAGGAGTGAGAAAATCATCACGGGGTGGTGCGCATTGTATGGGTGTGTGTTACATTACATTCACTAGTAGGAGTGAGAAAAACATCACGGTGTGGTGCGCATTGTATGGGTGTGTGTTACATTACATTCAATAGTAGGAGTGAGAAAAACATCACGGGGTGGTGCGCATTGTATGGGTGTGTGTTACATTACATTCACTAGTAGGAGGGAGAAAAACATCACGGGGTCTTGCGCATTGTATGGGTGTTTGTTACATTACATTCACTAGTAGGAGTGAGAAAAACATCACGGGGTGGTGCGCATTGTATGGGTGTGTATTACATTACATTCACTAGTAGGAGTGAGAAAAACATCACGGGGTGCTGCGCATTGTATGGGTGTGTGTTACATTAGATTCACGAGTAGGAGTGAGAAAAACATCACTGGGTGGTGCGCATTGTATCGGTGTGGCATACATTACATTACTTAGTAGGAGTGAGAAAAACATCACGGGGTGGTGCGCATTGTATGGGTCTGTGTTACATTACATTCACTAGTAGGAGTGAGAAAAACATCACGGGGTGGTGCGCATTGTATGGGTGTGTGTTACATTACATTGACTAGTAGGAGTGAGAAAAACATCACGGGGTGGTGCGCATTGTATGGGTGTGTGTTACATTACATTCACTAGTAGGAGGGAGAAAAACATCACGGGGTGGTGTGCATTGTATGGGTGTGTGTTACATTACATTCACTAGTAGGAGTGAGAAAAACATCACGGGGTGGTGCGCATTGTATGGGTGTGTGTTACATTAGATTCACTAGTAGGAGCGAGAAAATCATCACGGGGTGGTGCGCATTGTATGGGTGTTTGTTACATTACATTCACTAGTAGGAGTGAGAAAAACATCACGGGGTGGTGCGCATTGTATGGGTGTGTGTTACATTACATTCACTAGCAGGAGTGGGAAAAACATCACGGGGTGGTGCGCATTGTATGGGTGTGTGTTACGTTACATTCACTAGTAGGAGTGAGAAAAACATCACGGGGTGGTGCGCATTGTATGGGTGTGTGTTACATTACATTCACTAGTGGGAGTGAGAAAATCATCACGGGGTGGTGCGCATTGTATGGGTGTGTGTTACATTACATTCACTAGTAGGAGTGAGAAAAACATCACGGGGTGGTGCGCATTGTATGGGTGTGTGTTACATTAGATTCACTAGTAGGAGTGAGAAAAACATCACGGGGTGGTGCGCATTGTATGGGTGTGTGTTACATTACATTCAATAGTAGGAGTGAGAAAAACATCACGGGGTGGTGCGCATTGTATGGGTGTTTGTTACATTAGATTCACTAGCAGGAGTGAGAAAATCATCACGGAGTGGTGCGCATTGTATGGGTTTGTGTTACATTACATTCACTAGTAGCAGTGAGAAAAACATCATGGGGTGGTGCGCATTGTATTGGTGTGTGTTACATTACATTCACTAGTAGGAGTGAGAAAAACATCACGGGGTGGTGCGCATTGTATGGATGTGTGTTACATTACATTCACTAGTAGGAGTGAGAAAAACATCACGGGGTGGTGCGCATTGTATGGGTGTGTGTTACATTAGATTCACTAGTAGGAGTGAGAAAAACATCACGGGGTGGTGCGCATTGTATGGTTGTTTGTTACATTAGATTCACTAGTAGGAGTGAGAAAATCATCACGGGGTGGTGCGCATTGTATGGGTGTGTGTTACATTACATTCACTAGTAGGAGTGAGAAAAACATCCCGGGGTGGTGCGCATTGTATGGGTGTGTGTTACATTAGATTCACTAGTAGGAGTGAGAAAAACATCACGGGGTGGTGCGCATTGTATGGGTGTGTGTTACATTACATTCACTAGTGGGAGTGAGAAAATCATCACGGGGTGGTGCGCATTGTATGGGTGTGTGTTACATTACATTCACTAGTAGGAGTGAGAAAAACATCACGGGGTGGTGCGCATTGTATGGGTGTGTGTTACATTAGATTCACTAGTAGGAGTGAGAAAAACATCACGTGGTGGTGCGCATTGTATGGGTGTGTGTTACATTACATTCACTAGTAGAAGTGAGAAAAACATCACGAGGTGGTGCGCATTGTATGGGTGTGTGTTACATTACATTCACTAGTAGGATTGAGAAAAACATCACGGGGGTGGTGCGCATTGTATGGGTGTGTGTTACATTACATTCACTAGTAGGAGTGAGAAAAACATCACGGGGTGGTGCGCATTGTATGGGTGTGTGTTACATTACATTCACTAGTTGGAGTGAGAAAAACATCACGGGGTGGTGCGCATTGTATGGGAGTGTGTTACGTTACATTCACTAGTAGGAGTGAGAAAAACATCACGGGGTGATGGCATTTTATGGGTGTGTGTTACATTACATTCACTAGTAGGAGTGAGAAAAACATCACGGGGTGGTGTGCATTGTATGGGTGTGTGTTACATTACATTCACTAGTAGGAGTGAGAAATACATCACTGGGTGGTGCGCATTGTATGGTTGTTTGTTACATTAGATTCACTAGTAGGAGTGAGAAAATCATCACGGGGTGGTGCGCATTGTATGGGTGTGTGTTACATTACATTCACTAGTAGGAGTGAGAAAAACATCCCGGGGTGGTGCGCATTGTATGGGTGTGTGTTACATTACATTCACTAGTAGGAGTGAGAAAAACATCACGGGGTGGTGCGCATTGTATGGGTGTGTGTTACATTAGATTCACTAGTAGGATTGAGAAAAACATCACGGGGTGGTGCGCATTGCATGGGTGTGTGTTACATTACATTCACTAGTAGGAGTGAGAAAAACATCACGGGGTGGTGCGCATTGTATTGGTGTGTGTTACATTAGATTCACTAGTAGGAGTGAGAAAAACATCACGGGGTGGTGCGCATTGTATGGGTGTGTGTTACATTACATTCACTAGTAGGAGTGAGAAAAACATCACGGGGTGGTGCGCATTGTATGGGTGTGTGTTACATTACATTCACTAGTAGGAGTGAGAAAAACATCACGGGGTGGTGCGCATTGTATGGGTGTGTGTTACATTACATTCACTAGTAGGAGTGAGAAAAACATCACGGGGTGGTGCGCATTGTATGGGTGTGTGTTACATTAGATTCACTAGTAGGAGTGAGAAAAACATCACGGGGTGGTGCGCATTGTATGGGTGTGTGTTACATTAGATTCACTAGTAGGATTGAGAAAAACATCACGGGGTGGTGCGTATTGCATGGGTGTGTGTTACATTACATTCACTAGTAGGAGTGAGAAAAACATCACGGGGTGGTGCGCATTGTATGGGTGTGTGTTACATTACATTCACTAGTAGGAGTGAGAAAAACATCACGAGGTGGTGCGCATTGTATGGGTGTGTATTACATTACATTCACTAGTAGCAGTGAGAAAAACATCACGAGGTGGTGCGCATTGTATGGGTGTGTGGTACATTAGATTCACTAGTAGGAGTGAGAAAATCATCACGGGGTGGTGCGCATTGTATGGGTGTGTGTTACATTACATTCACTAGTAGGAGTGAGAAAAACATCATGGGGTGGTGCGCATTGTTTGGGTGTGTGTTACATTACATTCAATAGTAGGAGTGAGAAAAACATCACGGGGTGGTGCGCATTGTATGGGTGTGTGTTACATTACATTCACTAGTAGGAGTGAGAAAAACATCACGGGGTCTTGCGCATTGTATGGGTGTTTTTTACATTACATTCACTAGTAGGAGTGAGAAAAACATCACGGGGTGGTGCGCATTGTATGGGTGTGTGTTACATTACATTCACTAGTAGGAGTGAGAAAAACATCACGGGGTGGTGCGCATTGTATGGGTGTGTGTTACATTAGATTCACGAGTAGGAGTGAGAAAAACATCACGGGGTGGTGCGCATTGTATCGGTGTTGCATACATTACATTACTTAGTAGGAATGAGAAAAACATCACGGGGTGGTGCGCATTGTATGGGTGTGTGTTACATTACATTCACTAGTAGGAGTGAGAAAAACATCACGGGGTGGTGCGCCTTGTATGGGTGTGTGTTACATTACATTGACTAGTAGGAGTGAGAAAAACATCACGGGGTGGTGCGCATTGTATGGGTGTGTGTTACATTACATTCACTAGTAGGAGGAAGAAAAACATCACGGGGTGGTGCGCATTGTATGGGTGTGTGTTACATTACATTCACTAGTAGTAGTGAGAAAAACATCACGGGGTGGTGCGCATTGTATGGGTGTGTGTTACATTACATTCACTAGTAGGAGCGAGAAAATCATCACGGGGTGGTGCGCATTGTATGGGTGTTTGTTACATTACATTCACTAGTAGGAGTGAGAAAAACATCACGGGGTGGTGCGCATTGTATGGGTGTGTGTTACATTACATTCACTAGTAGGAGCGAGAAAATCATCACGGGGTGGTGCGCATTGTATGGGTGTTTGTTACATTACATTCACTAGTAGGAGTGAGAAAAACATCACGGGGTGGTGCGCATTGTATGGGTGTGTGTTACATTACATTCACTAGCAGGAGTGAGAAAAACATCACGGGGTGGTGCGCATTGTATGGGTGTGTGTTACATTACATTCACTAGTAGCAGTGGGAAAAACATCACGGGGTGGTGCGCATTGTATGGGTGTGTGTTACATTACATTCACTAGTGGGAGTGAGAAAATCATCACGGGGTGGTGCGCATTGTATGGGTGTGTGTTACATTACATTCACTAGTAGGAGTGAGAAAAACATCACGGGGTGGTGCGCATTGTATGGGTGTGTGTTACATTAGATTCACTAGTAGGAGTGAGAAAAACATCACGGGGTGGTGCGCATTGTATGGGTGTGTGTTACATTACATTCAATAGTAGGAGTGAGAAAAACATCACGGGGTGGTGCGCATTGTATGGGTGTTTGTTACATTAGATTCACTAGCAGGAGTGAGAAAATCATCACGGAGTGGTGCGCATTGTATGGGTTTGTGTTACATTACATTCACTAGTAGGAGTGAGAAAAACATCACGGGGTGGTGCGCATTGTATTGGTGTGTGTTACATTACATTCACTAGTAGGAGTGAGAAAAACATCACGGGGTGGTGCGCATTGTATGGATGTGTGTTACATTACATTCACTAGTAGGAGTGAGAAAAACATCACGGGGTGGTGCGCATTGTATGGGTGTGTGTTACATTAGATTCACTAGTAAGAGTGAGAAAAACATCACGGGGTGGTGCGCATTGTATGGGTGTGTCTTACATTACATTCACTAGTAGGAGTGAGAAAAACATCACGGGGTGGTGCGCATTGTATGGGTGTGTGTTACATTACATTCACTAGTAGGAGTGAGAAAAACATCACGGGGTGGTGCGCATTGTATGGGTGTGTGTTACATTACATTCACTAGTAGAAGTGAGAAAAACATCACGAGGTGGTGCGCATTGTATGGGTGTGTGTTACATTACATTCACTAGTAGGATTGAGAAAAACATCACGGGGGTGGTGCGCATTGTATGGGTGTGTGTTACATTACATTCACTAGTAGGAGTGAGAAAAACATCACGGGGTGGTGCGCATTGTATGGGTGTGTGTTACATTACATTCACTAGTTGGAGTGAGAAAAACATCACGGGGTGGTGCGCATTGTATGGGTGTGTGTTACATTACATTCACTAGTAGGAGTGAGAAAAACATCACGGGGTGATGGCATTTTATGGGTGTGTGTTACATTACATTCACTAGTAGGAGTGAGAAAAACATCACGGGGTGGTGCGCATTGTATGGGTGTGTGTTACATTACATTCACTAGTAGGAGTGAGAAAAACATCACTGGGTGGTGCGCATTGTATGGTTGTTTGTTACATTAGATTCACTAGTAGGAGTGAGAAAATCATCACGGGGTGGTGCGCATTGTATGGGTGTGTGTTACATTACATTCACTAGTAGGAGTGAGAAAAACATCCCGGGGTGGTGCGCATTGTATGGGTGTGTGTTACATTACATTCACTAGTAGGAGTGAGAAAAACATCACGGGGTGGTGCGCATTGTATGGGTGTGTGTTACATTAGATTCACTAGTAGGATTGAGAAAAACATCACGGGGTGGTGCGCATTGCATGGGTGTGTGTTACATTACATTCACTAGTAGGAGTGAGAAAAACATCACGGGGTGGTGCGCATTGTATTGGTGTGTGTTACATTAGATTCACTAGTAGGAGTGAGAAAAACATCACGGGGTGGTGCGCATTGTATGGGTGTGTGTTACATTACATTCACTAGTAGGAGTGAGAAAAACATCACGGGGTGGTGCGCATTGTATGGGTGTGTGTTACATTACATTCACTAGTAGGAGTGAGAAAAACATCACGGGGTGGTGCGCATTGTATGGGTGTGTGTTACATTACATTCACTAGTAGGAGTGAGAAAAACATCACGGGGTGGTGCGCATTGTATGGGTGTGTGTTACATTAGATTCACTAGTAGGAGTGAGAAAAACATCACGGGGTGGTGCGCATTGTATGGGTGTGTGTTACATTACATTCACTAGTAGGTTTGAGAAAAACATCACGGGGTGGTGCGCATTGCATGGGTGTGTGTTACATTACATTCACTAGTAGGAGTGAGAAAAACATCACGGGGTGGTGCGCATTGTATGGGTGTGTGTTACATTACATTCACTAGTAGGAGTGAGAAAAACATCACGAGGTGGTGCGCATTGTATGGGTGTGTATTACATTACATTCACTAGTAGCAGTGAGAAAAACATCACGAGGTGGTGCGCATTGTATGGGTGTGTGGTACATTAGATTCACTAGTAGGAGTGAGAAAATCATCACGGGGTGGTGCGCATTGTATGGGTGTGTGTTACATTACATTCACTAGTAGGAGTGAGAAAAACATCACGGGGTGGTGCGCATTGTATGGGTGTGTGTTACATTACATTCACTAGTAGGAGTGAGAAAAACATCACGGGGTGGTGCGCATTGTATGGGTGTGTGTTACATTACATTCACTAGTAGGAGTGAGAAAAACATCACGGGGTCTTGCGCATTGTATGGGTGTTTGTTACATTACATTCACTAGTAGGAGTGAGAAAAACATCACGGGGTGGTGCGCATTGTATGGGTGTGTGTTACATTACATTCACTAGTAAGAGTGAGAAAAACATCACTGGGTGGTGCGCATTGTATGGGTGTGTGTTACATTAGATTCACGAGTAGGAGTGAGAAAAACATCACGGGGTGGTGCGCATTGTATCGGTGTGGCATACATTACATTACTTAGTAGGAATGAGAAAAACATCACGGGGTGGTGCGCATTGTATGGGTGTGTGTTACATTACATTCACTAGTAGGAGTGAGAAAAACATCACGGGGTGGTGCGCATTGTATGGGTGTGTGTTACATTACATTGACTAGTAGGAGTGAGAAAAACATCACGGGGTGGTGCGCATTGTATGGGTGTGTGTTACATTACATTCACTAGTAGGAGTGAGAAAAACATCACGGGGTGGTGCGCATTGTATGGGTGTGTGTTACATTACATTCACTAGTAGTAGTGAGAAAAACATCACGGGGTGGTGCGCATTGTATGGGTGTGTGTTACATTACATTCACTAGTAGGAGCGAGAAAATCATCACGGGGTGGTGCGCATTGTATGGGTGTTTGTTACATTACATTCACTAGTAGGAGTGAGAAAAACATCACGGGGTGGTGCGCATTGTATGGGTGTGTGTTACATTACATTCACTAGCAGGAGTGAGAAAAACATCACGGGGTGGTGCGCATTGTATGGGTGTGTGTTACATTACATTCACTAGTAGGAGTGAGAAAAACATCACGGGGTGGTGCGCATTGTATGGGTGTGTGTTACATTACATTCACTAGTAGGAGTGAGAAAATCATCACAGGGTGGTGCGCATTGTATGGGTGTGTGTTACATTACATTCACTAGCAGGAGTGAGAAAAACATCACGGGGTGGTGCGCATTGTATGGGTGTGTGTTACATTAGATTCACTAGTAGGAGTGAGAAAAACATCACGGGGTGGTGCGCATTGTATGGGTGTGTGTTACATTACATTCAATAGTAGGAGTGAGAAAAACATCACGGGGTGGTGCGCATTGTATGGGTGTTTGTTACATTAGATTCACTAGTAGGAGTGAGAAAATCATCACGGGGTGGTGCGCATTGTATGGGTGTGTGTTACATTACATTCACTAGTAGGAGTGAGAAAAACATCACGGGGTGGTGCGCATTGTATTGGTGTGTGTTACATTACATTCACTAGTAGGAGTGAGAAAAACATCACGGGGTGGTGCGCATTGTATGGGTGTGTGTTACATTACATTCACTAGTAGGAGTGAGAAAAACATCACGGGGTGGTGCGCATTGTATGGGTGTGTGTTACATTAGATTCACTAGTAGGAGTGAGAAAAACATCACGGGGTGGTGCGCATTGTATGGGTTTGTCTTACATTACATTCACTAGTAGGAGTGAGAAAAACATCACGGGGTGGTGCGCATTGTATGGGTGTGTGTTATATTACATTCACTACTAGGAGTGAGAAAAACATCACGGTGTGGTGCGCATTGTATGGGTGTGTGTTACATTAGATTCACTAGTAGGAGTGAGAAAAACATCACGGGGTGGTGCGCATTGTATGGGTGTGTGTTACATTGCATTCACTAGTAGGATTGAGAAAAACATCACGGGGTGGTGCGCATTGTATGGGTGTGTGTTACATTACATTCACTAGTAGGAGTGAGAAAAACATCACGGGGTGGTGCGCATTGTATGGATGTGTGTTACATTACATTCACTAGTTGGAGTGAGAAAAACATCACGGGGTGGTGCGCATTGTATGGGTGTGTGTTACATTACATTCACTAGTTGGAGTGAGAAAAACATCACGGGGTGGTGCGCATTGTATGGGTGTGTGTTACATTGCATTCACTAGTAGGATTGAGAAAAACATCACGGGGTGGTGCGCATTGTATGGGTGTGTGTTACATTACATTCACTAGTAGGAGTGAGAAAAACATCACTGGGTAGTGCGCATTGTATGGTTGTTTGTTACATTAGATTCACTAGTAGGAGTGAGAAAATCATCACGGGGTGGTGCGCATTGTATGGGTGTGTGTTACATTACATTCACTAGTAGGAGTGAGAAAAACATCCCGGGGTGGTGCGCATTGTATGGGTGTGTGTTACATTACATTCACTAGTAGGAGTGAGAAAAACATCACGGGGTGGTGCGCATTGTATGGGTGTGTGTTACATTACATTCACTAGTAGGATTGAGAAAAACATCACGGGGTGGTGCGCATTGCATGGGTGTGTGTTACATTACATTCACTAGTAGGAATGAGAAAAACATCACGGGGTGGTGCGCATTGCATTGGTGTGTGTTACATTAGATTCACTAGTAGGAGTGAGAAAAACATCACGGGGTGGTGCGCATTGTATGGGTGTGTGTTACATTACATTCACTAGTAGGAATGAGAAAAACATCACGGGGTGGTGCGCATTGTATGGGTGTGTGTTACATTACATTCACTAGTAGGAGTGAGAAAAACATCACGGGGTGGTGCGCATTGTATGGGTGTGTGTTACATTACATTCACTAGTAGGAGTGAGAAAAACATCACGGGGTGGTGCGCATTGTATGGGTGTGTGTTACATTAGATTCACTAGTAGGAGTGAGAAAAACATCACGGGGTGGTGCGCATTGTATGGGTGTGTTTTACATTAGATTCATGAGTAGGAGTGAGAAAAACATCACGGGGTGGTTCGCATTGTATGGGTGTGTGTTACATTACATTCACTAGTAGGAGTGAGAAAAACATCACGGGGTGGTGCGCATTGTATGGGTGTGTGTTACATTACATTCACTAGTAGGAGTGAGAAAACATCACGGGGTGGTGCGCATTGTATGGGTGTGTGTTACATTAGATTCACTAGTAGGATTGAGAAAAACATCACGGGGTGGTGCGCATTGCATGGGTGTGTGTTACATTACATTCACTAGTAGGAGTGAGAAAAACATCACGGGGTGGTGCGCATTGTATGGGTGTGTGTTACATTACATTCACTAGTAGGAGTGAGAAAAACATCACGAGGTGGTGCGCATTGTATGGGTGTGTATTGCATTACATTCACTAGTAGCAGTGAGAAAAACATCACGAGGTTGTGCGAATTGTATGGGTGTGTGGTACATTAGATTCACTAGTAGGAGTGAGAAAATCATCACGGGGTGGTGCGCATTGTATGGGTGTGTGTTACATTACATTCACTAGTAGGAGTGAGAAAAACATCACGGGGTGGTGCGCATTGTATGGGTGTGTGTTACATTACATTCAATAGTAGGAGTGAGAAAAACATCACGGGGTGGTGCGCATTGTATGGGTGTGTGTTACATTACATTCACTAGTAGGAGTGAGAAAAACATCACGGGGTCTTGCGCATTGTATGGGTGTTTGTTACATTACATTCACTAGTAGGAGTGAGAAAAACATCACGGGGTGGTGCGCATTGTATGGGTGTGTGTTACATTACATTCACTAGTAGGAGTGAGAAAAACATCACGGGGTGGAGCGCATTGTATGGGTGTGTGTTACATTAGATTCACGAGTAGGAGTGAGAAAAACATCACGGGGTGGTGCGCATTGTATCGGTGTGGCATACATTACATGACTTAGTAGGAGTGAGAAAAACATCAAGGGGTGGTGCGCATTGTATGGGTGTGTGTTACATTACATTCACTAGTAGGAGTGAGAACAACATCACGGGGTGGTGCGCATTGTATGGGTGTGTGTTACATTACATTGACTAGTAGGAGTGTGAAAAACATCACGGGGTGGTGCGAATTGTATGGGTGTGTGTTACATTACATTCACTAGTAGGAGGGAGAAAAACATCACGGGGTGGTGCGCATTGTATGGGTGTGTGTTACATTACATTCACTAGTAGGAGTTAGAAAAACATCACTGGGTGGTGCGCATTGTATGGTTGTTTGTTACATTAGATTCACTAGTAGGAGTGAGAAAATCATCACGGGGTGGTGCGCATTGTATGGGTGTGTGTTACATTACATTCACTAGTAGGAGTGAGAAAAACATCCCGGGTGGTGCGCACTGTATGGGTGTGTGTTACATTACATTCACTAGTAGGAGTGAGAAAAACATCACGGGGTGGTGCGCATTGTATGGGTGTGTGTTACATTACATTCACTAGCAGGAGTGAGAAAAACATCACGGGGTGGTGCGCATTGTATGGGTGTGTGTTACATTAGATTCACTAGTAGAAGTGAGAAAAACATCACGGGGTGGTGCGCATTGTATGGGTGTGGCTTACATTACATTCACTAGTAGGAGTGAGAAAAACATCACGGGGTGGTGCGCATTGTATGGGTGTGTGTTACATTACATTCACTAGTAGGAGTGAGAAAACCATCACGGGGTGGTGCCCATTGTATGGGTGTGTGTTACATTACGTTCACTAGTAGTAGTGAGAAAAACATCACGGGGTGGTGCGCATTGTATGGGTGTGTGTTACATTACGTTCACTAGTAGGAGTGAGAAAATCATCACGGGGTGGTGCGCATTGTATGGGTGTTTGTTACATTACATTCACTAGTAGGAGTGAGAAAAACATCACGGGGTGGTGCGCATTGTATGGGTGTGTGTTACATTACATTCACTAGTACGAGTGAGAAAAACCTCATGGGGTGGTGCGCATTGTATGGGTGTGTGTTACATTACATTCACTAGTAGGAGTGAGAAAAACATCACGGGGTGGTGCGCATTGTATGGGTGTGTGTTACATTAGATTCACTAGTAGGAGTGAGAAAAACATCACGGGGTGGTGCGCATTGTATGGGTGTGTGTTACATTAGATTCACTACTAGGAGTGAGAAAAACATCACGGGGTGGTGCGCATTGTATGGGTGTGTGTTACATTACATTCACTAGTAGGAGGGAGAAAAACATCACGGGGTGGTGCGCATTGTATGGGTGTGTGTTACATTACATTCACTAGTAGGAGTGAGAAAAACATCACGGGGTGGTGCGCATTGTATGGGTGTGTGTTACATTACATTCACTAGTAGGAGTGAGAAAAACATCACGGGGTGGTGCGCATTGTATGGGTGTGTGTTACATTACATTCACTAGTAGGAGTGAGAAAAACATCACGGGGTGGTGCGCATTGTATGGGTGTGTGTTACATTACATTCACTAGTAGGAGTGAGAAAACCATCACGGGGTGGTGCGGATTGTATGGGTGTGTGTTACATCACATTCACAAGTAGGAGTGAGAAAAACATCACGGGGTGGTGCGCATTGTATGGGTGTGTGTTACATTACATTCACTAGTAGGAGTGAGAAAAACATCACGGGGTGGTGCGAATTGTATGGGTGTGTGTTACATTGCATTCACTAGCAGCAGTGAGAAAAACATCACGGGGTGGTGCGCATTGTATGGGTGTGTGTTACATTACATTCACTAGCAGGAGTGAGAAAAACATCACGGGGTGGTGCGCATTGTATGGGTGTGTGTTACATTACATTCACTAGCAGGAGTGAGAAAAACATCACGGGGTGGTGCGCATTGTATGGGTGTGTGTTACATTACATTCACTAGTAGGAGTTAGAAAAACATCACGGGGTGGTGTGCATTGTATGGGTGTGTGTTACATTACATTCACTAGTAGGAGTGAGAAAAACATCACGGGGTGGTGCGCATTGTATGGGTGTGTGTTACATTACATTCACTAGTAGGAGTGAGAAAAACATCATGGGGTGGTGCGCAAAGTATGGGTGTGTGTTACATTAGATTCACTAGTAGGAGTGAGAAAAACATCACGGGGTGGTGCGCATTGTACGGGTGTGTGTTACATTTCATTCACTAGTAGGAGTGAGAAAAACATCACGGTGTGGTGCGCATTGTATGGGTGTGTGTTACATTACATTCACTAGCAGGAGTGAGAAAAACATCACGGGGTGGTGCGCATTGTATGGGTGTGTGTTACATTACATTCACTAGTAGGAGTGAGAAAAACATCACGGGGTGGTGCGCATTGTATGGGTGTGTGTTACATTACATTCACTAGTAGGAGTGAGAAAAACATCACGGGGTGGTGCGCATTATATGGGTGTGTGTTACATTACATTCACTACTAGGAGTGAGAAAAACATCACGGGGTGGTGCGCATTGTATGGGTGTGTGTTACATTACTTTCACTAGCAGGAGTGAGAAAAACATCACGGGGTGGTGCGCATTGTATGGGTGTGTGTTACATTACATTCACTAGTAGGAGTGAGAAAAACATCACGGGGTGGTGCGCATTGTATGGGTGTGTGTTACATTACATTCACTAGTAGGAGTGAGAAAAACATCACGGGGTGGTGCGAATTGTATGGGTGTGTGTTACATTGCATTCACTAGCAGCAGTGAGAAAAACATCACGGGGTGGTGCGCATTGTATGGGTGTGTGTTACATTACATTCACTAGCAGGAGTGAGAAAAACATCACGGGGTGGTGCGCATTGTATGGGTGTGTGTTACATTACATTCACTAGCAGGAGTGAGAAAAACATCACGGGGTGGTGCGCATTATATGGGTGTGTGTTACATTACATTCACTAGTAGGAGTTAGAAAAACATCACGGGGTGGTGCGCATTGTATGGGTGTGTGTTACATTACATTCACTAGTAGGAGTGAGAAAAACATCACAGGGTGGTGCGCATTGTATGGGTGTGTGTTACATTAGATTCACTAGTAGGAGTGAGAAAAACATCATGGGGTGGTGCGCATTGTATGGGTGTGTGTTACATTAGATTCACTAGTAGGAGTGAGAAAAACATCACGGGGTGGTGCGCAATGTATGGGTGTGTGTTACATTAGATTCAGTAGTAGGAGTGAAAAAAACATCACGGGGTGGTGCGCATTGTATGGGTGTGTGTTACATTTCATTCACTAGTAGGAGTGAGAAAAACATCACGGGGTGGTGCGCATTGTATGGGTGTGTGTTACATTACATTCACTAGCAGGAGTGAGAAAAACATCACGGGGTGGTGCGCATTGTATGGGTGTGTGTTACATTACATTCACTAGTAGGAGTGAGAAAAACATCACGGGGTGGTGCGCATTGTATGGGTGTGTGTTACATTACATTCACTAGTAGGAGTGAGAAAAACATCACGGGGTGGTGCGCATTGTATGGGTGTGTGTTACATTACATTCACTACTAGGAGTGAGAAAAACATCACGGGGTGGTGCGCATTGTATGGGTGTGTGTTACATTACATTCACTAGCAGGAGTGAGAAAAACATCACGGGGTGGTGCGCATTGTATGGGTGAGTGTTACATTACATTCATTAGTAGGATTGAGAAAAACATCACGGGGTGGTACGCATTGTATGGGTGTGTGTTACATTACATTCACTAGTAGGAGTGAGAAAAACATCATGGGGTGGTGCGCATTGTATGGGTGTGTGTTACATTAGATTCACTAATAGGAGTGAGAAAAACATCACGGGGTGGTGCGCATTGTATGGGTGTGTGTTACATTACATTCACTAGTAGGAGTGAGAAAAACATCACGGGGTGATGCGCATTGTATGGGTGTGTGTTACATTACATTCACGAGTAGGAGTGAGAAAAACATCACGGGGTGGTGTGGATTGTATGGGTGTGTGTTACATTACATTCACAAGTAGGAGTGAGAAAAACATCACGGGGTGGTGAGCATTGTATGGGTGTGTGTTACATTACATTCACTAGTAGGAGTGAGAAAAACATCACGGGGTGGTGCGAATTGTATGGGTGTGTGTTACATTGCATTCACTAGCAGCAGTGAGAAAAACATCACGGGGTGGTGCGCATTGTATGGGTGTGTGTTACATTACATTCACTAGCAGGAGTGAGAAAAACATCACGGGGTGGTGCGCATTGTATGGGTGTGTGTTACATTACATTCACTAGCAGGAGTGAGAAAAACATCACGGGGTGGTGCGCATTGTATGGGTGTGTGTTACATTACATTCACTAGTAGGAGTTAGAAAAACATCACGGGGTGGTGCGCATTGTATGGGTGTGTGTTACATTACATTCACTAGTAGGAGTGAGAAAAACATCACGGGATGGTGCGCATTGTATGGGTGTGTGTTACATTAGATTCACTAGTAGGAGTGAGAAAAACATCATGGGGTGGTGCGCATTGTATGGGTGTGTGTTACATTAGATTCACTAGTAGGAGTGAGAAAAACATCACGGGGTGGTGCGCATTGTATGGGTGTGTGTTACATTAGATTCAGTAGTAGGAGTGAAAAAAACATCACGGGGTGGTGCGCATTGTATGGGTGTGTGTTACATTTCATTCACTAGTAGGAGTGAGAAAAACATCACGGGGTGGTGCGCATTGTATGGGTGTGTGTTACATTACATTCACTAGCATGAGTGAGAAAAACGTCACGGGGTGGTGCGCATTGTATGGGTGTGTGTTACATTACATTCACTAGTAGGAGTGAGAAAAACATCACGGGGTGGTGCGCATTGTATGGGTGTGTGTTACATTACATTCACTAGTAGGAGTGAGAAAAACATCACGGGGTGGTGCGCATTGTATGGGTGTGTGTTACATTACATTCACTAGTAGGAGTGAGAAAAACATCACGGGGTGGTGCGCATTGTATGGGTGTGTGTTACATTACATTCACTAGTAGGAGTGAGAAAAACACCACGGGGTGGTGCGCATTGTATGGGTGTGTGTTTCATTACATTCACTACTAGGAGTGAGAAAAACATCACGGGGTGGTGCGCTTTGTATGTGTATGTGTTACATTACATTCACTAGCAGGAGTGAGAAAAACATCACGGGGTGGTGCGCATTGTATGGGTGTGTTTTACATTACATTCACTAGTAGGAGTGAGAAAAACATCACGGGGTGGTGCGCATTGTATGGGTGTGTGATACATTACATTCACTACTAGGAGTGAGAAAAACATCACGAGGTGGTGTGAATCGGAGGGTCTGAATTAGGATAAGCAGTGAGTGGCAATGTAGGATGGAGAAAAGCACCGCGAGGTGGTCAGCATGGAGAGGTCAGTGAATATGCAATGGCAATGTAGGATAGGTTTCTGAAAAACATCGCGGGGTGGTGCGCATTGTATGGGTTTGTGTTACATTACATTCACTAGTAGGAGTGAGAAAAACATCACGGGGTAGTGCGCATTGTATGCTTGTGTGTTACATTACATTCACTAGTAGGAATGAGAAAAACATCACGGGGTGGTGCGCATTGTATGGGTGTGTGTTACATTACATTCACTAGTAGGAGTGAGAAAAACATCACGGGGTGGTGCGCATTGTATGGGTGTGTGTTACATTACATTCACTAATAGGAGTGAGAAAAACATCACGGGGTGGTGCGCATTGTATGGGTGTGTGTTACATTACATTCACTAGTAGGAGTTAGAAAAACATCACGGGGTGGTGCGCATTGTATGGGTGTGTGTTACATTACATTCACTAGTCGGAGGGAGAAAAACATCACGGGGTGGTGCGCATTGTATGGGTGTGTGTTACATTACATTCACTAGTAGCAGTGAGAAAAACATCACGGGGTGGTGTGCTGCGCATTGTATGGGTGTGTGTTACATTACATTCACTACTAGGATTGAGAAAAACATCACGGGGTGGTGCGCATTGTATGGGTGTGTGTTACGTTACATTCACTAGTAGGAGTGAGAAAGACATCACGGGGTGGTGCGCATTGTATGGGTGTGTGTTACATTACATTCACTAGTAGGAGTGAGAAAACCATCACGGGGTGGTGCGCATTGTATGGGTGTATGTTACATTACATTCACTATTAGGAGTGAGAAAAACATCACGGGGTGGTGCGCATTGTATCGGTGTGTGTTACATTACATTCACTAGTAGGAGTGAGAAAAACATCACGGGGTGGTGCGCATTGTATGGGTGTGTGTTACATTAGATTCACTAGTAGGAGTGAGAAAAACATCACGGGGTGGTGCGCATTGTATGGCTGTGTGTTACATTACATTCACTAGTAGGAGTGAGAAAAACATCACGGGGTGGTGCGCATTGTATGGGTGTGTGTTACATTAGATTCACTAGTAGGAGTGAGAAAAACATCACGGGGTGGTGCGCATTGTATGGGTGTGTGTTATATTACATTCACTAGTAGGAGTGAGAAAAACATCACGGGGTGGTGCGCATTGTATGGCTGTGTGTTACATTACATTCACTAGTAGGAGTGAGAAAAACATCACGGGGTGGTGCGCATTGTATGGGTGTGTGTTACATTACATTCACTAGTAGGAGTGAGAAAAGCATCACGGGTTGGTGTGCATTGTATGGGTGTGTGTTACATTACATTCACTAGTAGGAGTGAGAAAAACATCACGGGGTGGTGCGCATTGTATGGGTGTGTGTTACATTAGATTCACTAGTAGGAGTGAGAAAAACATCACGGGGTGGTGCGCATTGTATGGGTTTGTGTTACATTACATTCACAAGTAGGAGTGAAAAAAACATCACTGTTTGGTGTGCATTGTATGGGTGTGTGTTACATTCATTAGTAGGAGTGAGAAAAACATCACGGGGTGGTGTGAATCGGAGGGTCTGAATTAGGATAGGCAGTGATTGGCAATGTAGGATGGAGAAAAGGACCGCGGGGTGGTGAGCATGGGGAGGTCATGGAACATGCAGTGGCAATGTAGGATAGGTTTCTGAAAAACATCGCGGGGTGGTGCGCATTGTATGGGTGTGTGTTACATTACATTCATTAGTAGGAGTGAGAAAAACATCACGGGGTGGTGCGCATTGTATGGCTGTGTGTTACATTACATTCACTAGCAGGAGTGACAAAAACATCACGGGGTGGTGCGCATTGTATGGGTGTGTGTTACATTACATTTACTAGTAGGAGTGAGAAAAACATCACGGGGTGGTGCGCATTGTATGGGTGTGTGTTACATTAGATTCACTAGTAGGAGTGAGAAAAACTACACGGGGTGGTGCGTATTTTATGGGTGTGTGTTACATTACATTCACTAGTAGGAGTGAGAAAAACATCACGGGATGGTGCGCATTGTATGGGTGTGTGTTACATTACATTCACTAGTAGGAGTGAGAAAAACATCATGGGGTGGTGCGCATTGTATGGGTGTGTGTTACATTAGATTCACTAGTAGGAGTGGGAAAAACATCACGGAGTGGTGCGCATTGTATGGGTGTGTGTTACATTACTTTCACTAGTAGGAGTGAGAAAAACATCACGGGGTGGTGCGCATTGTATGGGTGTGTGTTACATTACTTTCACTAGTAGGAGTGAGAAAAACATCACGGGGTGGTGCGCATTGTATGGGTGTGTGTTACATTACATTCACTAGTAGGAGTGAGAAAAACATCACGGGGTGGTGCGCATTGTATGGGTGTATGTTACATTACATTCACTAGTAGGAGTGAGAAAAACATCACGGAGTGGTGCGCATTGCATGGGTGTGTGTTACATTACATTCACTAGTAGGAGTGAGAAAAACATCACGGGGTGGTGCGCATTGTATGGGTGTGTGTTACATTACATTCACTATTAGGAGTGAGAAAAACATCACGGGGTGGTGCGCATTGTATGGGTGTGTGTTACATTACATTCACTAGTAGGAGTGAGAAAAACATCACGGGGTGGTGCGCATTGTATGGGTGTTTGTTACATTACATTCACTAGTAGGAGTGAGAAAAACATCACGGGGTGGTGCGCATTTTATGGGTGTGTTTTACATTAGATTCACTAGTAGGAGTGAGAAAAACATCACGCGGTGGTGCGCATTGTATGGGTGTGTGTTATATTACATTCACTAGTAGGAGTGAGAAAAACATCACGGGGTGGTGCGCATTGTATGGGTGTGTGTTACATTACATTCACTAGTAGGAGTGAGAAAAACATCACGGGGTGGTGCGCATTGTATGGGTGTGTGTTACATTACATTCACTAGCAGGAGTGACAAAAACATCAGGGGGTGGTGCGCATTGTATGGGTGTGTATTACATTACATTCACTAGTAGGAGTGAGAAAAACATCACGGTGTGGTGCGCATTGTTGGGTGTGTGTTACATTAGATTCACTAGTAGGAGTGAGAAAAACTACACGGGGTGGTGCGCATTGTATGGGTGTGTGTTACATTACATTCACTAGTAGGAGTGAGAAAAACATCACGGGGTGGTGCGCATTGTATGGGTGTGTGTTACATTACATTCACTAGTAGGAGTGAGAAAAACATCATGGGGTGGTGCGCATTGTATGGGTGTGTGTTACATTAGATTCACTAGTAGGAGTGCGAAAAAAATCACGGGGTGGTGCGCATTGTATGGGTGTGTGTTACATTACTTTCACTAGTAGGAGTGAGAAAAACATCACGGGGTGGTGCGCATTGTATGGGTGTGTGTTACATTACATTCACTAGTAGGAGTGAGAAAAACATCACGGGGTGGTGCGCATTGTATGGGTGTGTGTTACATTACATTCACTAGTAGGAGTGAGAAAAACATCACGGTGTGGTGCGCATTGTATGGGTGTGTGTTACATTACATTCACTAGTAGGAGTGAGAAAAACATCACGGGGTGGTGTTAATCGGAGGGTCTGAATTAGGATAGGCAGTGAGTGGCAATGTAGGATGGAGAAAAGCACCGCGGTGTGGTGAGCATGGGGAGGTCAGGGAACATGCAGTGGCAATGTAGGATAGGTTTCTGAAAAACATCGCGGGGTGGTGCGCATTGTATGGGTGTGTGTTACATTACATTCACTAGTAGGAGTGAGAAAAACATCACGGGGTGGTGCGCATTGTATGGGTGTGTGTTATATTACATTCACTAGTAGGAGTGAGAAAAACATCACGGGGTGGTGCGCATTGTATGGGTGTGTGTTACATTACATTCACTAGTAGGAGTGAGAAAAACATCACGGGGTGGTGCGCATTGTATGGGTGTGTGTTACATTACATTCACTAGCAGGAGTGACAAAAACATCACGGGGTGGTGCGCATTGTATGGGTGTGTGTTACATTACATTCACTAGTAGGAGTGAGAAAAACATCACGGTGTGGTGCGCATTGTATGGGTGTGTGTTACATTAGATTCACTAGTAGGAGTGAGAAAAACTACACGGGGTGGTGCGCATTGTATGGGTGTGAGTTACATTACATTCACTAGTAGGAGTGAGAAAAACATCACGGGGTGGTGCGCATTGTATGGGTGTGTGTTAAATTACATTCACTAGTAGGAGTGAGAAAAACATCACGGGGTGGTGTTAATCGGAGGGTCTGAATTAGGATAGGCAGTGAGTGGCAATGTAGGATGGAGAAAAGCACCGCGGGGTGGTGAGCATGGGGAGGTCAGGGAACATGCAGTGGCAATGTAGGATAGATTTCTGAAAAACATCGCGGGGTGGTGCGCATTGTATGGGTGTGTGTTACATTACATTCACTAGTAGGAGTGAGAAAAACATCACGGGGTGGTGCGCATTGTATGGGTGTGTGTTACATTACATTCACTAGTAGGAGTGAGAAAAACATCACGGGGTGGTCCGCATTGTATGGGTGTGTGTTACATTACATTCACTAGTAGGAGTGAGAAAAACATCATGGGGTGGTGTGAATCGGAGAGTCTGAATTAGGATAGGCAGTGAGTGGCAATGTAGGATGGAGAAAAGCACAGCGGGGTGGTCAGCATGGGGAGGTCAGGGAACATGCAGTGGCAATGTCGGATAGGTTTCTGAAAAACATCACGGGGTGGTGCGCATTGCATGGGTGTGTGTTACATTACATTCACTAGTAGGAGGGAGAAAAACATCACGGGGTTGTGCGCATTGTATGGGTGTGTGTTACATTACATTCACTAGTAGGAGTGAGAAAAACATCACCGGGTGGTGCGCATTGTATGGGTGTGTCTTACCTTACATTCACTAGTAGGAGTGAGAAAAACATCACGGGGTGGTGCGCATTGTATGGGTGTGTGTTACATTACATTCACTAGTAGGAGTGAGAAAAACATCACGGGGTGGTGCGCATTGTATGGGTGTGTGTTACATTACATTCACTAGTAGGAGTGAGAAAAACATCACGGGGTGGTGCGCATTGTATGGGTGTGTGTTACGTTACATTCACTAGTAGGAGTGAGAAAAACATCACGGGGTGGTGCGCATTGTATGGGTGTGTGTTACGTTACATTCACTAGTAGGAGTGAGAAAAACATCACGGGGTGGTGCGCATTTTATGGGTGTGTGTTACATTACATTCACTAGTAGGAGTGCGAAAAAGATCACTGGGTGGTGCGCATTTTATGGGTGTGTGTTACATTACATTCACTAGTAGGAGTGAGAAAAACATCACTGGGTGGTGCGCATTGTATGGGTGTGTGTTACATTACATTCACTAGTAGGAGTGAGAAAAACATCACGGGGTGGTGCGCATTGTATGGGTGTGTGTTACATTACATTCACTAGTAGGAGTGAGAAAAACATCACGGGGTGGTCCGCATTGTATGGGTGTGTGTTACATTACATTCACTAGTAGGAGTGAGAAAAACATCACGGGGTGGTGTGAATCGGAGGGTCTGAATTAGGATAGGCAGTGAGTGGCAATGTAGGATGGAGAAAAGCACAGCGGGGTGGTCAGCATGGGGAGGTCAGGGAACATGCAGTGGCAATGTCGGATAGGTTTCTGAAAAACATCACGGGGTGGTGCGCATTGCATGGGTGTGTGTTACATTACATTCACTAGTAGGAGTGAGAAAAACATCACGGGGTGGTGCGCATTGTATGGGTGTGTGTTACATTACATTCACTAGTAGGAGTGAGAAAAACATCATGGGGTGGTGCGCATTGTATGGGTGTGTGTTACATTAGATTCACTAGTAGGAGTGGGAAAAACATCACGGGGTGGTGCGCATTGTATGGGTGTGTGTTACATTACTTTCACTAGTAGGAGTGAGAAAAACATCACGGGGTGGTGCGCATTGTATGGGTGTGTGTTACATTACTTTCACAAGTAGGAGTGAGAAAAACATCAGGGGGTGGTGCGCATTGTATGGGCGTGTGTTACATTACATTCACTAGTAGGAGTGAGAAAAACATCACGGGGTGGTGCGCATTGTATGGGTGTGTGTTACATTACATTCACTAGTAGGAGTGAGAAAAACATCACGGGGTGGTGCGCATTGTATGGGTGTGTGTTACATTACATTCACTAGTAGGAGTGAGAAAAACATCAGGGGGTGGTGCGCATTGTATGGGTGTGTGTTACATTACATTCACTAGTAGGAGTGAGAAAAACATCACGGGGTGGTGCGCATTGTATGGGTGTGTGTTACATTACATTCACTAGTAGGAGTGAGAAAAACATCACGGGGTGGTGTGCATTGTATGGGTGTGTGTTACATTACATTCACTAGTAGGAGTGAGAAAAACATCACGGGGTGGTGCGCATTGTATGGGTGTGTGTTACATTACATTCACTAGTAGGAGTGAGAAAAACATCACGGGGTGGTGTGAATTGGAGGGTCTGAATTAGGATAGGCAGTGAGTGGCAATGTAGGATGGAGAAAAGCACCGCGGGGTGGTGAGCATGGGGAGGTCAGGGAACATGCAGTGGCAATGTAGGATAGGTTTCTAAAAAACATCGCGGGGTGGTGCGCATTGTATGGGTGTGTGTTACATTAGATTCACTAGTAGGAGTGAGAAAAACATCACGGGGTGGTGCGCATTGTATGGGTGTGTGTTACATTACATTCACTAGTAGGAGTGAGAAAAACATCACGGGGTGGTACGCATTGTATGGGTGTGTGTTACATTACATTCACTACTAGGAGTGAGAAAAACATCACGGGGTGGTGTGAATCGGAGGGTCTGAATTAGGATAGGCAGTGAGTGGCAATGTAGGATGGAGAAAAGCACAGCTGGGTGGTCAGCATGGGGAGGTCAGGGAACATGCAGTGGCAATGTCGGATAGGTTTCTGAAAAGCATCACGGGGTGGTGCGCATTGTATGGGTGTGTGTTACATTACATTCACTAGTAGGAGTGAGAAAAACATCACGGGGTGGTGCGGATTGTATGGGTGTATGTTACATTACATTCACTAGTAGGAGTGTGAAAAACATCACGGAGTGGTGCGCATTGTATGGGTGTGTGTTACATTACATTCACTAGTAGGAGTGAGAAAAACATCACGGGGTGGTGCGCATTGTATGGGTGTGTGTTACATTACATTCACTAGCAGGAGTGACAAAAACATCACGGGGTGGTGCGCATTGTATGGGTGTGTGTTACATTACATTCACTAGTAGGAGTGAGAAAAACATCACGGGGTGGTGCGCATTGTATGGGTGTTTGTTACATTACATTCACTAGTAGGAGTGAGAAAAACATCACGGGGTGGTGCGCATTGTATGGGTGTGTGTTACATTAGATTCACTAGTAGGAGTGAGAAAAACATCACGTGGTGGTGCGCATTGTATGGGTGTGTGTTACATTACATTCACTAGTAGTAGTGAGAAAAACATCACGGGGTGGTGCGCATTTTATGGGTGTGTGTTACATTAGATTCACTAGTAGGAGTGAGAAAAACATCACGGGGTGGTGCGCATTGTATGGGTGTGTGTTATATTACATTCACTAGTAGGAGTGAGAAAAACATCACGGGGTGGTGCGCATTGTATGGGTGTGTGTTACATTACATTCACTAGTAGGAGTGAGAAAAACATCACGGGGTGGTGCGCATTGTATGGGTGTGTGTTACATTAGATTCACTAGTAGGAGTGCGAAAAACATCACGGGGTGGTGCGCATTGTATGGGTGTGTGTTACATTACTTTCACTAGTAGGAGTGAGAAAAACATCACGGGGTGGTGCACATTGTATGGGTGTGTGTTACATTACATTCACTAGTAGGAGTGAGAAAAACATCACGGGGTGGTGCGCATTGTATGGGTGTGTGTTACATTACATTCACTAGTAGGAGTGAGAAAAACATCACGGGGTGGTGCGCATTGTATGGGTGTGTGTTACATTACATTCACTAGTAGGAGTGAGAAAAACATCACGGGGTGGTGTTAATCGGAGGGTCTGAATTAGGATAGGCAGTGAGTGGCAATTTAGGATGGAGAAAAGCACCGCGGTGTGGTGAGCATGGGGAGGTCAGGGAACATGCAGTGGCAATGTAGGATAGGTTTCTGAAAAACATCGCGGGGTGGTGCGCATTGTATGGGTGTGTGTTACATTACATTCACTAGTAGGAGTGAGAAAAACATCACGGGGTGGTGCGCATTGTATGGGTGTGTGTTATATTACATTCACTAGTAGGAGTGAGAAAAACATCACGGGGTGGTGCGCATTGTATGGGTGTGTGTTACATTACATTCACTAGTAGGAGTGAGAAAAACATCACGGGGTGGTGCGCATTGTATGGGTGTGTGTTACATTACATTCACTAGCAGGAGTGACAAAAACATCACGGGGTGGTGCGCATTGTATGGGTGTGTGTTACATTACATTCACTAGTAGGAGTGAGAAAAACATCACGGTGTGGTGCGCATTGTATGGGTGTGTGTTACATTACATTCACTAGTAGGAGTGAGAAAAACTACACGGGGTGGTGCGCATTGTATGGGTGTGTGTTACATTACATTCACTAGTAGGAGTGAGAAAAACATCACGGGGTGGTGCGCATTGTATGGGTGTGTGTTACATTACATTCACTAGTAGGAGTGAGAAAAACATCATGGGGTGGTGCGCATTGTATGGGTGTGTGTTACATTAGATTCACTAGTAGGAGTGCGAAAAACATCACGGGGTGGTGCGCATTGTATGGGTGTGTGTTACATTACTTTCACTAGTAGGAGTGAGAAAAACATCACGGGGTGGTGCGCATTGTATGGGTGTGTGTTACATTACATTCACTAGTAGGAGTGAGAAAAACATCACGGGTGGTGCGCATTGTATGGGTGTGTGTTACATTACATTCACTAGTAGGAGTGAGAAAAACATCACGGGGTGGTGCGCATTGTATGGGTGTGTGTTACATTACATTCACTAGTAGGAGTGAGAAAAACATCACGGGGTGGTGTTAATCGGAGGGTCTGAATTAGGATAGGCAGTGAGTGGCAATGTAGGATGGAGAAAAGCACCGCGGGGTGGTGAGCATGGGGAGGTCAGGGAACATGCAGTGGCAATGTAGGATAGATTTCTGAAAAACATCGCGGGGTGGTGCGCATTGTATGGGTGTGTGTTACATTAGATTCACTAGTAGGAGTGAGAAAAACATCACGGGGTGGTGCGCATTGTATGGGTGTGTGTTACATTACATTCACTAGTAGGAGTGAGAAAAACATCACTGGGTGGTCCGCATTGTATGGGTGTGTGTTACATTACATTCACTAGTAGGAGTGAGAAAAACATCACGGGGTGGTGTGAATCGGAGGGTCTGAATTAGGATAGGCAGTGAGTGGCAATGTAGGATGGAGAAAAGCACAGCGGGGTGGTCAGCATGGGGAGGTCAGGGAACATGCAGTGGCAATGTCGGATAGGTTTCTGAAAAACATCACGGGGTGGTGCGCATTGCATGGGTGTGTCTTACCTTACATTCACTAGTAGGAGTGAGAAAAACATCACGGGGTGGTGCGCATTGTATGGGTGTGTGTTACATTACATTCACTAGTAGGAGTGAGAAAAACATCACGGGGTGGTGCGCATTGTATGGGTGTGTGTTACATTACATTCACTAGTAGGAGTGAGAAAAACATCACGGGGTGGTGCGCATTGTATGGGTGTGTGTTACGTTACATTCACTAGTAGGAGTGAGAAAAACATCACGGGGTGGTGCGCATTGTATCGGTGTGTGTTACGTTACATTCACTAGTAGGAGTGAGAAAAACATCACGGGGTGGTGCGCATTGTATGGGTGTGTGTTACATTACATTCACTAGTAGGAGTGAGAAAAACATCACGGGGTGGTGCGCATTTTATGGGTGTGTGTTACATTACATTCACTAGTAGGAGTGCGAAAAAGATCACTGGGTGGTGCGCATTTTATGGGTGTGTGTTACATTACATTCACTAGTAGGAGTGAGAAAAACATCACTGGGTGGTGCGCATTGTATGGGTGTGTGTTACATTACATTCACTAGTAGGAGTGAGAAAAACATCACGGGGTGGTGCGCATTGTAGGGGTGTGTGTTACATTACATTCACTAGTAGGAGTAAGAAAAACATCACGGGGTGGTGCGCATTGTATGGGTGTGTGTTACATTTCATTCACTAGTAGGAGTGAGAAAAACATCACGGGGTGGTGCGCATTGTATGGGTGTGTGTTACATTAGATTCACTAGTAGGAGTGAGAAAAACTACACCGGGTGGTGCGTATTTTATGGGTTTGTGTTACATTACATTCACTAGTAGGGGTGAGAAAAACATCACGGGGTGGTGCGCATTGTATGGGTGTGTGTTACATTACATTCACTAGTAGGAGTGAGAAAAACATCATGGGGTGGTGCGCATTGTATGGGTGTGTGTTACATTAGATTCACTAGTAGGAGTGGGAAAAACATCCCGGGGTGGTGCGCATTGTATGGGTGTGTGTTACATTACTTTCACTAGTAGGAGTGAGAAAAACATCACGGGGTGGTGCGCATTGTATGGGTGTGTGTTACATTACTTTCACTAGTAGGAGTGAGAAAAACATCACGGGGTGGTGCGCACTGTATGGGTGTGTGTTACATTACATTCACTAGTAGGAGTGAGAAAAACATCAGGGGGTGGTGCGCATTGTATGGGTGTGTGTTACATTACATTCACTAGTAGGAGTGAGAAAAACATCACGGGGTGGTGCGCATTGTATGGGTGTGTGTTACATTACATTCACTAGTAGGAGTGAGAAAAACATCACGGGGTGGTGTGCATTGTATGGGTGTGTGTTACATTACATTCACTAGTAGGAGTGAGAAAAACATCACGGGGTGGTGTGAATTGGAGGGTCTGAATTAGGATAGGCAGTGAGTGGCAATGTAGGATGGAGAAAAGCACCGCGGGGTGGTGAACATGGGGAGGTCAGGGAACATGCAGTGGCAATGTAGGATAGGTTTCTGAAAAACATCGCGGGGTGGTGCGCATTGTATGGGTGTGTGTTACATTAGATTCACTAGTAGGAGTGAGAAAAACATCACGGGGTGGTGCGCATTGTATGGGTGTGTTTTACATTACATTCACTAGTAGGAGTGAGAAAAACATCACGGGTTGGCACGCATTGTATGGGTGTGTGTTACATTACATTCACTACTAGGAGTGAGAAAAACATCACGGGGTGGTGTGAATCGGAGGGTCTGAATTAGGATAGGCAGTGAGTGGCAATGTAGGATGGAGAAAAGCACAGCTGGGTGGTCAGCATGGGGAGGTCAGGGAACATGCAGTGGCAATGTCGGATAGGTTTCTGAAAAGCATCACGGGGTGGTGCGCATTGTATGGGTGTGTGTTACATTACATTCACTAGTAGGAGTGAGAAAAACATCACGGGGTGGTGCGCATTGTATGGGTGTATGTTACATTACATTCACTAGTAGGAGTGTGAAAAACATCACGGAGTGGTGCGCATTGCATGGGTGTGTGTTACATTACATTCACTAGTAGGAGTGAGAAAAACATCACGGGGTGGTGCGCATTGTATGGGTGTGTGTTACATTACATTCACTATTAGGAGTGAGAAAAACATCACGGGGTGGTGCGCATTGTATGGGTGTGTGTTACATTACATTCACTAGTAGGAGTGAGAAAAACATCACGGGGTGGTGCGCATTGTATGGGTGTTTGTTACATTACATTCACTAGTAGGAGTGAGAAAAACATCACGGGGTGGTGCGCATTTTATGGGTGTGTGTTACATTAGATTCACTAGTAGGAGTGAGAAAAACATCACGGGGTGGTGCGCATTGTATGGGTGTGTGTTATATTACATTCACTACTAGGAGTGAGAAAAACATCACGGGGTGGTGCGCATTGTATGGGTGTGTGTTACATTACATTCACTAGTAGGAGTGAGAAAAACATCACGGGGTGGTGCGCATTGTATGGGTGTGTGTTACATTACATTCACTAGCAGGAGTGACAAAAACATCACGGGGTGGTGCGCATTGTATGGGTGTGTGTTACATTACATTCACTAGTAGGAGTGAGAAAAACATCACGGGGTGGTGCGCATTGTATGGGTGTTTGTTACATTACATTCACTAGTAGGAGTGAGAAAAACATCACGGGGTGGTGCGCATTTTATGGGTGTGTGTTACATTAGATTCACTAGTAGGAGTGAGAAAAACATCACGGGGTATTGCGCATTGTATGGGTGTGTGTTATATTACATTCACTAGTAGGAGTGAGAAAAACATCACGGGGTGGTGCGCATTGTATGGGTGTGTGTTACATTACATTCACCAGTAGGAGTGAGAAAAACATCACGGAGTGGTGCGCATTGCATGGGTGTGTGTTACATTACATTCACTAGTAGGAGTGAGAAAAACATCACGGGGTGGTGCGCATTGTATGGGTGTGTGTTACATTACATTCACTATTAGGAGTGAGAAAAACATCACGGGGTGGTGCGCATTGTATGGGTGTGTGTTACATTACATTCACTAGTAGGAGTGAGAAAAACATCACGGGGTGGTGCGCATTGTATGGGTGTTTGTTACATTACATTCACTAGTAGGAGTGAGAAAAACATCACGGGGTGGTGCGCATTTTATGGGTGTGTGTTACATTAGATTCACTAGTAGGAGTGAGAAAAACATCACGGGGTGGTGCGCATTGTATGGGTGTGTGTTATATTACATTCACTACTAGGAGTGAGAAAAACATCACGGGGTGGTGCGCATTGTATGGGTCTGTGTTACATTACATTCACTAGTAGGAGTGAGAAAAACATCACGGGGTGGTGCGCATTGTATGGGTGTGTGTTACATTACATTCACTAGCAGGAGTGACAAAAACATCACGGGGTGGTGCGCATTGTATGGGTGTGTGTTACATTACATTCACTAGTAGGAGTGAGAAAAACATCACGGGGTGGTGCGCATTGTATGGGTGTTTGTTACATTACATTCACTAGTAGGAGTGAGAAAAACATCACGGGGTGGTGCGCATTTTATGGGTGTGTGTTACATTAGATTCACTAGTAGGAGTGAGAAAAACATCACTGGGTATTGCGCATTGTATGGGTGTGTGTTATATTACATTCACTAGTAGGAGTGAGAAAAACATCACGGGGTGGTGTGCATTGTATGGGTGTGTGTTACATTACATTCACTACTAGGAGTGACAAAAACATCACGGGGTGGTGTGAATCGGAGGGTCTGAATTAGGATAGGCAGTGAGTGGCAATGTAGGATGGAGAAAAGCACAGCTGGGTGGTCAGCATGGGGAGGTCAGGGAACATGCAGTGGCAATGTCGGATAGGTTTCTGAAAAGCATCACGGGGTGGTGCGCATTGTATGGGTGTGTGTTACATTACATTCACTAGTAGGAGTGAGAAAAACATCACGGGGTGGTGCGCATTGTATGGGTGTATGTTACATTACATTCACTAGTAGGAGTGTGAAAAACATCACGGAGTGGTGCGCATTGCATGGGTGTGTGTTACATTACATTCACTAGTAGGAGTGAGAAAAACATCACGGGGTGGTGCGCATTGTATGGGTGTGTGTTACATTACATTCACTATTAGGAGTGAGAAAAACATCACGGGGTGGTGCGCATTGTATGGGTGTGTGTTACATTACATTCACTAGTAGGAGTGAGAAAAACATCACGGGGTGGTGCGCATTGTATGGGTGTTTGTTACATTACATTCACTAGTAGGAGTGAGAAAAACATCACGGGGTGGTGCGCATTTTATGGGTGTGTGTTACATTAGATTCACTAGTAGGAGTGAGAAAAACATCACGGGGTGGTGCGCATTGTATGGGTGTGTGTTATATTACATTCACTACTAGGAGTGAGAAAAACATCACGGGGTGGTGCGCATTGTATGGGTGTGTGTTACATTACATTCACTAGTAGGAGTGAGAAAAACATCACGGGGTGGTGCGCATTGTATGGGTGTGTGTTACATTACATTCACTAGCAGGAGTGACAAAAACATCACGGGGTAGTGCGCATTGTATGGGTGTGTGTTACATTACATTCACTAGTAGGAGTGAGAAAAACATCACGGGGTGGTGCGCATTGTATGGGTGTTTGTTACATTACATTCACTAGTAGGAGTGAGAAAAACATCACGGGGTGGTGCGCATTTTATGGGTGTGTGTTACATTAGATTCACTAGTAGGAGTGAGAAAAACATCACTGGGTATTGCGCATTGTATGGGTGTGTGTCATATTACATTCACTAGTAGGAGTGAGAAAAACAACACGGGGTGGTGTGCATTGTATGGGTGTGTGTTACATTACATTCACTAGTAGGAGTGAGAAAAACATCACGGGGTGGTGCGCATTGTATGGGTGTGTGTTACATTACATTCACTAGCAGGAGTGACAAAAACATCACGGGGTGGTGCGCATTGTATGGGTGTGTGTTACATTACATTCACTAGTAGGAGTGAGAAAAACATCACGGTGTGGTGCGCATTGTATGGGTGTGTGTTACATTAGATTCACTAGTAGGAGTGAGAAAAACTACACGGGGTGGTGCGCATTGTATGGGTGTGTGTTACATTACATTCACTAGTAGGAGTGAGAAAAACATCACGGGGTGGTGCGCATTGTATGGGTGTGTGTTACATTACATTCACTAATAGGAGTGAGAAAAACATCATGGGGTGGTGCGCATTGTATGGGTGTGTGTTACATTAGATTCACTAGTAGGAGTGAGAAAAACATCACCGGGTGGTGCGCATTGTATGGGTGTGTGTTACATTACTTTCACTAGTAGGAGTGAGAAAAACATCACGGGGTGGTGCGCATTGTATGGGTGTGTGTTACATTAGATTCACTAGTAGGAGTGAGAAAAACATCACGGGGTGGTGCGCATTGTATGGGTGTGTGTTACATTACATTCACTAGTAGGAGTGAGAAAAACATCACGGGTTGGTGTGCATTGTATGGGTGTGTGATACATTACATTCACTAGTAGGAGTGAGAAAAACATCACGGGGTGGTGCGCATTGTATGGGTGTGTGTTACATTACATTCACTAGTAGGAGTGAGAAAAACATCACGGGGTGGTGTTAATCGGAGGGTCTGAATTAGGATAGGCAGTGAGTGGCAATGTAGGATGGAGAAAAGCACCGCGGTGTGGTGAGCATGGGGAGGTCAGGGAACATGCAGTGGCAATGTAGGATAGGTTTCTGAAAAACATCGCGGGATGGTGCGCATTGTATGGGTGTGTGTTACATTACATTCACTAGTAAGAGTGAGAAAAACATCACCGGGTGGTGCGCATTGTATGGGTGTGTGTTACATTACATTCAATAGTAGGAGTGAGAAAAACATCACGGGGTGGTACGCATTGTATGGGTGTGTGTTACATTACATTCACTAGTAGGAGTGAGAAAAACATCACGGGGTGGTGTGAATCGGAGGGTCTGAATTAGGATAGGCAGTGAGTGGCAATGTAGGATGGAGAAAAGCACCGCGGGGTGGTCAGCATGGGGAGGTCAGGGAACATGCAGTGGCAATGTCGGATATGTTTCTGAAAAACATCACGGGGTGGTGCGCATTGCATGGGTGTGTGTTACATTACATTCACTAGTAGGAGGGAGAAAAACATCACGGGGTTGTGCGCATTGTATGGGTGTGTGTTACATTACATTCACTAGTAGGAATGAGAAAAACATCACCGGGTGGTGCGCATTGTATGGGTGTGTCTTACCTTACATTCACTAGTAGGAGTGAGAAAAACATCACGGGGTGGTGCGCATTGTATGGGTGTGTGTTACCTTACATTCACTAGTAGGAGTGAGAAAAACATCACGGGGTGGTGCGCATTGTATGGGTGTGTGTTACATTACATTCACTAGTAGGAGTGAGAAAAACATCACGGGGTGTTGCGCATTGTATGGGTGTGTGTTACATTACATTCACTAGTAGGAGTGAGAAAAACATCACGGGGTGGTGCGCATTGTATGGGTGTGTGTTACATTACATTCACTATTAGGAGTGAGAAAAACATCACGGGGTGTGCGCATTGTATGGGTGTGTGTTACATTACATTCACTAGTAGGAGTGAGAAAAACTTCACGGGGTGGTGCGCATTTTATGGGTGTGTGTTACATTACATTCACTAGTAGGAGTGCGAAAAAGATCACTGGGTGGTGCGCATTTTATGGGTGTGTGTTACATTACATTCACTAGTAGGAGTGAGAAAAACATCACGGTGTGGTGCGCATTGTATGGGTGTGTGTTACATTAGATTCACTAGTAGGAGTGAGAAAACTACACGGGGTGGTGCGCATTGTATGGGTGTGTGTTACATTACATTCACTAGTAGGAGTGAGAAAAACATCACGGGGTGGTGCGCATTGTATGGGTGTGTGTTACATTACATTCACTAATAGGAGTGAGAAAAACATCATGGGGTGGTGCGCATTGTATGGGTGTGTGTTACATTAGATTCACTAGTAGGAGTGAGAAAAACATCACCGGGTGGTGCGCATTGTATGGGTGTGTGTTACATTACTTTCACTAGTAGGAGTGAGAAAAACATCACGGGGTGGTGCGCATTGTATGGGTGTGTGTTACATTACATTCACTAGTAGGAGTGAGAAAAACATCAGGGGGTGGTGCGCATTGTATGGGTGTGTGTTACATTACATTCACTAGTAGGAGTGAGAAAAACATCACGGGGTGGTGCGCATTGTATGGGTGTGTGTTACATTACATTCACTAGTAGGAGTGAGAAAAACATCACGGGGTGGTGTGCATTGTATGGGTGTGTGTTACATTACATTCACTAGTAGGAGTGAGAAAAACATCACGGGGTGGTGTGAATTGGAGGGTCTGAATTAGGATAGGCAGTGAGTGGCAATGTAGGATGGAGAAAAGCACCGCGGGGTGGTGAGCATGGGGAGGTCAGGGAACATGCAGTGGCAATGTAGGATAGGTTTCTGAAAAACATCGCGGGGTGGTGCGCATTGTATGGGTGTGTGTTACATTAGATTCACTAGTAGGAGTGAGAAAAACATCACGGGGTGGTGCGCATTGTATGGGTGTGTTTTACATTACATTCACTAGTAGGAGTGAGAAAAACATCACGGGGTGGTACGCATTGTATGGGTGTGTGTTACATTACATTCACTACTAGGAGTGAGAAAAACATCACGGGGTGGTGTGAATCGGAGGGTCTGAATTAGGATAGGCAGTGAGTGGCAATGTAGGATGGAGAAAAGCACAGCTGGGTGGTCAGCATGGGGAGGTCAGGGAACATGCAGTGGCAATGTCGGATAGGTTTCTGAAAAGCATCACGGGGTGGTGCGCATTGTATGTGTGTGTGTTACATTACATTCACTAGTAGGAGTGAGAAAAACATCACGGGGTGGTGCGCATTGTATGGGTGTATGTTACATTACATTCACTAGTAGGAGTGTGAAAAACATCACGGAGTGGTGCGCATTGCATGGGTGTGTGTTACATTACATTCACTAGTACAAGTGAGAAAAACATCACGGGGTGGTGCGCATTGTATGGGTGTGTGTTACATTACATTCACTATTAGGAGTGAGAAAAACATCACGGGGTGGTGCGCATTGTATGGGTGTGTGTTACATTACATTCACTAGTAGGAGTGAGAAAAACATCACGGGGTGGTGCGCATTGTATGGGTGTTTGTTACATTACATTCACTAGTAGGAGTGAGAAAAACATCACGGGGTGGTGCGCATTTTATGGGTGTGTGTTACATTAGATTCACTAGTAAGAGTGAGAAAAACATCACGGGGTGGTGCGCATTGTATGGGTGTGTGTTATATTACATTCACTACTAGGAGTGAGAAAAACATCACGGGGTGGTGCGCATTGTATGGGTCTGTGTTACATTACATTCACTAGTAGGAGTGAGAAAAACATCACGGGGTGGTGCGCATTGTATGGGTGTGTGTTACATTACATTCACTAGCAGGAGTGACAAAAACATCACGGGGTGGTGCGCATTGTATGGGTGTGTGTTACATTACATTCACTAGTAGGAGTGAGAAAAACATCACGGGGTGGTGCGCATTGTATGGGTGTTTGTTACATTACATTCACTAGTAGGAGTGAGAAAAACATCACGGGGTGGTGCGCATTTTATGGGTGTGTGTTACATTAGATTCACTAGTAGGAGTGAGAAAAACATCACTGGGTATTGCGCATTGTATGGGTGTGTGTTATATTACATTCACTAGTAGGAGTGAGAAAAACATCACGGGGTGGTGTGCATTGTATGGGTGTGTGTTACATTACATTCACTACTAGGAGTGACAAAAACATCACGGGGTGGTGTGAATCGGAGGGTCTGAATTAGGATAGGCAGTGAGTGGCAATGTAGGATGGAGAAAAGCACAGCTGGGTGGTCAGCATGGGGAGGTCAGGGAACATGCAGTGGCAATGTCGGATAGGTTTCTGAAAAGCATCACGGGGTGGTGCACATTGTATGGGTGTGTGTTACATTACATTCACTAGTAGGAGTGAGAAAAACATCACGAGGTGGTGCGCATTGTATGGGTGTATGTTACATTACATTCACTAGTAGGAGTGTGAAAAACATCACGGAGTGGTGCGCATTGCATGGGTGTGTGTTACATTACATTCACTAGTAGGAGTGAGAAAAACATCACGGGGTGGTGCGCATTGTATGGGTGTTTGTTACATTACATTCACTAGTAGGAGTGAGAAAAACATCACGGGGTGGTGCGCATTTTATGGGTGTGTGTTACATTAGATTCACTAGTAGGAGTGAGAAAAACATCACGGGGTGGTGCGCATTGTATGGGTGTGTGTTATATTACATTCACTACTAGGAGTGAGAAAAACATCACGGGGTGGTGCGCATTGTATGGGTGTGTGTTACATTACATTCACTAGTAGGAGTGAGAAAAACATCACGGGGTGGTGCGCATTGTATGGGTGTGTGTTACATTACATTCACTAGCAGGAGTGACAAAAACATCACGGGGTAGTGCGCATTGTATGGGTGTGTGTTACATTACATTCACTAGTAGGAGTGAGAAAAACATCACGGGGTGGTGCGCATTGTATGGGTGTTTGTTACATTACATTCACTAGTAGGAGTGAGAAAAACATCACGGGGTGGTGCGCATTTTATGGGTGTGTGTTACATTAGATTCACTAGTAGGAGTGAGAAAAACATCACTGGGTATTGCGCATTGTATGGGTGTGTGTTATATTACATTCACTAGTAGGAGTGAGAAAAACATCACGGGGTGGTGTGCATTGTATGGGTGTGTGTTACATTACATTCACTAGTAGGAGTGAGAAAAACATCACGGGGTGGTGCGCATTGTATGGGTGTGTGTTACATTACATTCACTAGCAGGAGTGACAAAAACATCACGGGGTGGTGCGCATTGTATGGGTGTGTGTTACATTACATTCACTAGTAGGAGTGAGAAAAACATCACGGTGTGGTGCGCATTGTATGGGTGTGTGTTACATTAGATTCACTAGTAGGAGTGAGAAAAACTACACGGGGTGGTGCGCATTGTATGGGTGTGTGTTACATTACATTCACTAGTAGGAGTGAGAAAAACATCACGGGGTGGTGCGCATTGTATGGGTGTGTGTTACATTACATTCACTAATAGGAGTGAGAAAAACATCATGGGGTGGTGCGCATTGTATGGGTGTGTGTTACATTAGATTCACTAGTAGGAGTCTGAAAAACATCACCGGGTGGTGCGCATTGTATGGGTGTGTGTTACATTACTTTCACTAGTAGGAGTGAGAAAAACATCACGGGGTGGTGCGCATTGTATGGGTGTGTGTTACATTACATTCACTAGTAGGAGTGAGAAAAACATCACGGGGTGGTGCGCATTGTATGGGTGTGTGTTACATTACATTCACTAGTAGGAGTGAGAAAAACATCACGGGTTGGTGTGCATTGTATGGGTGTGTGATACATTACATTCACTAGTAGGAGTGAGAAAAACATCACGGGGTGGTGCGCATTGTATGGGTGTGTGTTACATTACATTCACTAGTAGGAGTGAGAAAAACATCACGGGGTGGTGTTAATCGGAGGGTCTGAATTAGGATAGGCAGTGAGTGGCAATGTAGGATGGAGAAAAGCACCGCGGTGTGGTGAGCATGGGGAGGTCAGGGAACATGCAGTGGCAATGTAGGATAGGTTTCTGAAAAACATCGCGGGATGGTGCGCATTGTATGGGTGTGTGTTACATTACATTCACTAGTAAGAGTGAGAAAAACATCACCGGGTGGTGCACATTGTATGGGTGTGTGTTACATTACATTCAATAGTAGGAGTGAGAAAAACATCACGGGGTGGTACGCATTGTATGGGTGTGTGTTACATTACATTCACTAGTAGGAGTGAGAAAAACATCACGGGGTGGTGTGAATCGGAGGGTCTGAATTAGGATAGGCAGTGAGTGGCAATGTAGGATGGAGAAAAGCACCGCGGGGTGGTCAGCATGGGGAGGTCAGGGAACATGCAGTGGCAATGTCGGATATGTTTCTGAAAAACATCACGGGGTGGTGCGCATTGCATGGGTGTGTGTTACATTACATTCACTAGTAGGAGGGAGAAAAACATCACGGGGTTGTGCGCATTGTATGGGTGTGTGTTACATTACATTCACTAGTAGGAGTGAGAAAAACATCACCGGGTGGTGCGCATTGTATGGGTGTGTCTTACCTTACATTCACTAGTAGGAGTGAGAAAAACATCACGGGGTGGTGCGCATTGTATGGGTGTGTGTTACCTTACATTCACTAGTAGGAGTGAGAAAAACATCACGGGGTGGTGCGCATTGTATGGGTGTGTGTTACATTACATTCACTAGTAGGAGTGAGAAAAACATCACGGGGTGGTGCGCATTGTATGGGTGTGTGTTACATTACATTCACTAGTAGGAGTGAGAAAAACATCACGGGGTGGTGCGCATTGTATGGGTGTGTGTTACATTACATTCACTATTAGGAGTGAGAAAAACATCACGGGGTGTGCGCATTGTATGGGTGTGTGTTACATTACATTCACTAGTAGGAGTGAGAAAAACTTCACGGGGTGGTGCGCATTTTATGGGTGTGTGTTACATTACATTCACTAGTAGGAGTGCGAAAAAGATCACTGGGTGGTGCGCATTTTATGGGTGTGTGTTACATTACATTCACTAGTAGGAGCGAGAAAAACATCACGGTGTGGTGCGCATTGTATGGGTGTGTGTTACATTAGATTCACTAGTAGGAGTGAGAAAAACTACACGGGGTGGTGCGCATTGTATGGGTGTGTGTTACATTACATTCACTAGTAGGAGTGAGAAAAACATCACGGGGTGGTGCGCATTGTATGGGTGTGTGTTACATTACATTCACTAATAGGAGTGAGAAAAACATCATGGGGTGGTGCGCATTGTATGGGTGTGTGTTACATTAGATTCACTAGTAGGAGTGAGAAAAACATCACCGGGTGGTGCGCATTGTATGGGTGTGTGTTACATTACTTTCACTAGTAGGAGTGAGAAAAACATCACGGGGTGGTGCGCATTGTATGGGTGTGTGTTACATTACATTCACTAGTAGGAGTGAGAAAAACATCACGGGGTGGTGCGCATTGTATGGGTGTGTGTTACATTACATTCACTAGTAGGAGTGAGAAAAACATCACGGGGTGGTGTTAATCGGAGGGTCTGAATTAGGATAGGCAGTGAGTGGCAATGTAGGATGGAGAAAAGCACCGCGGTGTGGTGAGCATGGGGAGGTCAGGGAACATGCAGTGGCAATGTAGGATAGGTTTCTGAAAAACATCGCGGGATGGTGCGCATTGTATGGGTGTGTGTTACATTACATTCACTAGTAGGAGTGAGAAAAACATCACCGGGTGGTGCGCATTGTATGGGTGTGTGTTACATTACATTCACTAGTAGGAGTGAGAAAAACATCACCGGGTGGTGCGCATTGCATGGGTGTGTGTTACATTACATTCACTAGTAGGAGGGAGAAAAACATCACGGGGTTGTGCGCATTGTATGGGTGTGTGTTACATTACATTCACTAGTAGGAGTGAGAAAAACATCACGGGGTGGTGCGCATTGTATGGGTGTGTGTTACATTACATTCACTAGTAGGAGTGAGAAAAACATCACGGGGTGGTGCGCATTGTATGGGTGTGTGTTACATTACATTCACTAGTAGGAGTGAGAAAAACATCACGGGGTGGTGCGCATTGTATGGGTGTGTGTTACATTACATTCACTATTAGGAGTGAGAAAAACATCACGGGGTGTGCGCATTGTATGGGTGTGTGTTACATTACATTCACTAGTAGGAGTGAGAAAAACATCACGGGGTGGTGCGCATTTTATGGGTGTGTGTTACATTACATTCACTAGTAGGAGTGCGAAAAAGATCACTGGGTGGTGCGCATTTTATGGGTGTGTGTTACATTACATTCACTAGTAGGAGTGTGAAAAACATCACGGAGTGGTGCGCATTGCATGGGTGTGTGTTACATTACATTCACTAGTAGGAGTGAGAAAAACATCACTGGGGGGTGCGCATTGTATGGGTGTGTGTTACATTACATTCACTATTAAGAGTGAGAAAAACATCACGGGGTGGTGCGCATTGTATGGGTGTGTGTTACATTACATTCACTAGTAGGAGTGAGAAAAACATCACGGGGTGGTGTGAATTGGAGGGTCTGAATTAGGATAGGCAGTGAGTGGCAATGTAGGATGGAGAAAAGCACCGCGGGGTGGTGAGCATGGGGAGGTCAGGGAACATGCAGTGGCAATGTAGGATAGGTTTCTGAAAAACATCGCGGGGTGGTGCGCATTGTATGGGTGTGTGTTACATTAGATTCACTAGTAGGAGTGAGAAAAACATCACGGGGTGGTGCGCATTGTATGGGTGTGTGTTACATTACATTCACTAGTAGGAGTGAGAAAAACATCACGGGGTGGTACGCATTGTATGGGTGTGTGTTACATTACATTCACTACTAGGAGTGAGAAAAACATCACGGGGTGGTGTGAATCGGAGGGTCTGAATTAGGATAGGCAGTGAGTGGCAATGTAGGATGGAGAAAAGCACAGCGGGGTGGTCAGCATGGGGAGGTCAAGGAACATGCAGTGGCAATGTCGGATAGGTTTCTGAAAAGCATCACGGGGTGGTGCGCATTGTATGGGTGTGTGTTACATTACATTCACTAGTAGGAGTGAGAAAAACATCACGGGGTGGTGCGCATTGTATGGGTGTATGTTACATTACATTCACTAGTAGGAGTGAGAAAAACATCACGAGGTGGTGCGCATTGTATGGGTGTGTGTTACATTACATTCACTAGTAGGAGTGAGAAAAACATCACGGGGTGGTGCGCATTGTATGGGTGTGTGTTACATTTCATTCACTATTAGGAGTGAGAAAAACATCACGGGGTGGTGCGCATTGTATGGGTGTGTGTTACATTACATTCACTAGTAGGAGTGAGAAAAACATCACGGGGTGGTGCGCATTGTATGGGTGTTTGTTACATTACATTCACTAGTAGGAGTGAGAAAAACATCACGGGGTGGTGCGCATTTTATGGGTGTGTGTTACATTAGATTCACTAGTAGGAGTGAGAAAAACATCACGGGGTGGTGCGCATTGTATGGGTGTGTGTTATATTACATTCACTACTAGGAGTGAGAAAAACATCACGGGGTGGTGCGCATTGTATGGGTGTGTGTTACATAACATTCACTAGTAGGAGTGAGAAAAACATCACGGGGTGGTGCGCATTGTATGGGTGTGTGTTACATTACATTCACTAGCAGGAGTGACAAAAACATCACGGGGTGGTGCGCATTGTATGGGTGTGTGTTACATTACATTCACTAGTAGGAGTGAGAAAAACATCACGGGGTGGTGCGCATTGTATGGGTGTTTGTTACATTACATTCACTAGTAGGAGTGAGAAAAACATCACGGGGTGGTTCCGTATTTTATGGGTGTGTGTTACATTAGATTCACTAGTAGGAGTGAGAAAAACATCACGGGGTATTGCGCATTGTATGGGTGTGTGTTATATTACATTCACTAGTAGGAGTGAGAAAAACATCACGGGGTGGTGCGCATTGTATGGGTGTGTGTTACATTACATTCACTAGTAGGAGTGAGAAAAACATCACGGGGTGGTGCGCTTTGTATGGGTGTGTGTTACATTACATTCACTAGCAGGAGTGACAAAAACATCACGGGGTGGTGCGCATTGTATGGGTGTGTGTTACATTACATTCACTAGTAGGAATGAGAAAAACATCACGGTGTGGTGCGCATTGTATGGGTGTGTGTTACATTACATTCACTAGTAGGAGTGAGAAAAACATCACGGGGTGGTGCGCATTGTATGGGTGTGTGTTACATTACATTCACTAGTAGGAGTGAGAAAAACATCACGGGGTGGTGCGCATTGTATGGGTGTGTGTTACATTACATTCACTAGTAGGAGTGAGAAAAACATCATGGGGTGGTGCGCATTGTATGGGTGTGTGTTACATTAGATTCACTAGTAGGAGTGCGAAAAACATCACGGGGTGGTGCGCATTGTATGGGTGTGTGTTACATTACTTTCACTAGTAGGAGTGAGAAAAACATCACGGGGTGGTGCGCATTGTATGGGTGTGTGTTACATTACATTCATTAGTAGGAGTGAGAAAAACATCACGGGGTGGTGCGCATTGTATGGGTGTGTGTTACATTACATTCACTAGTAGGAGTGAGAAAAACATCACGGGTTGGTGTGCATTGTATGGGTGTGTGATACATTACATTCACTAGTAGGAGTGAGAAAAACATCACGGGGTGTTGCGCATTGTATGGGTGTGTGTTACATTACATTCACTAGTAGGAGTGAGAAAAACATCACGGGGTGGTGTTAATCGGAGGGTCTGAATTAGGATAGGCAGTGAGTGGCAATGTAGGATGGAGAAAAGCACCGCGGTGTGGTGAGGATCGGGAGGTCAGGGAACATGCAGTGGCAATGTAGGATAGGTTTCTGAAAAACATCGCGGGGTGGTGCGCATTGTATGGGTGTGTGTTACATTACATTCACTAGTAGGAGTGAGAAAAACATCACGGGGTGGTGCGCATTGTATGGGTGTGTGTTACATTACATTCAATAGTAGGAGTGAGAAAAACATCACGGGGTGGTAGGCATTGTATGGGTGTGTGTTACATTACATTCACTAGTAGGAGTGAGAAAAACATCACGGGGTGGTGTGAATCGGAGGTTCTGAATTAGGATAGGCAGTGAGTGGCAATGTAGGATGGAGAAAAGCACAGCGGGGTGGTCAGCATGGGGAGGTCAGGGAACATGCAGTGGCAATGTCGGATAGGTTTCTGAAAAACATCACGGGGTGGTGCGCATTGCATGGGTGTGTGTTACATTACATTCACTAGTAGGAGGGAGAAAAACATCACGGGGTTGTGCGCATTGTATGGGTGTGTGTTACATTACATTCACTAGTAGGAGTGAGAAAAACATCACCGGGTGGTGCGCATTGTATGGGTGTGTCTTACCTTACATTCACTAGTAGGAGTGAGAAAAACATCACGGGGTGGTGCGCATTGTATGGGTGTTTGTTACATTACATTCACTAGTAGGAGTGAGAAAAACATCACGGGGTGGTGCGCATTGTATGGGTGTGTGTTACATTACATTCACTAGTAGGAGTGAGAAAAACATCACGGAGTGGTGCGCATTGCATGGGTGTGTGTTACATTACATTCACTAGTAGGAGTGAGAAAAACATCACTGGGGGGTGCGCATTGTATGGGTGTGTGTTACATTACATTCACTATTAAGAGTGAGAAAAACATCACGGGGTGGTGCGCATTGTATGGGTGTGTGTTACATTACATTCACTAGTAGGAGTGAGAAAAACATCACGGGGTGGTGTGAATTGGAGGGTCTGAATTAGGATAGGCAGTGAGTGGCAATGTAGGATGGAGAAAAGCACCGCGGGGTGGTGAGCATGGGGAGGTCAGGGAACATGCAGTGGCAATGTAGGATAGGTTTCTGAAAAACATCGCGGGGTGGTGCGCATTGTATGGGTGTGTGTTACATTAGATTCACTAGTAGGAGTGAGAAAAACATCACGGGGTGGTGCGCATTGTATGGGTGTGTGTTACATTACATTCACTAGTAGGAGTGAGAAAAACATCACGGGGTGGTACGCATTGTATGGGTGTGTGTTACATTACATTCACTACTAGGAGTGAGAAAAACATCACGGGGTGGTGTGAATCGGAGGGTCTGAATTAGGATAGGCAGTGAGTGGCAATGTAGGATGGAGAAAAGCACAGCGGGGTGGTCAGCATGGGGAGGTCAAGGAACATGCAGTGGCAATGTCGGATAGGTTTCTGAAAAGCATCACGGGGTGGTGCGCATTGTATGGGTGTGTGTTACATTACATTCACTAGTAGGAGTGAGAAAAACATCACGGGGTGGTGCGCATTGTATGGGTGTATGTTACATTACATTCACTAGTAGGAGTGAGAAAAACATCACGGGGTGGTGCGCATTGTATGGGTGTGTGTTACATTACATTCACTAGTAGGAGTGAGAAAAACATCACGGGGTGGTGCGCATTGTATGGGTGTGTGTTACATTTCATTCACTATTAGGAGTGAGAAAAACATCACGGGGTGGTGCGCATTGTATGGGTGTGTGTTACATTACATTCACTAGTAGGAGTGAGAAAAACATCACGGGGTGGTGCGCATTGTATGGGTGTTTGTTACATTACATTCACTAGTAGGAGTGAGAAAAACATCACGGGGTGGTGCGCATTTTATGGGTGTGTGTTACATTAGATTCACTAGTAGGAGTGAGAAAAACATCACGGGGTGGTGCGCATTGTATGGGTGTGTGTTATATTACATTCACTACTAGGAGTGAGAAAAACATCACGGGGTGGTGCGCATTGTATGGGTGTGTGTTACATAACATTCACTAGTAGGAGTGAGAAAAACATCACGGGGTGGTGCGCATTGTATGGGTGTGTGTTACATTACATTCACTAGCAGGAGTGACAAAAATATCACGGGGTGGTGCGCATTGTATGGGTGTGTGTTACATTACATTCACTAGTAGGAGTGAGAAAAACATCACGGGGTGGTGCACATTGTATGGGTGTTTGTTACATTACATTCACTAGTAGGAGTGAGAAAAACATCACGGGGTGGTTCCGTATTTTATGGGTGTGTGTTACATTAGATTCACTAGTAGGAGTGAGAAAAACATCACGGGGTATTGCGCATTGTATGGGTGTGTGTTATATTACATTCACTAGTAGGAGTGAGAAAAACATCACGGGGTGGTGCGCATTGTATGGGTGTGTGTTACATTACATTCACTAGTAGGAGTGAGAAAAACATCACGGGGTGGTGCGCTTTGTATGGGTGTGTGTTACATTACATTCACTAGCAGGAGTGACAAAAACATCACGGGGTGGTGCGCATTGTATGGGTGTGTGTTACATTACATTCACTAGTAGGAATGAGAAAAACATCACGGTGTGGTGCGCATTGTATGGGTGTGTGTTACATTAGATTCACAAGTAGGAGTGAGAAAAACTACACGGGGTGGTGCGCATTGTATGGGTGTGTGTTACATTACATTCATTAGTAGGAGTGAGAAAAACATCACGGGGTGGTGCGCATTGTATGGGTGTGTGTTACATTACATTCACTAGTAGGAGTGAGAAAAACATCACGGGTTGGTGTGCATTGTATGGGTGTGTGATACATTACATTCACTAGTAGGAGTGAGAAAAACATCACGGGGTGTTGCGCATTGTATGGGTGTGTGTTACATTACATTCACTAGTAGGAGTGAGAAAAACATCACGGGGTGGTGTTAATCGGAGGGTCTGAATTAGGATAGGCAGTGAGTGGCAATGTAGGATGGAGAAAAGCACCGCGGTGTGGTGAGGATCGGGAGGTCAGGGAACATGCAGTGGCAATGTAGGATAGGTTTCTGAAAAACATCGCGGGGTGGTGCGCATTGTATGGGTGTGTGTTACATTACATTCACTAGTAGGAGTGAGAAAAACATCACGGGGTGGTGCGCATTGTATGGGTGTGTGTTACATTACATTCAATAGTAGGAGTGAGAAAAACATCACGGGGTGGTAGGCATTGTATGGGTGTGTGTTACATTACATTCACTAGTAGGAGTGAGAAAAACATCACGGGGTGGTGTGAATCGGAGGTTCTGAATTAGGATAGGCAGTGAGTGGCAATGTAGGATGGAGAAAAGCACAGCGGGGTGGTCAGCATGGGGAGGTCAGGGAACATGCAGTGGCAATGTCGGATAGGTTTCTGAAAAACATCACGGGGTGGTGCGCATTGCATGGGTGTGTGTTACATTACATTCACTAGTAGGAGGGAGAAAAACATCACGGGGTTGTGCGCATTGTATGGGTGTGTGTTACATTACATTCACTAGTAGGAGTGAGAAAAACATCACCGGGTGGTGCGCATTGTATGGGTGTGTCTTACCTTACATTCACTAGTAGGAGTGAGAAAAACATCACGGGGTGGTGCGCATTGTATGGGTGTTTGTTACATTACATTCACTAGTAGGAGTGAGAAAAACATCACGGGGTGGTGCGCATTGTATGGGTGTGTGTTACATTACATTCACTAGTAGGAGTGAGAAAAACATCACGGGGTGGTGCGCATTGTATGGGTGTGTGTTACATTACATTCACTAGTAGGAGTGAGAAAAATATCACGGGGTGGTGCGCATTGTATGGGTGTGTGTTACATTACATTCACTAGTAGGAGTGAGAAAAATATCACGGGGTGGTGCGCATTGTATGGGTGTGTGTTACATTTCATTCACTAGTAGGAGTGAGAAAAACATCACGGGGTTGTGCGCATTGTATGGGTGTGTGTTACATTACATTCACTAGTAGGAGTGAGAAAAACATCACGGGGTGGTGCGCATTGTATGGGTGTGTGTTACATTAGATTCACTAGTAGGAGTGAGAAAAACATCACGGTGTGGTGCGCATTGTATGGGTGTGTGTTACATTACATTCACTAGTAGGAGTGAGAAAAACATCACGGGGTGGTGCGCATTGTATGGGTGTGTGTTACATTACATTCACTAGTAGGAGTGAGAAAAACACGGGGTGGTGCGCATTGTATGGGTGTGTGTTACATTACATTGACTAGTAGGAGAGAGAAAAACATAACGGGGTGGTGCGCATTGTATGGGTGTGTGTTACATTACATTCACTAGTAGGAGTGAGAAAAACATCACGGGGTGGTGCGCATTGTATGGGTGTGTGTTACATTACATTCACTAGTAGGAGTGAGAAAAACATCACGGGGTGGTGCGCATTGTATGGGTGTGTGTTACATTACATTCAGTAGTAGGAGTGAGAAAAACATCACGGGGTGGTGCGCATTGTATGGGTGTGTGTTACATTACATTCACTAGTAGGAGTGAAAAAACATCACGGGGTGGTGCGCATTGTATGGGTGTGTGTTACATTACATTCACTAGCAGGAGTGACAAAAACATCACGGGGTGGTGCGCATTGTATGGGTGTGTGTTACATTACATTCACTAGAAGGAGTGAGAAAAACATCACGGTGTGGTGCGCATTGTATGGGTGTGTGTTACATTAGATTCACTAGTAGGAGTGAGAAAAACTACACGGGGTGGTGCGCATTGTATGGGTGTGTGTTACATTACATTCACTAGTAGGAGTGAGAAAAACATCACGGGGTGGTGCGCATTGTATGGGTGTGTGTTACATTACATTCACTAGTAGGAGTGAGAAAAACATCACGGGGTGGTGCGCATTGTATGGGTGTGTGTTACATTACATTCACTAGTAGGAGTGAGAAAAACATCACGGGGTGGTGCGCATTGTATGGGTGTGTGTTACATTACATTCACTAGTAGGAGTGAGAAAAATATCACGGGGTGGTGCGCATTGAATGGGTGTGTGTTACATTACATTCACTAGTAGGAGTGAGAAAAATATCACGGGGTGGTGCGCATTGTATGGGTGTGTGTTACATTTCATTCACTAGTAGGAGTGAGAAAAACATCACGGGGTGGTGCGCATTTTATGGGTGTGTGTTACATTACATTCACTAGTAGGAGTGAGAAAAACATCACGGGGTGGTGCGCATTGTATGGGTGTGTGTTACATTAGATTCACTAGTAGGAGTGAGAAAAACATCACGGTGTGGTGCGCATTGTATGGGTGTGTGTTACATTACATTCACTAGTAGGAGTGAGAAAAACATCACGGGGTGGTGCGCATTGTATGGGTGTGTGTTATATTACATTCACTAGTAGGAGTGAGAAAAACACGGGGTGGTGCGCATTGTATGGGTGTGTGTTACATTACATTGACTAGTAGGAGAGAGAAAAACATAACGGGGTGGTGCGCATTGTATGGGTGTGTGTTACATTACATTCACTAGTAGGAGTGAGAAAAACATCACGGGGTGGTGCGCATTGTATGGGTGTGTGTTACATTACATTCACTAGTAGGAGTGAGAAAAACATCACGGGGTGGTGCGCATTGTATGGGTGTGTGTTACATTACATTCAGTAGTAGGAGTGAGAAAAACATCACGGGGTGGTGCGCATTGTATGGGTGTGTGTTACATTACATTCACTAGTAGGAGTGAAAAAACATCACGGGGTGGTGCGCATTGTATGGGTGTGTGTTACATTACATTCACTAGTAGGAGTGAGAAAAACATCACGAAGTGGTGCGCATTGTATGGGTGTGTGTTACATTACATTCACTAGTAGGAGTGAGAAAAACATCACGGGGTGGTGCGCATTGTATGGGTGTGTGTTACATTACATTCACTAGTAGGAGTGAGAAAAACATCACGGGGTGGTGCGCATTGTATGGGTGTGTGTTACATTACATTCACTAGTAGGAGTGAGAAAAACATCACAGTGGGTTTCGCATTGTATGGGTGTGTGTTACATTACATTCACTAGTAGGAGTGAGAAAAACATCACGGGGTGGTGCGCATTGTATGGGTGTATGTTACATTACATTCACTAGTAGCAGTGAGAAAAACATCACGGGGTGGTGCGCATTGTATGGGTGTGTGTTGCATTACATTCACTAGTAGGAGTGAGAAAAACATCACGGGGTGGTGCGCATTGTATGGGTGTGTGTTACATTACATTCACTAGTAGGAGTGAGAAAAACATCACGGGGTGGTGCGCATTGTATGGGTGTGTGTTACATTACATTCACTAGTAGCAGTGAGAAAAACATCACGGGGTGGTGCGCATTGTATGGGTGTGTGTTACATTACATTCACTAGTAGGAGTGAGAAAAACATCACGGGGTGGTTCACATTGTATGGGTGTGTGTTACATTACATTCACTAGTAGGAGCGAGAAAAACATCACGGGGTGGTGCGCATTGTATGGGTGTGTGTTACATTACATTCACTAGTAGGAGCGAGAAAAACATCACGGGGTGGTGCGCATTGTATGGGTGTGTGTTACATTACATTCACTAGTAGGAGAGAGAAAAACATCACGGGGTGGTGCGCATTGTATGGGTGTGTGTTACATTACATTCACTAGTAGGAGTGAGAAAATCATAACGGGGTGGTGCGCATTGTATGGGTGTGTGTTACATTACATTCACTACTAGGAGTGAGAAAAACATCACGGGGTGGTGTGAATCGGTTGGTCTGAATTAGGATAGGCAGTGAGTGGCAATGTAGGATGGAGAAAAGCACAGCGGGGTGGTCAGCATGGGGAGGTCAGGGAACATGCAGTGGCAATGTAGGATAGGTTTCTGAAAAACATCACGGGGTGGTGCGCATTGCATGGGTGTGTGTTACATTACATTCACTATTAGGAGGGAGAAAAACATCACGGGGTGGTGCGCATTGTATGGGTGTGTGTTACATTACATTCACTAGTAGGAGTGAGAAAAACATCACGGGGTGGTGCGCATTGTATGGGTGTGTGTTACATTACATTCAGTAGTAGGAGTGAGAAAAACATCACGGGGTGGTGCACATTGTATGGGTGTGTGTTACATTACATTCACTAGTAGGAGTGAAAAAACATCACGGGGTGGTGCGCATTGTATGGGTGTGTGTTACATTACATTCACTAGTAGGAGGGAGAAAAACATCACGAAGTGGTGCGCATTGTATGGGTGTGTGTTATATTACATTCACTAGTAGGAGTGAGAAAAACATCACGGGTTGGTGCGCATTGTATGGGTGTGTGTTACATTACATTCACTAGTAGGAGTGAGAAAAACATCACGGGGTGGTGCGCATTGTATGGGTGTGTGTTACATTACATTCACTAGTAGGAGTGAGAAAAACATCACGGGGTGGTGCGCATTGTATGGGTGAGTGTTACATTACATTCACTAGTAGGAGCGAGAAAAACATCACGGGGTTGTGCGCATTGTATGGGTGTGTGTTATATTACATTCACTAGTAGGAGTGAGAAAAACATCACGGGGTGGTGCACATTGTATGGGTGTGTGTTACATTACATTCACTAGTAGGAGTGAGAAAAACATCATGGGGTGGTGCGCATTGTATGGGTGTGTGTTACATTACATTCACTAGTAGGAGTGAGAAAAACATCACGGGGTGGTGCGCATTGTATGGGTGTGTGTTACATTACATTCACTAGTAGGAGTGAGAAAAACATCACGGGGTGGTGCGCATTGTATGGGTGTGTGTTACATTACATTCACTAGTAGCAGTGAGAAAAACATCACGGGGTGGTGCGCATTGTATGGGTGTGTGTTACATTACATTCACTAGTAGCAGTGAGAAAAACATCACGGGGTGGTGCGCATTGTATGGGTGTGTGTTACATTACATTCACTAGTAGGAGTGAGAAAAACATCACGGGGTGGTGCGCATTGTATGGGTGTGTGTTACATTACATTCACTAGTAGGAGCGAGAAAAACATCACGGGGTGGTGCGCATTGTATGGGTGTGTGTTACATTACATTCACTAGTAGGAGCGAGAAAAACATCACGGGGTGGTGCGCATTGTATGGGTGTGTGTTACATTACATTCACTAGTAGGAGAGAGAAAAACATCACGGGGTGGTGCGCATTGTATGGGTGTGTGTTAAATTACATTCACTAGTAGGAGTGAGAAAATCATAACGGGGTGGTGCGCATTGTATGGGTGTGTGTTACATTACATTCACTACTAGGAGTGAGAAAAACATCACGGGGTGGTGTGAATCGGAGGGTCTGAATTAGGATAGGCAGTGAGTGGCAATGTAGGATGGAGAAAAGCACAGCGGGGTGGTCAGCATGGGGAGGTCAGGGAACATGCAGTGGCAATGTAGGAAAGGTTTCTGAAAAACATCACGGGGTGGTGCGCATTGTATGGGTGTGTGTTACATTACATTCACTATTAGGAGGGAGAAAAACATCACGGGGTTGTGCGCATTGTATGGGTGTGTGTTACATTACATTCACTAGTAGGAGTGAGAAAAACATCACGGGGTGGTACGCATTGTATGGGTGTGTGTTACATTACATTCAGTAGTAGGAGTGAGAAAAACATCACGGGGTGGTGCACATTGTATGGGTGTGTGTTACATTACATTCACTAGCAGGAGTGAAAAAACATCACGGGGTGGTGCGCATTTTATGGGTGTGTGTTACATTACATTCACTAGTAGGAGTGAGAAAAACATCACGAAGTGGTGCGCATTGTATGGGTGTGTGTTACATTACATTCACTAGTAGGAGTGAGAAAAACATCACGGGGTGGTGCGCATTGTATGGGTGTGTGTTACATTACATTCACTAGTATGAGTGAGAAAAACATCACGGGGTGGTGCGCAATGTATGGGTGTGTGTTACATTACATTCACTAGTAGGAGTGAGAAAAACATCACGGGGTGGTGCGCATTGTATGGGTGTGTGTTACATTACATTCACTAGTAGGAGTGAGAAAAACATCACGGGGTGGTGCGCATTGTATGGGTGTGTGTTACATTACATTCACTATTAGTAGTGAGAAAAACATCACGGGGTGGTGCGCATTGTATGGGTGTGTGTTACATTACATTCACTAGTAGCAGTGAGAAAAACATCACGGGGTGGTGCGCATTGTATGGGTGTGTGTTACATTACATTCACTAGTAGGAGTGAGAAAAACATCACGGGGTGGTGCGCATTGTATGGGTGTGTGTTACATTACATTCACTAGTAGGAGTGAGAAAATCATCACGGGGTGGTGCGCATTGTATGGGTGTGTGTTACATTACATACACTAGTAGCAGTGAGAAAAACATCACGGGGTGGTGCGCATTGTATGGGTGTGTGTTACATTACATTCACTAGTAGGAGTGAGAAAAACATCACGGGGTGGTGCGCATTGTGTGGGTGTGTGTTACATTACATTCACTAGTAGGAGTGAGAAAAACATCACGGGGTGGTGCCCATTGTATGGGTGTTTGTTGCATTAGATTCACTAGTAGGAGTGAGAAAATCATCACGGGGTGGTGCGCATTGTATGGGTGTGTGTTACATTACATTCACTATTAGGAGTGAGAAAAACATCACGGGGTGGTGCGCATTTTATGGGTGTTTGTTACATTAGATTCACTAGTAGGAGTGAGAAAATCATCAAGGGGTGGTGCGCATTGTATGGGTGTGTGTTACATTACATTCACTAGTAGGAGTGAGAAAAACATCACGGGGTGGTGCGCATTGTATGGGTGTGTGTTACATTAGATTCACTAGTAGGAGTGAGAAAATCATCAAGGGGTGGTGCGCATTGTATGGGTGTGTGTTACATTACATTCACTAGTAGGAGTGAGAAAAACATCACGGGGTGGTGCGCATTGTATGGGTGTGTGTTACATTAGATTCACTAGCAGGAGTGAGAAAAACATCACGGGGTGGTGCGCATTGTATTTGTGTGTGTTACATTACATTCACTAGTAGGAGTGAGAAAAACATTACGGGGTGGTGCGCATTGTATGGGTGTGTGTTACATTACATTCACTAGTAGGAGTGAGAAATACATTACGGGGTGGTTTGCATTGTATGGGGGTGTGTTACATTACATTCACTTATAGGAGTGAGAAAAACATGACGGGGTGGTGCGCATTGTATGGGTGTGTGTTACATTTCATTCACTAGTAGGAGTGAGAAAAACATCACGGGGTGGTTTGCATTGTATGGGTGTGTGTTACATTAGATTCACTAGTAGGAGTGAGAAAAACATCACGGGGTGGTGCGCATTGTATGGGTGTGTTTTACATTACATTCACTAGTAGGAGTGAGAAAAACATCACGTTGTGGTGCGCATTGTATGGGTGTGTGTTACATTAGATTCACTAGTAGGAGGGAGAAAAACATCACGAAGTGGTGCGCATTGTATGGGTGTGTGTTATATTACATTCACTAGTAGGAGTGAGAAAAACATCACGGGGTGGTGCGCATTGTATGGGTGTGTGTTACATTACATTCACTAGTAGGAGTGAGAAAAACATCACGGGGTGGTGCGCATTGTATGGGTGTGTGTTACATTAGATTCACTAGTAGGAGGGAGAAAAACATCACGAAGTGGTGCGCATTGTATGGGTGTGTGTTATATTACATTCACTAGTAGGAGTGAGAAAAACATCACGGGGTGGTGCGCATTGTATGGGTGTGTGGTACATTACATTCACTAGTAGCAGTGAGAAAAACATCACGGGGTGGTGCGCATTGTATGGGTGTGTGTTACATTAGATTCACTAGTAGGAGTGAGAAAAACATCACGGGGTGGTGCGCATTGTATGGGTGTGTGTTACATTAGATTCACTAGTAGCAGTGAGAAAAACATCACGGGGTGGTGCGCATTTTATGGGTGTGTGTTACATTACATTCACTAGTAGGAGTGAGAAAAACATCACGGGGTGGTGCGCACTGTATGGGTGTGTGTTACATTAGATTCACTAGTAGCAGTGAGAAAAACATCACGGGGTGGTGCGCACTGTATGGGTGTGTGTTACATTACATTCACTAGTAGGAGTGAGAAAAACATCACGGGGTGGTGCGCACTGTATGGGTGTGTGTTACTTTACATTCACTAGTAGGAGTGAGAAAAACATCACGGGGTGGTGCGCACTGTATGGGTGTGTGTTACATTACATTCACTAGTAGGAGTGAGAAAAACATCACGGGGTGGTGCGCACTGTATGGGTGTGTGTTACATTACATTCACTAGTAGGAGTGAGAAAAACATCACGGGGTGGTGCGCACTGTATGGGTGTGTGTTACATTACATTCACTAGTAGGAGTGAGAAAAACATCACGGGGTGGTGCGCAATGTATGGGTGTGTGTTACATTACATTCACTAGTAGGAGTGAGAAAAACATCACGGGGTGGTGCGCATTGTATGGGTGTGTGTTACATTAGATTCACTAGTAGGAGTGAGAAAAACATCACGGGGTGGTGCGCATTGTATGGGTGTGTGTTACATTAGATTCACTAGTAGGAGTGAGAAAAACATCACGTGGTGGTGCGCATTATATGGGTGTGTGTTACATTACATTCACTAGTAGGAGTGACAAAAACATCACGGTGTGGTGCGCATTGTATGGGTTGGTGTTATATTACACTCACTAGTAGGAGTGAGAAAAACATCACGGCGTGGTGCGCATTGTATGGGTGTGTGTTACATTACATTCACTAGTAGGAGTGAGAAAAACATCACGGGGTGGTGTGCATTGAATGGGTGTGTTACATTAGATTCACTAGTAGGAGTGAGAAAAACATCACGGGGTGGTGCGCATTGTATGGGTTTGTGTTACATTAGATTCACTAGTAGGAGTGCGAAAAACATCACGGGGTGGTGCGCATTGTATGGGTGTGTGTTACATTACTTTCACTAGTAGGAGTGAGAAAAACATCACGGGGTGGTGCGCATTGTATGGGTGTGTGTTACATTACATTCACTCGTAGGAGTGAGAAAAACATCACGGGGTGGTGCGCATTGTATGGGTGTGTGTTACATTACATTCACTCGTAGGAGTGAGAAAAACATCACGGGGTGGTGCGCATTGTATGGGTGTGTGTTACATTACATTCACTAGTAGGAGTGAGAAAAACATCACGGGGTGGTGCGCATTGTATGGGTGTTTGTTACATTAGATTCACTAGTAGGAGTGAGAAAATCATCACGGGGTGGTGCGCATTGTATGGGTGTGTGTTACATTACATTCACTAGTAGGAGTGAGAAAAACATCACGGGGTGGTGCGCATTGTATGGGTGTGTGTTACATTAGATTCACTAGTAGGAGTGAGAAAAACATCACGGGGTGGTGTGCATTGTATGGGTGTGTGTTACATTACATTCACTAGTAGGAGTGAGAAAAACATCACGGGGTGGTGCGCATTGTATGGGTGTGTGTTACATTACATTCACTAGTAGGAGTGAGAAAAACATCACGGGGTGGTGCGCACTGTATGGGTGTGTGTTACATTAGATTCACTAGTAGCAGTGAGAAAAACATCACGGGGTGGTGCGCACTGTATGGGTGTGTGTTACATTACATTCACTAGTAGGAGTGAGAAAAACATCACAGCGTGTTGCGCACTGTATGGGTGTGTGTTACATTACATTCACCAGTAGGAGTGAGAAAAACATCACGGGGTGGTGCGCACTGTATGGGTGTGTGTTACATTACATTCACTAGTAGGAGTGAGAAAAACATCACGGGGTGGTGCGCACTGTATGGGTGTGTGTTACATTACATTCACTAGTAGGAGTGAGAAAAACATCACGGGGTGGTGCGCATTGTATGGGTGTGTGTTACATTACATTCACTAGTAGCAGTGAGAAAAACATCACGGGGCGGTGCGCATTATATGGGTGTGTGTTACATTAGATTCACTAGTAGGAGTGAGAAAAACATCACGGGGTGGTGCGCATTGTATGGGTGTGTGTTACATTAGATTAACTAGTAGGAGTGAGAAAAACATCACGAGGTGGTGCGCACTGTATGGGTGTGGGTTACATTACATTCACAAGTAGGAGTGAGAAAAACATCACGGGGTGGTGCGCACTGTATGGGTGTGTGTTACATTACATTCACTAGTAGGAGTGAGAAAAACATCATGGGGTGGTGCGCACTGTATGGGTGTGTGTTACATTAAATTGACTAGTAGGAGTGAGAAAAACATAACGGGGTGGTGCGCACTGTATGGGGGTGTGTTACATTACATTCACTAGTAGGAGTGAGAAAAACATCACGGGGTGGTGTGCACTGTATGGGTGTGTGTTACATTACATTCACTAGTAGGAGTGAGAAAAACATCACGGGGTGGTGCGCACTGTATGGGTGTGTGTTACATTACATTCACTAGTAGGAGTGAGAAAAACATCACGGGGTGGTGCGCATTGTATGGGTGTGTGTTACATTACATTCACTAGTAGGAGTGAGAAAAACATCACGGGGTGGTGCGCACTGTATGGGTGTGTGCTACATTACATTCACTAGTAGGAGTGAGAAAAACATCACGGGGTGGTGCGCAATATATTGGTGTGTGTTACATTACATTCACTAGTAGGAGTGAGAAAAACATCACGGGGTGGTGCGCATTGTATGGGTGTGTGTTACATTAGATTCACTAGTAGGAGTGAGAAAAACATCACGGGGTGGTGCGCATTGTATGGGTGTGTGTTACATTAGATTCACTAGTAGGAGTGAGAAAAACATCACGGGGTGGTGCGCATTATATGGGTGTGTGTTACATTACATTCACTAGTAGGAGTGACAAAAACATCACGGTGTGGTGCGCATTGTATGGGTTTGTGTTATATTACACTCACTAGTAGGAGTGAGAAAAACATCACGGCGTGGTGTGCATTGTATGGGTGTGTGTTGCATTACATTCACTAGTAGGAGTGAGAAAAACATCACGGGGTGGTGTGCATTGAATGGGTGTGTTACATTAGATTCACCAGTAGGAGTGAGAAAAACATCACGGGGTGGTGCGCATTGTATGGGTTTGTGTTACATTAGATTCACTAGTAGGAGTGAGAAAAACATCACGGGGTGGTGCGCATTGTATGGGTGTGTGTTACATTACTTTCACTAGTAGCAGTGAGAAAAACATCACGGGGTGGTGCGCATTGTATGGGTGTGTGTTACATTACATTCACTCGTAGGAGTGAGAAAAACATCACGGGGTGGTGCGCATTGTATGGGTGTGTGTTACATTACATTCACTCGTAGGAGTGAGAAAAACATCACGGGGTGGTGCGCATTGTATGGGTGTGTGTTACATTACATTCACTAGTAGGAGTGAGAAAAACATCACGGGGTGGTGCGCATTGTATGGGTGTTTGTTACATTAGATTCACTAGTAGGAGTGAGAAAATCATCACGGGGTGGTGCGCATTGTATGGGTGTGTGTTACAATTACATTCACTAGTAGGAGTGAGAAAAACATCACGGGGTGGTGCGCATTGTATGGGTGTGTGTTACATTAGATTCACTAGTAGGAGTGAGAAAAACATCACGGGGTGGTGCACATTGTATGGGTGTGTGTTACATTACATTCACTAGTAGGAGTGAGAAAAACATCACGGGGTGGTGCGCATTGTATGGGTGTTTGTTACATTAGATTCACTAGTAGGAGTGAGAAAAACATCACGGGGTGGTGCGCATTGTATGGGTGTGTGTTACATTACATTCACTAGTAGGAGTGAGAAAAACATCACGGGGTGGTGCGCATTGTATGGGTGTGTGTTACATTACATTCACTAGTAGGAGTGAGAAAAACATCACGGGGTGGTGCGCATTGTATGGGTGTGTGTTACATTACATTCACTAGTAGGAGTGAGAAAAACATCGCGGGGTGGTGCGCATTGTATGGGTGTGTGTTACATTACATTCACTAGCAGGAGTGAGAAAAACATCACGTGGTGGTGCGCATTGTATGGGTGTGTGTTACATTAGATTCACTAGCAGGAGTGAGAAAAACATCACGGGGTGGTGCGCATTGTACTTGTGTGTGTTACATTACATTCACTAGTAGGAGTGAGAAAAACATTAAGGGGTGGTGCGCATTGTATGGGTGTGTGTTACATTACATTCACTAGTAGGAGTGAGAAAAACATCACGGGGTGGTTTGCATTGTATGGGTGTGTGTTACATTACATTCACTTATAGTAGTGAGAAAAACATGACGGGTTGGTGCGCATTGTATGCGTGTGTGTTACATTACATTCACTAGTAGGAGTGAGAAAAACATCACGGGGTGGTGCGCATTGTATGGGTGTGTGTTACATTACATTCACTAGTAGGAGTGAGAAAAACATCACGGGGTGGTGCGCATTGTATGGGTGTGTGTTACATTACATTCACTAGTAGGAGTGAGAAAAACATCACGGGGTGGTGCGCATTGTATGGGTGTGTGTTACATTACATTCACTAGTAGGAGTGAGAAAAACATCACGGGGTGGTGCGCATTGTATGGGTGTGTGTTACATTACATTCACTAGCAGGAGTGAGAAAAACATCACGGGGTGGTGCGCATTGTATGGGTGTGTGTTACATTACATTCACTAGTAGGAGTGAGAAAAACATCACGGGGTGGTGCGCACTGTATGGGTGTGTGTTACATTAGATTCACTAGTAGGAGTGAGAAAAACATCACGGGGTGGTGCGCATTGTATGGGTGTTTGTTACATTAGATTCACTAGTAGGAGTGAGAAAAACATCACGGGGTGGTGCGCATTGTATGGGTGTGTGTTACATTACATTCACTAGTAGGAGTGAGAAAAACATCACGGGGTGGTGCGCATTGTATGGGTGTGTGTTACATTACATTCTCTAGTAGGAGTGAGAAAAACATCACGGGGTGGTGCGCATTGTATGGGTGTGTGTTACATTACATTCACTAGTAGGAGTGAGAAAAACATCGCGGGGTGGTGCGCATTGTATGGGTGTGTGTTACATTACATTCACTAGCAGGAGTGAGAAAAACATCACGTGGTGGTGCGCATTGTATGGGTGTGTGTTACATTAGATTCACTAGCAGGAGTGAGAAAAACATCACGGGGTGGTGCGCATTGTACTTGTGTGTGTTACATTACATTCACTAGTAGGAGTGAGAAAAACATTAAGGGGTGGTGCGCATTGTATGGGTGTGTGTTACATTACATTCACTAGTAGGAGTGAGAAAAACATCACGGGGTGGTTTGCATTGTATGGGTGTGTGTTACATTACATTCACTTATAGGAGTGAGAAAAACATGACGGGTTGGTGCGCATTGTATGCGTGTGTGTTACATTACATTCACTAGTAGGAGTGAGAAAAACATCACGGGGTGGTGCGCAATGTATGGGTGTGTGTTACATTACATTCACTAGTAGGAGTGAGAAAAACATCACGGGGTGGTGCGCATTGTATGGGTGTGTGTTACATTACATTCACTAGTAGGAGTGAGAAAAACATCACGGGGTGGTGCGCATTGTATGGGTGTGTGTTACATTACATTCACTAGTAGGAGTGAGAAAAACATCACGGGGTGGTGCGCATTGTATGGGTGTGTGTTACATTACATTCACTAGCAGGAGTGAGAAAAACATCACGGGGTGGTGTGCATTGTATGGGTGTGTGTTACATTACATTCACTAGTAGGAGTGAGAAAAACATCACGGGGTGGTGCGCATTGTATGGGTGTGTGTTACATTACATTCACTAGTAGGAGTGAGAAAAACATCACGGGGTGGTGCGCACTGTATGGGTGTGTGTTACATTACATTCACTAGTAGGAGTGAGAAAAACATCACGGGGTGGTGCGCATTGTATGGGTGTGTGTTACATTAGATTCACTAGTAGGAGTGAGAAAAACATCACGGGGCGGTGCGCATTGTATGGGTGTGTGTTACATTAGATTAACTAGTAGGAGTGAGAAAAACATCACGAGGTGGTGCGCACTGTATGGGTGTGGGTTACATTACATTCACTAGTAGGAGTGAGAAAAACATCACGGGGTGGTGCGCACTGTATGGGTGTGTGTTACATTACATTCACTAGTAGGAGTGAGAAAAACATCACGGGGTGGTGCGCACTCTATGGGTGTGTGTTACATTAAATTGACTAGTAGGAGTGAGAAAAACATAACGGGGTGGTGCGCACTGTATGGGGGTGTGTTACATTACATTCACTAGTAGGAGTGAGAAAAACATCACGGGGTGGTGCGCACTGTATGGGTGTGTGTTACATTACATTCACTAGTAGGAGTGAGAAAAACATCACGGGGTGGTGCGCACTGTATGGGTTTGTGTTACATTACATTCACTAGTAGGAGTGAGAAAAACATCACGGGGTGGTGCGCACTGTATGGGTGTGTGTTACATTACATTCACTAGTAGGAGTGAGAAAAACATCACGGGGTGGTGCGCACTGTATGAGTGTGTGTTACATTACATTCACTAGTAGGAGTGAGAAAAACATCACGGGGTGGTGCGCAATGTATTGGTGTGTGTTACATTACATTCACTAGTAGGAGTGAGAAAAACATCACGGGGTGGTGCGCATTGTATGGGTGTGTGTTACATTAGATTCACTAGTAGGAGTGAGAAAAACATCATGGGGTGGTGCGTATTGTATGGGTGTGTGTTACATTAGATTCACTAGTAGGAGTGAGAAAAACATCACGGGGTGGTGCGCATTATATGGGTGTGTGTTACATTACATTCACTAGTAGGAGTGACAAAAACATCACGGTGTGGTGCGCATTGTATGGGTTTGTGTTATATTACACT